>NW_006440626.1:2279602-2294579 GCF_000325575.1 Pteropus alecto
TGGGGTGGTGCCCCAGGTGGAGCCACAGACCATACCCTGGGGGTACCAGGCCCCAGGTGCACTGTGCGAGCCTGTGGGAGAAGAGGCCCCTTTACAGCAGAAGGTCCTGGGTTCGCGCCCCAGGTGGAGCCACAGACCGTACCAGCCCCCAGGTGCTCTCTGCGAGCCTGTGGGAAGAGACACCTGCCTTCGGAGATCAGTTCTTAAGGGGAAATGGCAACATCCATAAGGTCAAGGATGGAAGGGGGGAGAGGGGAGATTAGAGAGAGGGGGAAAATAAATAAATAAAAAGAACACACTCTACTAAAGAAAACAGGTAGCAAATAGGAGTAAGAAAAGTTGCTCAGTATCATTAGACATTAAGAAGATGAAATTTAAAATCACAATGAATATTGCCACCTACTAAACAGAATGGCTAAAATAAAAAAATTATAAAACCTGACAGTGAGAAGTGCCAGTAAGAATGCAGAGCAATTGAGATTCATACATTGCTAATGGGAGTGCACAGCGGTGTGGCCACTTTGGATGACAGGCAGTTTCTTATAAGGTTAGAGATACAGTTACCATGTAGCAATCCCACTCCCAGGTATTTGTTTACACCAGAGAAATGAAGGTGTATGTGCACACAAAGACCTGTGGCTGAATGTTTATAGCTTCTCTATTTATAATTGCCCCAAACCGAAAACAACCGAGGGTCCTTCAACAGGATGGAAGGATAATCAAACGGTAGTCTCTTCATACAGTAGAATTCTACTTAGCAATAAAAAAGGAATGAACTACTGATATAGGCACCAACATGTATCAGTCTCAAAAGAATTATGGTATGTGACAGAGCTGGTCACAAAAGCCAGATCACATGCTGCGTGATTCCATTTACCCTGGGTATCTTCAGAAAGGGACATAAATCAGATTAGTGGCTGCAAGGGGACTATGTAGGGGAGGACATTGAAAGAGGGCACCAGGGAACTCGCTGCGAAATGAAAATAGTCCCGTGTGGTGGTGGCTGGACACGGTGTACGTTCATCTGAGCTCATCTAGGTGTTTACTGTAAAGGGTGAAACTGAGATTTACCTCAGTTTAGAAAAATTGAGTGGCCCTGCTCTTAGGACTGCCAGCGTCTTGCTCAGGGGAGCCAGAAAGCCACGTTGCTCTGTCACTGGGTGGTTTATAGAGATGGGAACAATGACATCTGAATGTCCTTATGCTTGGACTAAAGTGATGGTCTGTCACAAGCCCATATGGAGGGAGCCTTTTCGTTGAGCAAAGGACAGCAGGGCAGATGTCACTGGTACATCTCAGTGCCCGTTGTCATGAGCATTCCCTTCTCCCCTTGGCCCCAGCAATGGTCACAGTGCCAGCATTTAAACCTAAAACATGGGCCTCTGGAAACAGCCTTCCTGTATTCCTTGATGCTTTTAGATTCCGAGAGTTTCATTTAAATAAGTGCTGATGGATTGAAACATCCTTTTCCCTAAATCATCTTAGAAGGGTTTTGAAAATCAGAGAGATGGGCAGGTTTCTGGGGAGCAACATATTTTGATGTTGATTACCAATTCGAATATTGCTGGTAACAGGAGATGAAATCCAGCTCTTCGTGGTGGCTGTGTGTGGACTGTCGGTTCTGCGTGGAACTGTGATGTGAGCTCTTCCTGCCCCCAGCTCAGCAGTACTGAGTTGTGTTTTGTTGGTTATTTTTTTCATCCTGCTGTAAATTTCAAAATGACAGCAAGGCCCTCTTTTAAGGGAAGTGAGCATGTGGTGTCACTTCCAACTGGTTGTGAAATGCTTGCTTTTGCCTTCCTAAAATGGGGGTGCTGAAGGTTGGAGTTGAGAGTTCAGGTTCAGATTCCCTGGCTGAGGAGTAACAGCCAGGCCCTACCTGCGCTGCTGCAGGGGTCTGTGGAGGGGATGGTGACACGTTCATGACCTTCAGCAAGCCTGCTGCAAATCATAATGGGCCTCTGGAGAAGGCCGCTCAGGCTCTCTTGACTTCCGGGCCTCCTTGCTGTCCCCATGGAAGTGGGGTCATCTCAGCCTGCCTAGAGCCCGGGGCTCGGGCAGCTCTTCCTGAAGGGGCTGGAGTCCCTTCCCCCCACTGCCCATCGTCACGCAGGGCCCGTGTGTCGTGTGCCTTTGCAGGATCTTACCATACCACCTCTCCCCCGGGCCCTCCTACTCACCTGGTTAACTCACCTCAGGGTCAGAGAGACGCCCATGGTTGAACTGAACTGTTCGTCAGTCAGAACCGATCAGACTATGCCACTGGTCTCTGCAGCCTACGCAGCAGACAGGGCTCTGTACCCTGCAGGAGAGGGGACCGGACCTCCCTGTTCTCCAGGAGCTTCCAGCGTCACTCGAAACAGATGGAATATGAGAGTGGTCGGGCAGACAAAGAGACTTTTAGAACCAGTAAAACTGACAAAGGGTCGACTAGGATTTTTGAAGACAGAGAGAAGAAAGGGTTGAAAATACAATGGACCATTTTTCTGTCGTGTTTCCTCTGAGAAGTATGTATTTCTGATATCCAGTGTGAGCTACATGGTGTCCTTTCAAATCAGTGGCTCAAAGAATGAAACACTGAACACTTGATTTTCACTCCAAGTCAGCCACTAACGTTTTCTCAATTACTCTTTTATTATTTATAATTTAGATGAGCTAGTCTCAGCTTTCACATGTGAGCAAAGTAGTTAAAACTCATCTTAATCCTTGTCAAAGCAGGTAAGTCTGTGACTGTGGGACTCTCGGCAAACGTAACTTGTCTACACCTTGGTTTTCTCACCTTAGAATGGGGACAATTATTCCTACTTGTTAGGGTAGTGGCAATAGATCAAGGTGTAGAACACCTTATTGTGGTGCCTGGCACATAGTAGGTGCTCAGTAAATACGTACTGTAATTGAGGAGCAATAATAGTCCAGTGTGTGGTGGCATCAAAGCAGAAGGCACCTGGAAATCTGTTTGTATCCCCGATGATCATTTAGCCAAGAGTCTAGAGTGTAAGATCATTTTAATCTGAGTTCCCAGAGTAGACATCACCTACTCTGGGAAGCTGTCCCTGGCCCCTCAGTCTGCCCAAGATGCCCTCTTGGGCATCCTCAGCCCCTCACTTCCCTCCATCACATTCCTTCCCGAGCTGGTCCGTCTCCTTCCCTGACCTCCAAGTCAGAGCACGGACCCTGGCTGTGTGGATGTTGAGAAGCTCTGAATCGCTGTTTTGTATGTTTCTGCTAGTAGTATAAACGGGGGTGCAGGGTGCCTTTCCAATGGGAGAGGGGATGAGCATCTGGGGGCCTGGTTGGCATGGAGGCTGTTTGTACAGCAGTGAGGGTCAGGCTGTCCCATGCTTGGGGGGTAGGGGTGTGGCACTGGCAGGTGGGCTGCTGCCCAGAGCCCCAAGCCTCACCACGTGCTTCCATCTCCTAGGTCGGGAACTACAAGCGGACGGTGAAGCGGATTGACGATGGCCACCGCCTGTGCGGCGACCTCATGAACTGCCTGCACGAGCGGGCGCGCATCGAGAAGGCGTACGCGCAGCAGCTCACCGAGTGGGCCCGGCGCTGGAGGCAGCTTGTGGAGAAGGGTAGGGAGGCCACCGGCCAGGGCAGCTGGGCCCCAGGCGCTCTGGGCACATCGGTGACCTCTCTGTGCCAGTTTCCTCCAAGGAAGCGGGCAGGAGTGCATCTCACAGTTCTCGCAGTTCTGAGGGCTGTGATTCTTTTGGGGGAGCAGCAGGGTGCTGTCACCCATAAGCACAGGCTGCTTGAGACTTCCTTCCCTTTCCTTAAGACACAGTCTACGCTGTAAGCAGCAACCAAGCCTCCCGTGGCAGCCCCTGTCGTCCCAGGACATGCTGCGCTTGCCCATTTAACTCAGAACAGCCCCCCGTGGGCCCAGACTCGAGTGAGCTCTGATCCGATCCGAGGCCCGGCTTGCTCAGCGCCATGGTTCTGACACTGGGGCCTGTTGATATGTCAGCTTGGCCACATAGCAAGTCAGATGGGACTGGATGGTGATACCCGCCAAGACTTCTAATTTTGATTTTAATGAGAATAACAGGTTTTGCCCCGCTCCCTACCTAGCTAAACACTCAGAAGATTCTGGAGCTCAGTGGCAGAATGCTGCTGTGGGTATGGATGGTGCCAAGTGCTCTTCTCAGCAATGGGAGGGGAGCTTGATTGATAAGGGGGTTTCCTGGGACAGAAGCGGGTTAGTGGGAGTTTCTCGGGGTATATTTTGGGGCAGGTTCTTCTGCCATGACCTCTGCCCTTGGAGGGGCCCACCGGGGTATGTTAGGTCTTCGGGTGGAGGGTTCTGGAGGGCCAGAGATTTCAGAGGGTGGGACCAACTGTCTATTTTTCCCCTGATACTGAACCGGTCGGTCTGTGGGGCGTAGCATGGTGGTTGGTTTGGAGCAGGTGTCAGGGAGTGGGGCAGCTCTGTGCGGGTGGGGGGTGGCCGGGGACGGGTCGTCTCCCGCAGTAAGTGGTAGCTGTTGTCATTTTCTGGTCACATTTCAGGATCCAGCTGTCAGTACAGTCCCCGCTGTCTGTTAAGAGCTTAAGGTTCATGAGCACCTGCCGTTCCCCCCGTGGATCCTGGCACGGTAGCGCAGACCTAGGCAGGACAAGGAGCTGCGATTTCAGAGACACGAGGGGCCAGAGGGTCAGAGGGGCTCACCTCCCATGGTCACCCACTTCCTGCCCGTTCCTCTCTGTCATCGCCCAGCCCCAACAGTGATCATCCCCCGTGAGTGCTGCGGAGACAGGACCTGGGGGTTCCATTGTCATCCCCAGCTTCTGTCATATCCTCTTGGTCCTCACTCACCTATGCCACACCACCCCACACCCTCAGCAGAGTGACAGGCCAGATTTCGAGTCTCCTTCCTGAGAAGAGTGAGCGAGGTGAGTGAGGCACCCGCACACCACTGTCTGGAGGTTTCCGTGGGGGCCAGAGCATGTTCCTGCCCCTCGTGTTTTTAATGGCTAAAGCACGTGGTGACGCTCCCCCCAGCCCCCCAAAACACAGCCTCCATGCTGCTGAGGAGACAGTCCTCTGTTCGACAGGCAGTTCTCTAGTTCCTGCAATGAGCCGGGCTCTTCCTGGGGGTGAATAACAGAGGTCCCGGCCCTCGTCCTCGTCCTTTCTCCCTTGGGAGAATGTGCGGTCCAGTAAAGAGCGAGCCACGGTGCTGAGGAGCCCCCCGGAAGGGAAAGGACAGAGCGGGCTCAGTGACCGGGAGGAGAGGTCAGCTCACTTCAGAAGGCCCCTCCTGCAGCCAGCCTTACGCAAATTAAAAATCCCAAGATGCAGAAATTTGAGTTTTTAAAGAGCCCAGTGACTTTAAAAAGGAAATTTGTGCAATCCCCCAGTGTCCCTCATAAGAGGGGTCTGAATGGATTCGGCTTCAGTTCCTCCTTCTTTTCATCATCCCGGGAACTGAAAAAGGAACAGCCACTGAGAAAAAAATGTCTGAAATGACCAAAAGGAAACCTCCCAGCCAGACAGCGGGGCTGCTGGCCTCAAGCCCCCCGACAGTCTAGTGAGGCTGACAGGAAAGCCCCACCCGGGGCCTGTCTACCCCCAGTGCCAATGACCACTGCTTCCCTCCCTGCAGGGCCCCAGTACGGGACGGTGGAGAAGGCCTGGGTGGCCGTCATGTCTGAGGCCGAGAGGGTGAGCGAGCTGCACCTGGAGGTGAAGGCCTCGCTGATGAACGAGGACTTCGAGAAGATCAAGAACTGGCAGAAGGAGGCCTTTCACAAGCAGATGATGGGGGGCTTTAAGGAGACGAAGGAGGCCGAGGACGGCTTCCGGAAGGCGCAGAAGCCCTGGGCCAAGAAGCTGAAGGAGGTGCGCGGGTCCTGCAGGTTGCCCCCCGCCCAGTCGGCACGCAGCGCTCTCGCTGGTGACCCTGTCCCACAAGTGTCCCCCCTCCTCCCACACTCCCAGGAACTTCTGCGGGCCTCCTCTCAGGCCAGAAGCCCTTGGTAGCTAGCATTTGCCCAACTTTACGTCTTAAACGTAATCCGTATCCACCCATTTCAGTCGCGGAAACCGGGCATCAGCACCACACACTGGTGATGGAGCTCAAAACCTAGGCTCTTAGCCACTGACACTACCTCCTCCAGCCCTGACAACCGTCCGCTGGGGAGGTTCAAAAGCCCCTTTGAGCTAGTAGAAAGGATTAATTTTAAATTTTCTTTCTCTCTTATGAGTTTTTCTCTCAAATTTGTAAATGATACTGAGATTCGATTTCCCAAAGGTAGTGAGGAAGCCACTGAGTTGCCCAGCCTTGGTCAGCTGGAGGCTCAGACATCACACATCCCCTCCCCCGCCCCCAGCACTTGCTGACGCCCCCCGCACACGTGCAGGTAGCCAGCCCGGTGCTCGGGTGGCGGTGCCGCTTCCTTCTACCCCCTTCCCCTACCTGGCTTCACGCAGCTGCTCTGCCTCCTCCTCCTCCTGAGAGTCGCCCAGGTCTTTGGGCTGTAAAGGGCATTCCTTTTTTTCTCTGTCTCTGCTCTTGCCACATCCCTGACCCCATTTGTAATGACACTGTCCCCCTCATGGGGCCATGGCTACAAACTCATCTCTACTCTTATACTGAAATCTGTGACTTTGTCTCAAGTAAGGGAGCTTCCACTAAGTAAATATACACACATTGGTGTGTGTGTGTGTGTGTGTGTGTGTGTGTGTGTGTGTGTGTCACACATACACAGTAGCCTTCAAAAACATGGAAGACGTGGCCGATAACCCTGCCTCCCACTATCAGCCCCTCCCTCGTGTTAGGCTTCTCCCTCGCCGTTCCCGCTGCCTGGCGCGCTCTTCGTGTATACCTCCTCAGCTAGACCGTAAGCCCCATGGAAGCCCAGCTTCTTTGTCTGACGCTGAGTCCCTGGTGCCGAGACCAGAGCCCGACATGCAGCGGGCGTTCGGTCAGTATCTGTTGCCTGAGCCTCGTTGTTGGAACCGGTCGTAGTTCCGCTGGTCTTGCAGCTTTGCTCATCTGCGTAGCCTCCGCCAGGATTTTGAACTTTCAGAAACGCGATGTTCAGGCACTCATTTTCCTGTAGGTAGAAGCAGCAAAGAAAGCCCACCATGCAGCCTGCAAGGAGGAGAAGTTGGCCATCTCGCGAGAAAGCAACAGCAAAGTGGACCCGTCGCTCAACCCTGAGCAGCTTAAGAAACTTCAAGACAAAGTAGAAAAATGCAAGCAAGATGTTCTCAAGGTAAATCTTGAACGTCTGTATGTGTTGAGGGCACCTGGCACCCGGGGAGCCTCTGTTGCCGCTGGGTTGCATGGGTGGATGGAGGCCTACACCAACAAGACACGTTCCTGCCCTCAGGAAGGTCACATGGTGAGCACCTCACCTCACCAGAGGCTGTGTGCCCACCTCAGGACTGGGGACCGATGACACCTGGGCTCTGGGAGCAAAGTGTGGGAGCGGCTGGGGTTGCCACAGGCGGGGTGTGGGAAGCAGGAGCTTATGCAGGACATGGAGGTGGGCACGTCAGCTGTGAGGAGCCGGTGTGCGAGCTGGCACGGGGCTCTGGGCCCCAAACTGCCAGTGGCCTTGAAAGTCAGACGAAATAAAGCTCTTGAGACACTGCTGGCCGGGAGCCCCCGAGTGGGGTGCGGTGGGCGGAGGCGTGCAGGCCAGAGCCACTCCGAAGGGCCCATGGAGGGTGGAGGCCGGGGGAGGGCGCGGGGGAGCCCAGTGCACTGGGACCCCAGGAACCCTGAGGCCGGGGGCGGAGAAGATTTCTGCTGCAGCCTCGGCAGTGAAGGCCCGGAAGAGGTTTAGGCAGAGGCTGAGGGGCTCAGGGTGGAGGGCAGGGGCAGTGAACAGGCGTGTAGCATCTGGGGTGCTCTTCCGTTTCTTCTGTTGTGAAGGGGAGACTGTCCACCACCGTGGGTTAGTGAGAAGAGCAAACGCAGTGGTCGTGCAGGGCGCCACAGATGCAGGTGGCACTCTGCCGGGAAGGCCTGAGCCACAGGATTTAGACGAGACAGCATCTTTCAATTTAGCAGTTACCAGGAAGCGAGGGCCGACGTGGGCAAGGCCGTGGGCCTGTGCACTGGGTCCCCGCCCCACCCCTGCTTTGCTCTGTTCTAAAGGTGCGGGGCGGAGGCTGCCACTGGCAAGGGACTTAGGGGTACAAAGGAAATAGATTGGGGTGCTCCTTAGGTGCTGGGTCACAGCTCCTCTCTGTGCTTATTCCTAATAAAGTCACCCAGAGGGGCTGGCTTAATATTGCCACCTGATAAGTAAGTCTAGGTACCGATGAATTCAGAAGTGGTGACGAAGGACAGAGGTGGGTGAGGACCCAGGTGGCAGAGAGCCCAGCTCGCTTACTCTCAGCCAGAGGGCACCCGGGCTGAGTGGCAATGAACCTTCATCGTGTGGCATCTGGACTTGCTCGCAGACCAAAGAAAAGTATGAGAAGTCCCTGAAGGAGCTGGACCAGGGCACGCCCCAGTACATGGAGAACATGGAGCAGGTGTTCGAGCAGTGCCAGCAGTTTGAGGAGAAGCGCCTGCGCTTCTTCCGGGAAGTTTTGCTAGAGGTTCAGAAGCACCTCGACCTTTCCAATGTGGCCAGGTAAGTGTCCTTTAGCTTCAAAGCCCATCACAATGAAGTAAGCTCACTTGCTGTTCTGCAGACTTGGGACGGCGGTCTTTAGCTTCAAAGCCCATCACAATGAAGTAAGTGGAAGGTTGCTTTTGAGAACAGCTCACTTGCTGTTCTGCAGACTTGGGACGGCGGTCTGTCAGAAGGGTTTCTCAAGGTCATTACGTTCTCCTGCCCTGGGAGGCCCTTCCGCTGAGCCTGTCTGCGGCCGCCCAGAACAGCCAGTCACTGGCCTGAGCCCGACAGCCTCTTGCCACGTGATAAGGGGGCCATGCTCGGCCAGCTCTGTGTACAGTGCTCTGGGGCTAGGCAGGAAGGTGGGTGGGGCGCAGCTCAGACCACAGTCGGCATATTTGAAATCAAGCTGGCGCAAGTCCAGCATTTCTGGTCTGACTTTGAGGTTCCCTGTGAGTCCTTCCAGTGGTTCTAGCCCCAGGCAGCGCAGACCTTCAGAGACTCGGTTGTGAATCATGACGTGAGGCTGGGATATTTCTTCCGTACTTTTCTGTCTTTGGTCCTGTGATGCCTTTGCCAGGGAAGAGGTCTGGGCTAACAGCAGACGTAGACTTCGTCTCCACAGAGCAGAGCAGTTTAGAATCAGCTCACTAGTCGAGGCTCGTTAACTGGAAATTACATTCCATTTTGCTCCTTTATAAAAAAAATTTGAAAGCAACAATTACTGTACAGCTATGCTCCCACTACTTCATTAATCTTTATGATAGTCTGTAAAGTAGGTGGCATTATTCCACCTCTTATTGATGGGGAAGCTGAGGCTGGGTGAGGTTAAATGACTTGCCTGAGGCTACAGCTCACTGGGGCAGGGCAGCCTGTGTCAAGCCCTTCTGTGCATAGACCAGTCCCCACTTGTGAGTGCTTGTCCTCGGCTGCTGTGCCTGGCCTCACTCAGTGCTCCAAGCCACCCTGGCACGTAGATGGTATAGCAGTGTCTTGGGGCTGCCATAACAAAATGCCACAAACCGGCTGGCTTACGTCAGCAGAAATTTATTCCCTCGCAGTTCTGGAGGCCAGGATCTGAAATGCAGGTGTGGGCAGGGCAGGGCCGCGCCGCCTCTGACAGCTCTAAGGGAGACTGTCCCTGCCTCTTCCAGCTTCTGGCGTGTGCTGTCAGTCCTTGGCCTTCCTTGGCTGTAGACGTGTCATTTCATTCACATGGCCATCTTCTCTGTGTGTGTGTCTGTGTCCAGATTTCCCCTATTTTATAAAAAGCTGTCCATAGGTTGGGCCCACCCCTAATGACCTCATTAACTTGATTGCCTCTATAAAGACCCTGTGTCCACATTAGGTCACATTGTGAGGTACTTAGGGGTTAGGACTTCAACATATCTATTTTGGAGAACACGATTCAGCCCACGACAGGTGGCATTATGCCCGCTCAGCAGAGGAGGAAACCGAGACCCAGAGAGAGTAAGTGACTTGCCAGCTATACGAATCAGGAGCGAAAAAATCCAGGACCTGCAGGGACACTCCTTCTCCTCACGGTCAGCTTCCCGGGCAGGGGAGCTGGAGTGAGCTGTCAAACAGGCCCCTCCCGCCCCGCTCCCATGGCAGGCGGTCTCTGCTCTGGTCTTAGCACGCAGCTTTCACGCAACTGAGTATGGACCTCCCGGCCTTTTGGAAGGGATGAGGGGGAACTTGCCTGACACTCGACTCTGGACCTAATTAAGGGAGACCACCCAGACTGGAGCCCCATGTGGCCCAGATGCCAGCGTCTTTTGCATTATTTGACACAGCAAAGCCAAGTTGTTGCCCCCCGGTGATTTAAAGCTGATTTGTCAGAAGCCAAAGCTGTGACCTCCACACCATGGTTATTCTTTGTTCCCGTCTGTGCATGTCGAAGCCAGATGATCACCCAGCTGAACCAGAGTGGGCGTCCTGATCTGGGCCGTGAAGTCAGCTGCAGACCTCTGCGCCTGCTGTGGCCAGGCGCTGGGCCAGGACAAATGAACGGTGGCCATCCCCGCCTTCTGAAAGAGTCCTGTTTCTCTCTCCGATTTAGCTACAAAAACATTTACCGTGACCTGGAGCAGAACATCAAAGCTGCTGACGCCGCGGAGGACCTGAAGTGGTTCAGAACCAACCACGGGCCGGGCATGTCCATGAACTGGCCGCAGTTCGAGGTAAGAGGAGGCAGTGCCGGGCCTCGTCGGTCTGGCAGGGGGCCTGGGCCCACAGGGTCGGGTACAGTGTCTTTCTCGTTCCAACTCTGTTGGCCTTTGCCCTGTTTACGGGGCGGCCTTTGCTCAGGGCTGTGCTAGAAAGTGAGTGGCTGCTCCCTGTTTCAGGGCTTCGGGCATTTCCGAGAGCCTTCTGGACCTCCAGGGAGGTGCAGTTACGTTCTTTCTCATTGGGGACTTTGCTGGGTACTTCCTGAGTGCTGTCATTTCCCTCTCGGTGAGTCCTAGGAGCTACAGGACATGCAGGGCTCCCGGTTGCCTGCCCCACCCTGGGCGTGGCCGGGAAGGGAGTGGCCTCAGTGAACACCAGGCCAGGCAGGCCGAGGGCACCAGCTCAGTGGCTTCTGGTCCAGGATGGAAGGGGAGCGTGGCTTCAGTGTATAGCTGGGGGACTTATCTCCATTTCAGACAGTTTCTTCAACCAGTTTAGGTTCGGGGTTAACTTTCCTTTTTCCCCACTGTCAGGGGTCCAAGTTCCAATATCTTTATGTGCAAAATGCCTGGGGATCTTGGACTTTGCCAGCTCTAGTACTGGGCCACCAGGCCCGCGTCCCCACCTCCCACCCGGATGGTGGTAGAGCAGGCAGTGGCCTCAAGTCCTGCCACCTTGTGCTCCGAGGGAAAGGATTCTGTCTTCCTCGTGTTGAAGCAGGGCTGGGAGGGCCCTCCAGGGCGTGGCTGCTGCCTGTCCTGGGGAGGATGCTGGAGGCGACTGTCTCTGTCCACCTTGGACTTGGGCCAAGTGGCTTCCCCAACACAGTAGCAGCCGGAGCCCAGGTTGAGTCAGGGCTCGCCTTACCCTTTATCAGCTGTGAGACACTAAGCAAGTCATTTGCCCTTGTGACTCAGTTTTCCCACGTGTGAACTGGGGAGACAGTAGCGGCCCTCTCCTCTAGTAGTGGCCGGGGGTTCAGTGACCTGGTCCATGCTGCGTACTGGCCCCGGGCCCACCACACAGAAGCCTGTGTGGCCCCATCTTGGCCTGCAGTATCGTCACTTCTCACATGAGCCTCTGTTTTCTGGAGCTTCTCAAGAAGGTGCTTCGGATGACCATGCGGGTCCCTGCAGCTGAGTGTCCCCCACCCCGGCACCATTTTTAGGACATCTGTTCCCAGCAGGAGGCCCAGAGCAGGCTGTGCCCTTTCCACAGAGGCATTGGGACAAAGCAGGGGCTCAGGGGCCTCTAGGAAGTGGACCTAGAGGACAAAGCACCCCCACACTGGGAAGAAGGGAGTTGATGACATCTCTTGTGTCCACGGGGTGTTTACTGCTCTCTTGAATGCTCAGGGAATCGCTTACGAAACCCCCACCACACCCCAATCCCTTAGGGTCGTTGGTCAGTAGTCAGTACCCAGAAAAGGGAGTGAGTGATCTAAGAAGGAAGACTTGACAGGCTCTCACTGGGCGGGTTTCCGGGCCAGAGCCCATGGGTGGCCCTTCTCTCTGTGGGTCTCTCGGGCTGGGAACCAGCACCCGTAGGTGGCACATGGGGTTCTTACGGGATCATGCTTGCCTTTCTCTAATGAAATTATTTGTTTTTATTTTCCATGCCACAAGGATGAAGTAAGTTTCTATTTGATGGCTAACTCATTGAATTCCAAACCTCCCACAGGGTGCATGCAGCCCATGTGGGTCTGTGTGTGGTGTCCACAGCCTGGTTCTGGCACCACGTGCTGGGTACAGACCCATGGCAGCAGTTCTGCTTGCTGATTTTGTTGTCCAAGTTAACAGCTGGCCCTTCCTTTCAAAGTCAGCCTGGGGTTGATCATATCAGCCCTTGCAAGCCACCTTGTCAGGACCGATTTGTATTCAAAAGGTCACTGTGGGGACTGTGAAATTCCAGTTGAGTTCTCAGTCACCTTATTTCAATTGAGAGAATAATTAATTAAAAAAAAAAAAAATAGTTGACCTGGTCTGGAGTCAGGGGCCCGGTCTGCCACCCAGTCTGTGTGGGCAAGGCACTTGTTTCCTCATCTGAGAAATTGGTGGGTTAGACTAGACGTTTCTAAGATGAAGTCTAACCTTAAGGTTCTATAACTACATGTGAGCAAAGGTGGAGACTCAGCTGTTAATTCAGTTAAAGCTGTCTGATGATGGGTGGAGTCGCGAGGGAGGGAGAATTCATTAAACATACCCCCACACGTGCTTTTCTGGAAAATCATGCTAGAGCTTCTTTTCCCTGCTCCCAGTGTTTTTCAGGGCAGTTGATAAAAGGCTGCCATATGCTGGGAGCTTTGCTTTGCTTCGTTAGCCACCCAGCCTGCTGCTCAGATTGAAAAGGGACCTTTCCAGGGTAGCGAAGAGCGCTGGGGTTAGGGGGGCTCCACTCCTTGGAGACTTGAGCGGTCGGTTAGCTTCTCCGCCCCTTTGGCGATGTGGTAGCCACCCAGCCCCTGGTTTCATTTGCAGCCCTGGGTTCCAGTTCCCCATTGCAGGCTTGCTCAGGGCCCGCAGCCAGCTCTCTTGCCACCCTGGGAACTTGAGACAGTTTGGGGCATAGATGGGAACGGGCTTCAGCTCTGAAGTCCGGTGGTTTAGACTGATGCGGCCTCAAACATGTGAACTTCTCAATTTCTCTCCCTTGGGGCCCATTAGGAGTGGTCTGCTGACATGAATCGAACTCTCAGCCGGAGAGAGAAGAAGAAGGCCACTGATGGTGTCACCCTGACAGGCATCAACCAGACAGGCGACCAGGCTCTGCAGAACAAGCCCAGCAGGTGGGTGCCAGGCGGCCTCCATCCCTGGGAAAGGTCCCTGGGCCCTCCGCGAAGGCTGGGGCGCCCCCATCTTAGACATCCGGGAGAGTCCTTAGGGGCCTCCCAGGGACCCCCGTGAGCATCTGTCCACATACTGCCTGTTGGGCAAGGGCCCCAGGGCATCTCCAGGGAGGGTCATCCGTCCATCTGGTGCCAGAGGGTAGCTAGCTACAAATGTGCTTCAGGCCCCAAGCTAGGGGAAGAGCTGGTGTCAGGTGCTGGTCATGTGTTCTCAGTGGTACACACAGGCAGGTGGAAGTCACTGTCAGTGGTTTCTTTCAGGTGGGCTCAGGTATCTTGGCCAGGTTTGTACTTACTTCCAGGGCTGTGTGCAGGTGCCGGGGGCAGGGGCGGGCAGGAGAGCATCGTCAGTTCTTTTTCAAATCACCTCTTTGTTGAGAGCCTTGCTGATTTCTAACCTCACGTTTGTAAAAGCTGAATTTGGATTGAAGAGGTGGCACTGAGGTCATTAGAACCTCCTGGAAAGCACGTGCTAGACAAGGCCCGCTTCCGGGCCTCGCCGCGCTCTACAGAACCGTGGCCTCCGGTTGCCTCCCCCTCCCCACCAGAGGCCTCCACCTCGTACCGTGTGACGATGACGTCTCGTGATCGTGGCTCCCTAGGAAGGGGCAGCGCAGGTTCTGGGGGCCTTTCTGTAGCCCTGGTCACTGAAGCCCCTACCCAAGCTCCCTAGGCAGACAGGGCCTATCATCTTTCAGCTGCTTTATCACCATCTGGGCAGGTGGGTGTGGTTAAGTGACTAGAGCAGCAAGCACCTGTGTGGCTGAGGGCAGGGGTGGGGAGGAGGAGAAACCGCCCTAAGGACCTCCTGGGGGTGGGGTCTAGACCACCAGGGCTGCTGCACAAGTTCAGCTGCCCTCCACCAACCCCTCGGCAGGTCAGCTGGAGAAAGGCGCCAAGGAGGTGGGAGGGCCTGGTGGTCTCAGGCAGCGGACAGGTTTGGATCCAGTGCCCCTCACTGGGCCTGAAGCCGATGAGGCCAGCTGGGGTCACCCTGGTGGCATTTGCAGCACCTCCTCCTCTCCGCTCCCCAGCTCCGAGCCATCCGTCCTGCACTTTGAGTGCCTGCTCCGTGCAGCCCTGGGCCTGAAGGCGAGAGGCGGTGCTGGCCGGGGTTCCCGTCCCGTGACTTGTCAGGTCCGCCCGCTCAGAGTCAGATGGTGGGGTGCCGGCCTCGCGGGGCCTGTCCTACTTCTCTCTGGTCTTGTCCTGCACTTAACACCTGTAGTCGCTGCGTCCCGTTGCCCTTGGCCATCAGCCCTCAGGCCGGGCTTGGGCCTAATTTCTCTCTGGTCCTCTGGGGCCTGGCACACAGTAGGCAGTTGACACACTTGTGCAGACTCTCTCGGGAGCACGGGAGGGGTTCTTTATTCT
>NW_006440626.1:2294600-2303207 GCF_000325575.1 Pteropus alecto
GCCTGGTGTTGTTTTTAGGAGCTCTAGGCCCAGAAGAACCTGGGAGGACACCCCCTTTGGTAGTCAGCAGGAGAGGTGTGCTACACCCCAGGATCCTATCTCCAGCTCTCATCAGTGGGGCTCCGAGCCTCCCAGGCTGTCACCTCCCCAGGTAGAGCCCCACAGGCTGTCTGGCCTGCCAGCTCACAGCAGTGGTGACGAGGTCCAGGTAGGGAGGACTGTGGAGAGAATCCCTGTGGGCTCCATCCCAGGGCTCCTGGCTGGGACACGTGGCATCCAGATGCAAGGACGGAGAATGGAGTCTCGTTCTCACACACTTGGAGCGTGTTTAACAGCCGAAGTACTGCCAAGTGTTTTGCCAAAAGAACCTTTTATGCTTAAACAACATATTCCTCCCATCCAATTTGTCCCTGGCCCCATGATCCTGCAGCCAGGAGCACCCCGGATCGCAGGGGCCTTGAAGCTGGGGTCCCCTGAAAGCTCTCTCTCTCCCCGTAGCGACCTTAGTGTCCCAAGCAACCCCACACGGTCAGCGCAGTCACTGTCCAGCTACAACCCCTTCGAGGATGAGGACGACACGGGGAGCACCGTCAGTGAGAAGGAGGACATTAAGGCCAAAACGTTGGTGAACAAATGCTTCCCTCTGGGTCCCGCCTCGCTCGCTCTTTCTCCTTTCCTCTGTCCAGGGCCTCGGCCCCTCGGCACTCAAAGCAATGCATGAGGCCCGCAGGCGGCGGCCCAGCTGCCAGCTTTGGACACTCTGGCTTTTGTGTCTCAGGGAGGGGGGCACCAGTAACAGTCTGTGGTTGCTTTTTCTCTGACCTCCATTAACCCCTGTCAAGGCCCCGCACAGGAAGACAGGTCTGCTGGGCGGCCGGCCCTGCCTCTGCGGTGACCTGACGGCGCTGCACTCCTGCAGGAGTCCCTGGCCCGGCCCTGCCAGCCCCACGCTCAGGCCCCCGGGTCCCCTCTCTTGCAGCGTGAGCAGCTACGACAAGGCGCAGAGCTGCCCCACTGACTGGTCGGACGACGAGTCTAACAACCCGTTCTCCTCCACGGATGCCAACGGGGACTCCAACCCATTCGACGAGGACACCACCTCGGGGACCGAAGTGCGGGTCCGCGCCCTTTATGACTACGAGGGCCAGGAGCATGACGAGCTGAGCTTCAAGGCCGGTAGGCAGGCTCCCCAGTGGCACCCAGGCGCATGCTCCCACCCTGCTGGGGGAGACTTGTTTGATTTGAAGCCTGGTAAAATGGGGCTAGTTTACCAGGGGGCCCTGCCCCATTTCAGAAGTAGCAGGTGCTCGGTGCCAGAGTTTAGAAGACAGGTGCCCTGTGCCTTTGCCCAAGGCGCTGCCCCGAGCCAGGGCACGGCATGGCCAGGCACTGGAACCAGGCGCCCGTGGCAGAGCCACCTTGTCCAGACCCCGGAGTCGCACTCAGTGTGTGCCCTGAGCCAGCAGAGGCTCGTCTTAGCGTCTTCCACCTTTCTTCCTGCAGCCACGCTCTATTCACGTTCACCCTAGCACAGCTCCGTGCCAGTCACCGAAACCACAGAGCAGTCTGCGCTCGGGTTACGTGGCTCTGCGCGCAGACGATTTCTGTCCTGTGTCTTTTTACTTTTCAACACTGGCTGCACTTCACCAGATGGGTTGTAACTCGGTTTGAAAAGACTTAGAGCTCGTGTCTTAGAGGCTTGAGCCGCTTAGCGCCTCAGTGGCTCAAAGGGGAACCAGATTCCTTCTTCTGCCTTGTCCCCTCTGCAAAGCCACCCCAGATCCAGCATCCACCCCTCCAAGGGGCAGCTGGGCCAGAATCAACCCACAAAGGCTGGCGCATGCCCCTCCGCTCGAGTTACACCTCTGGGACAGGCCCCCACATCTGACCCCGGTGCCGCCGGCCGGTGACGGGGCAGGGCCCACAGAACCTGGGAAGGAAGAGGTGGGTTCAGCCTCTGTCCCTCCACAATCCAGCAGGCCAGCCAGCTGTTCCCGGACACTCGACCCCAGGGCTGGCCATCAGGTGTGCCAGCCGGTTGTAGGAAGTTGTCTTGTGCTTTTGAACAAGTTCTGCCTAGTTTTCTGTCGTTGGTTGGTATCGTTTGCCCCTTACTTTGCTGATTTATTTATTTAACTTCTAATTCTTTCTCAGTTTTACCTATCAGATTTTTCGGCAGTTTTTTAGATTTAAAATGTTTCCTTCTGCTTCACATGAACTGTCAGAAGCAAGTTGACTGAAAAGACCGTTTCTAGTCACCGGTTCACATTTTCACAACTTGGAGCTTTCTCGTCAGTTTTGTCTGGTTTCTGTGTTGTTTTTCTTTTTTACGATGTGACATTAGTTCCTGGCCAGCGCTGCTTTCTTCTGTCTGTAGCGGGCTCTGGCTGCTCCCACTCCTCTGGGTGCACTTTCCACCACGCAGAAGCATCACCTTGCTGGCGTCTCGCTGTGTGCCCGGGGGCCTAGTGGCCTGCAAGGACAGGAAGAGAGAAAGGCCAGTGTTCACGGCGAGGGCCCTGCCGGGGGCACCTAGGCCAGCAGGGACGGAGAAGAGGTTTGCCCCTCGTGTCACTCGCCCTGTGGCCCCCTGCAGGCACTAGGTTGTTGCTAACTAAGTCTGATTCACACGAGCCGAGCCGGGGCTGAGGAGGTGGCCCAGGGCCCAGCTGGGGCCTGGCTCCAGGAGGAATTACCATCTCATAAGGGAGTAATGGCAGCTCCCACCACGCGCTGGGCACTGTGCTGGGTCTTTTCATGTTGTAACTCGTGGTCCCCACAGCACCTTGTCCACCAGGGCCCAGGGGGCTGGGCAGTTTGCCAGGCCTCTTAGCCCGTGAGCAACGGCTCTGGAATTCCAGCCCGGCAGCCTAGCAGCCCGGGTACTGGCCCCCAGGCATCTTCATCAGTATTGCTGCAGCATAAAACAGTCAGGCAAGTGTTGCTAAACGAGGCATAACAGCCTGGAAAAATTGCAGCTAATGCCTGAAAAATGGACCAAAATGCCAACGAGAAATACAAAGCGGCAAACAGAACAATAGACAAAACCATGCCCGGGGCTACCAACCCTGTCCTGCCCCTGAGAAGCCTGAGCTGGTGGCTCCCCCGCCCTCTCTGCAGGGTGCTCACTGGCCAGAGCACCCGGCGGCTCCTCGCCTGTTCCCTGGTTCTGAGCTGCTCTGTGCACCCTCAACAGGAAAACCAGATCTGGCCCTTCCCCCACCGCAGCCCCGATCACACCTGTGGTCCTTGTCCCTTTGTCTGTCTCCTTAATACCCAGGGCTCCATCTGTCTCCCGTCTCCGTATCTCGTCTGCCACCCAGGGCCTGTCTCATGGTAGAGGTTCCTTCATGTTTGAACAAACAAAACATAAATCAAACCGCCTAACACACAGAGCCATGGGAAAATTCCAGAACGAGGCCAATGGCTTCCATCCAAGTGTCAGGAAGGGTTGATTCTTTGAGCCAGAGGACATGCCCCAGCTATGTACTGGAGATGGAATGATGGTGCTGCCCACCCCACAGCCTGCCGTCTGGACCCGGATTAAATGACGGCCCAGGCCAAGGCAACAAGTGCCGGAAGAGAAATAAGAGTGGGTGGGCTGGGCCCAGGGGAGGCAGGACAGCAGTGGAGGGGGAGGGGGAGGTGGCATGACCCTGTGAAGGATTCTTTTGACCCGGTCCAGTCTGCGATGATGGTCAGAAAGGCACAGAACTACAGGCAGCCGTGAACCTCAGAGTCTCCGGGAGCCGCTGTGGCATCTGAGAGCCACTGTGTGAGAGAGGTCTCCGACTTCTCAGAGGCCCCTGCAGAGGCAGCTTAAAATGCAATTTAGTAGAGAAATAACTGGTCCTTGCTCCACTTACTCCCCGGAGAATGCCCGCCCCTCCTACCCAAGTCAGAGACCCTCTGTGGGCCGGGGGTGAGGGCTAAGACATGAGGGAGACTGACCCAGTAGTCACTGTGTCACCTACCGGCTCACCAAGACCCCTCTCTGTCTTGCAGGGGACGAGCTGACCAAGATGGAGGACGAGGATGAGCAGGGCTGGTGCAAGGGACGCTTGGACAACGGACAGGTTGGCCTGTACCCAGCGAATTATGTCGAGACGATCCAGTGACAGCCCCGTAGGCTGGCTGGCGGAGGGGTGGAGGCTGTGGCCCCAGGAACTCTGTTAGCCATCGGCCTGGGCAGCACCTCTGGCGCCTCCAGCCGGCTGTGTGGGCGTCCACTTTTTCCTGTAAAAGATGATGGCTCCGTTGCTCTTGGCTTCATGGTGTCTCTTGAAGACAGATGAGCCGGTCATTTCACCTGAGACTTGCAGCCTTCCCACAGTGCAGACGGAGATCTGAACACAGGAAGACACAGTACAACAGACATCGCCGCCCCCTCCCCGCTCCCCTGCTCGGTGTGCGTGTTGGCTTATCATGGATCTGTATATTCTTGACCTTGTCTTTCTGCCTCTCCTCCGCGTCAATGGTGGGTTACACTGATTCTTGTTCCACTGATCCCTTCTCGGATGCGTCTTATCACCCGCGACTTAAATGAACAAATTTACATGTCATTTTCTGAGGTTTTTAATTTAAAGACTGTGTACGGTTGTACTTTTTTATATACTTGTTCCTCCATTCATTTACACTTAAATTATGGCACAGATTGATGTACACCAGGCTTGAGGAAGCGACACCTCTGTTCCCGTGTCGTACTGTTCGATTGGCTACGCCGCTGCCCGGCTTATTTGGCCAGACGGTGTGTGAGGCGAGAGTTTGCAGTAGGGAATTCTGGGACGTGTCATGGCTGCGTCTCTGCTGATGCTGAGTGCTCTGTGCCCGTGGGCGCCCAGACATGAGTTTAAGAGATAACCTTATGCCATGCTTCCCCCAGTCACCATATTTAAAACCTGTTTCTGCTCTGTTCATGCAAAAAAGTTAACTCTTAACAATTCTGCAGTGATTTGGAGGTTAAAAGAGAGAAGACTAACTTTTCAGGCAAATGCATCTGTAGATTACGATGCTTTATGATAAACATAAAGTCATGTCTTCATGTATATCTGTATATATTATTTGATATTCAGAGAATCTAAAGAGCTTGTCTACTGTTTTAATGAGATTAAAGGCTCTTGACAGTGGGTTTAATT
This sequence comes from Pteropus alecto, assembly GCF_000325575.1. NCBI lineage: Eukaryota > Metazoa > Chordata > Mammalia > Chiroptera > Pteropodidae > Pteropus > Pteropus alecto. Next base: position 2,299,736 of record NW_006440626.1, read on the forward strand.
GGTTAAACTGCTCGAAGGCCGTGGCATTCGGGCACAGGCGTGGCGGGTCAGCCGGGCCTGCTCCGGGCTCGGGACATCGGCCCTGGGCCTCTCTGAAGACGGTTGGAGGGTGGTCTGTCCTCCCCGGCCAGCTGTGCGTCCAGCTTCTAACCAGCTTTCGTCCCCTCCGTAGCAGAACACTGAAAAACTCCCAGGTCTTTCCAGTGATTGCAAATTTCAGTCATCCGTATTCCTCGTGAGCAAACAGAAGCTGGGTCTCACCCCATAGCACAGGGGTCTCTTCTGGGCGCCCTAAGTCATCAGGGAGCAGACGCACTGCCACAGGAAGCTACACTGAACTCACGGGGCATGGGAGGGAGGGAAAACTTTTATTTTGTGTAACTCAGACGTTGGTGAAATGGCCACCGCCATCACAAGCTATGCATTTACGCGATGTTTCCAGGGAGCTCGATGTCTTGCTTGGAAAGTGAATGTGTGTATGTGTTTCTCTTGAAGACTTACCAGCAGAAATCCTTATTCCTTTGCTACAGATTACCAAAAATAGTCGTCTTTTCGGTTCAGGAGTTTCTTTAAATGTATAGTATTTTAGGAAAAAAATCAATAAACAGTTGATCTCATGAATATGACAGTCTCTGTGTCATGCGTGCCTCACACTCGTATCAGCTGGTAGACTTGTCTTCGTCAGCACTTCCCAGCTGAGATCCTTCACACAGACTGCTGCCCAAGTGGCTCTGTGCCCGGCCCCCTGCCCCTACCACCGTGTGGCCTGGGCCTCACCACTGGGGGCAGCGGGCTGGCATTTCCCCCCTTCCCAAGACCCAAACAGCAAGACGGGACCAGAGACCACCTGTCACTAGGCTCCCCTGAACACATTTCCTGGACACGTGCTGTGCGTGGGGCCCTGTGCTCTCCTCTTACAGCTCCGTTTGACAGCAAGAAACAGGCTCCAAGAGCCAGGCTTACCTGTGGGGACCCCACGGGACCCTGCACCCTCACTGGGTGGGGTGAGGAGAAAGGAGGCCGCGGTGAGGCGAGAAACGGGAGGTGTGCGAGCTGCCGCACCCAACCTGGTAAAACTGCCCAGAGAAGCGCCCCATATGGGCACCTCAACGGGAACCAGGAGGGGTGAGGTGAGCAGCCACCACTGCAGCATCACTGCCCAGCTCACCAAGGGCCCAGGACAAAGCTTTGTCATCTAGCCACCCGGTCTGATGGGTGACGGGCCCCCTGCTCTCCGCTTCTGAGGAGGAGCTGGAGCCCATCGAGCTGCCCGCTACCCGCTGCCCGGGGCAGAACCAGCCTCTGCTTTGCCTGCTGGCCCGGGCAGCCTCGGAGAGACAGGCAGGACGGGGCGGAGGGAGGGCTCAGAGCAAGTTCCCGGGCCACCTGCACTGTCCCAACTGCCTGTGGTGGAGGCTGGGGTCACCTACTTTGCAGAAGAGCACGCAGAAGGCCTGGAAACTGGTTCAGTGAATTGCCCGAGGTCCCATGACAGAAATGCCATTCAAACACATCTGCAGGATTCTTAAGGGCGGGCCCTTCCGCGATCCCTGCACTGGGCGATGAGGAGCAGGGGGCCGAGTGGGAGGAAGCCTCAGTCGGGTGGGCCCACCTCTGCTCCGCGAGGCCCTTTTCTCAGCCTCCCGTTCGCTCCTAGGTTCCTGCAGAGTCCGAAGGGCCCTCACTGCGCACCTGCTGCTCTTGTCCTGGCCCTTAGGGGCAAGCTGGGAGCCTTTACTCCCCTTCTGGGCCTCAGTTTCCCCAGAAGAGTGGTGCTTGCCTTCCCAGTTGGAGAGTTCAAGGAAGGGGTGAAAGGCCACAGGCACCCAGGAGGTGGTAACTAACCGGTTATGCGTGACACCGCATTCTGCTCCCCAGCCAGGACCCTCCCCCACGCCCTTGCTGGCCACCAGTCCTCTTTGCCCCTCCATCCTGCCCCTCCCCACAGCCACTGTCTAGGTCAGGCTGGCCCTCCTCCCCTTGATCACTGCTGTATTGGTACTACCCTCGGGGGACCCTTGACAGCCTGCCCCAGTTCCCTCTCAACAGGGCCTGGGGGTGGGGAGTTCATCCTCCCTCTCGAGTCCCCTGGTAATGCCTGGAGGGCAAGAAAGCCCAGGACAAGTGACCTGGGCAGGGTCTACCGAAGCTTAAGCTAAAACACTGGGCCTTCTGAGGTCCCTTAAGACGGAGGATGGGTCTGGCCTGGCTTTTGCTTAGGTGTTTATCCACCTAAATACGCGCAAGGCCTCTCCCTATGCCTGGCCTGGCCTGCGCTGGGCGGTCTGTGGGTGTGGGCTGTGCCGACACAGGGCCTGGGGGAGACCTGCTCACAAGCAGGATACAGACGGGGAAGGTTGAGAAGGGCCCCCACGTGCCACCTGACCAACCCCCTCCTCATTCATGAGGAAACTGAGGCCAAGTGAGGGGAAGAAGTGACATGCCTGTGGTCACAAAGCAAGTGGCTGGGGGAGCTGAGTGAGCCCCGACCCTGAGTAGCTGTTCCAGGTAGGAAACAGCTGGCTCACTCCCTCCTTATCTGTTCCCGAGCTTCATTCATTCACCAAGCATTTATGGAGCCTCTACTGTGTGCAAAACTTGGTGGTGCCAGGACAGACATGAAGAAGGGACCATATTTGCCTCTGGGGCACTCCAGTAGGCCAGGGAGGGATGGAGTCATTCTGACACCAGGGTGGGAGCAGCCAGGGAGCAGGGACAGGATGGTCTCCTGAGAGTGTGCGTGGTGGATTCTGGAGGGCAGCCTGCCTGCAAGCCTCAGGAAATCAGGAAAGACGGGGTCTCCTAACCCGGTCCCAAGGCCCTGAGCCGTGAGGCACCAGGGAATCCTTCAGCCGTTTTCCCCACCTTCAGTAGGAAGCACCACTGCCTAGGCAGAAGGTCAGGCTGGACCACGGACAGACTGGGGAGGACTCTGCCCTGCGGGACCGGAAGCCCAAGTAAGTGCCCGAGGCTCTCTAAGCCTCAGTGTCTATCAAGCAAGGAAGACCTCACGGGTGTCCGGAAGTGGGAGACCTTGCCAGGCCAGTCCCTGCCCTGTAGGTGCCTAAAAGTAACCTCTTCCTCCCCACCTCCCACCCCCCCTCGCCCCTTCTCACAGCCCCAGCTGTCCCCAGGGTGGTGGCTGCCTCCTCTGCCCTGCCTTCCCGGCCCGCTCTGCCCTAGGAACATAGAACTGCGTGCGCCCCCAGCCCCTTCCCCTCCTTATCTGTTCCCGAGCTTCATTCATTCACCAAGCATTTATGGAGCCTCTACTGTGTGCAAAACTTTTTCTGGGCATCGATTTTCTTGCAGGAGGGTGGGCAGGGACCTCCAGGCTGGACCTTTATGGTCTGTGGTGGGAGCAAGCAGAAGGGGCCAGGACACAGCGCCCCAGCGGACACTCCTGGCCAGGGGATGGAGGCAGCTCCACGGCCCTGTGAGGGCAGGCCCAGGCAGCGCCGAATATGGCATG
>NW_006440626.1:2305664-2306320 GCF_000325575.1 Pteropus alecto
TCCAGGAAAGAGGAATGAAGACAACAGTCCTGAGCCCAATGGCGTTCACTCACTAAAGAGGGACTGACTGCCAGCAAACTGTGTGCAGCTCACTGGCCACTTCTGGGTCAGGATAGCCAGGCTGCTCCTGACCATTTATAATATTTTCAAATAATGATGTTAATTATTTTCCTTAATTGTAAAAGGAACAATAGTTCAGATGAAAATCTGGAAGCTAAGCGAGAATATTCAGAAAAACATTGAGTCATCCACTATCTTGACTTCCGGAGGCGACACTGCTGACGCCTGGGGTCCTGTAGTTTTTCTAGTCTTTTTCCTACACATACACATGTACATGTGTTTTGTTGTCATTGTCACCATAGTGTATGTTTTTATAAAATGGGTATCGTACTGTCAGTGTAGTGTGGTGCCCTATTCCTTCTCTTAACATTTGATCACGATCATTTTCTCATGTCCCTAAATATGCTTCGACTAAAAATATAATATTTAATGGCTGCACGATGTTCCACGTGTCATAAGTTCCGTATTGCTGAGCATTTGCTTTGTTTCCCACTTTTTTCATTTTCAAAGGCATAATTTACATACAGTAAAATGCACCCCTTTTAGTACGCAGTTCTGCGAGTTTTGACAAATGCATACAGCTGTGTAGCCCCCAC
>NW_006440626.1:2306346-2310564 GCF_000325575.1 Pteropus alecto
CCCAGATTTCTCCACGCTCCTCTGCAGTCCATCCCACCTTGTGTCCCCAGCCCCTGGAAACCACTGAGCTGTTTTCTATTTCCATAGTTTGGCCTTTTCCAGAATGTTGTATGAATGAAGCATACAATACGTAGCCTTTTGAGACTGTTTCTTTCACTCACAGAAGTCATTTGACATTCATCCATGTGGTTTCGGGTATAAGTAATTTGTTCCATTGAATGACTTTACCAAGATTAATTCAGTTGAAGGATATTTGAGTTGCTCCCAGTTTTTGATTACAAATAAAGCTATTATATACATTCAAGTTCTAGAGGTAACGGCATAAACAAATTTTCATTTCACTAATTATTTTTGCTATAATATTGTAAATATTACAGTAATGAGGGTATTCCAAATCATTTATCCCATTAGAGGTAATAGCATCAGCTTAAATTCCTATTTGTTTAAAAAAATCAATCAGATAATTATTTAAATATTTTACCTATTAAAATGGGGGCATTCGTGAATTTCCAAGTGTGCACTGCCTGAGCATACAGGGTTGGTGGAAATCAGATAAGGCTGCTCATGATTCTTTGGTTCATTTTCAAACGTCTCTGACCTGTACAGAAGTGGCATGACTAAGACATAGGGTTCGCTTGTTTTCTCTTCGGCACTAACTAAAGTGCACAGGTATTCTCCAGGGGCAAGGGACAAGACCTGTGCTATTCTCACTCTGTGACTCATCGTGTGACTGTCTAGTTTTTCCTTCGAGTGGCATTTGGCTTTCAGCAAGCTTCTATTCCACTGCGAATGAATGAAACCTCAGCAGGTCCTTGAATACCGTCATCTCGTTCAACGTTATTTGGTTACAACATTGCTGAGACGCCGTAGGAACTTACCTCTCTTTTGTATCAAGCAGCCTGTGGAAAAACTGGTTTTGTGCTGTTGTTTCACTTAAATCTTAGAACTTTCCATGACGTTCAGTGAGGACTTCCTGTAAATGCTGTTTCACTTGGCCACAGCTACACCAGAGTGTCTTCAGAAATGATAAATATCACGAACAGTACACAGAAGGCAATGTGGACCTGCCTTTGGCTGGGCCCAGCTCTCAAACCCTCCTGTGTCCTGTTATTCTCAGATCTCAAATCTCATCCTTGTCCTCAGTTTTGTTCCTTTAGTTTCTCCTTTTCTTTCTCTGTAATTCTTTCTTTCTTTTTCTTTCCTTCTTTCCTTTTTTCTTTCTTTCTTTTTTTCCTTCCTTCCTTTCTTTCCTTCCTAATTCTTTCTTTCTCTTTCCTTTTTTCTTTCTTTTCTCCTTCCTTCCTTTCTTCCCTTCCTTCCTTCCTTCCCTTCCTTTCCTTCCTTCCTTCTTTTTCTTTCTTTCTTTGTACTTTTGGAAGATCCTCATTCTCTTATTTATCCTGGCTAGAAATGAGGAGTGTGGATACTTTTCAAGATAAAGCCTCCTATCTTCCTCACTTTGTGGGATAAACCCTCAGAGAGAAATCTCTTTAATAAAGTTTGGTCCCTGTTGGAATACAAATACTCTACAATGGGGGCAATACTGACTTGTCAATAGGAGAACAGGTCCTCCTCTAAAGATCTCTCTCCCATGTCACTCTGAATCTCAGTTACAGTCCTTACTACAATACACAATATTTAGTTGAATACTGATTCTCCCACGAGGATTTTCCAGAATGTCATATAAATGAAATAATATAGTATGTAGACTTTTGTGACTGGCTTCTTTCACTGAGCATAATCCTTGAGATTCATTCATGCCATCGCCTCTATCAGATTCCTTTTTCTTTCCAAGAAGTATTCCACATATAAATATACCAAAACATGTTTATACATTAAATTGATCGATTTATAGTTGTGCTTTTTGTGTCCTATGTAAGAAAATTTGCCTAACCCAAGGTCACAGACTTTAGCCTATATTTTATTCTAGAAGTTGCATAGTTTTCACAACTCGGTCTGTGATCTCTTTTCAAGTTAACTTTTCGTATGGCTGTGAGGCATCAGTTGAGATGCATTTTTATTTTGCGTATGAATGTCCAATTGTTCCAGCACCATTGTTCAAAGACTATCCTCACTCCATTGAATTACTTTGGCACCCATATCAGAACTCGATTGACTATATATATGGACCACTGTTTGATTCCCTATTCTATTCCATTGGTTTGTATATCTATTCTTTCACGATACTACACTGTCTCAATGACTGTAGTTTTATAGTGAAGTGTGCAGCCAGGTGGTGAGCCCTCCTACCATGTCCTTCTTCAAACTGTTCTGGTTATTCTAGGTCCTTTGCTCTTCCATTATAAGTTTTAGAAGTAGTTTCTCAATTTCTACAAAAATGTATGCCAACCATTTGATTCGGATTCTGTTGAATCCAGGGAGAACTGACATCGTAACAAATTGAGTCTTCTAATCCATGAGCATGGTACTTTTCTCCATTTATTATTTGAGTCTTTGATTTCTCATCGTTACGTAGTGTTTAGCTTACAAACCTCGCACAAATTTTCTTAGATTTAGCCTTATGTATTTTATATATTTGATGCTACTGTAAATGAGTTTTTTAATTTTCAATTTCTAAAAAAAATTTCAATTTCCAGTTGTTCGTTGCCAGCATACAGACATATGATTTTCATATATTGACCTTATATCTTGGACCCTTCCTAAACTCGCCTATTCTAGCAGCTCTTTTTGTAGATTCCTTGAGATTTTGTGTAGACATTCATGGCCTCTGTTTTTAAAGATAATTTATGTTTTCCTTTCCAATCTAAATGTCTTTCATTTCCCTTTTCTTGTCTATTACACTGGCTAGGATCAGTTGAACAGGAATGGTAAAATTAGATATCCTTACTTGGGGAAAGCATTAAATCTTTCACCATTATGCATGCAATTAATTGTAGGTTTTTCATAGATGACCATTATGAGGTTGAGGAAGTTCTCTTTTAATCTGTTTGCTTAAAGTTTTTTGTGTTTTCCTTTTTAAATCATGAATGAATGTTTGTCAAATGTTTTCATCCTCATCTATTGATATGATCATATTGTTTTTGCTTTTTAGTTTCTCTATATGGTAAAAATCATTTTCATATGTTAAAGTGACCTCACATTTATGGGTGAAATGCAATATTAAACAACTTTTTATATATAGCTGGATTTGGTTTCATAAGGATTTTTGCATCTATGTTCATGAAGAGTATTGACTGTAGTTCTCCTAACTTAAAATGTCTGTTTAGTTTTGGTATCAATGTTATACTTGCCTCATAAAATGAGTTGGGAAGTGTTCCCACTCTTCCATTTCTGGGAGGGTTCGTGTAGAACTGGTATCATTTCTTCCTTGTAGAATCCACCAGTAAAGTCATCTGGGCCTGGAGCTTTCTTTGTTCGAAGGTTTTAAACTACAAGTTCTATTTCCTTAACAGAACTATTTTTTTTTAACAGAACTATTCAGATTATCAAGCTCTTCCTGTGTGAGCTTTCATAGTTTGAGTCTTTCAAGGAATCTCTCCATCTCCTATAAGTTGTCAAATTTGTTAATCAAATGTTGTTTATTTATTATCCTTTTAATGTAGGTTCTGTACTGATGTCTCTATTTAACTTATCGTATTAGTAATTTGCATCACTTTTCTTTCTTGATCAATCTGTCTAGAGATTTATCAATTTTACTAAATTCCAAAATGTTATCCAAAGTGGCTGTGCTCTCACCAGCAATGTATGAGAGTTCCGGTTACTCCACATTTCCTTCACTTTTGAAATATATTTTCACTGGGTATAGAGTTGTGTTCACATTCATTTTTCCTTCAGAACTTTAAAACTGTCACTCCATGGTCTTATGGACTCATGGAGTAGGTGGAGGTTCTCTGCTGACCTGGTCCAGCCTCAGTCTTAGGCCTTGTGGGCCCGGGGCTCAGGGGTGGGGCTTTCTCAACATTCCCGCCCTCATCCTGATGACAGCAAACCTCTGCATGGTGTCTGTGGTTGGTCCTGGTTGGGAGTTTCCTCCCCCGATTCCAGTGATAGCCGACCTCTGTTTTGTTTCGTTTGGGTATAGGATTCTGAACCCAAAGAGCTTCCTGACCTTCTCCCAGGGGTGGAAGGAGTTTGCCTCTACCCTTCCCCTTCCAGCAATGAAATTTTGCCTACCCTCTTTTAAGAATGAAAGGATTTCCTATCCTCTTTTGGATTTGGTATTACTGGGTTTTGTTCTTATTCTTCCCCTGGTAGAAA
>NW_006440626.1:2310583-2313487 GCF_000325575.1 Pteropus alecto
TACTGCTTTTGCTTTCTAGGAGAGAAGGGAAGTGAGTAGGGTTTTATGCCTGTCCCCCTATAGCTGGATGCCTGCCCCACAAGAAGTTTCTCTGCAATCTCTTTCTCTGTCTCCATCTTTCTTGTGAAGAAAGATTTCTGGTGGAGGTTTAGGGAAAAGAGCTTGTGAGTGAAAGTAAATTCCCTTTGTATCTGGAACCCCAACTACCCCAAACTGACATGCTAGCTCACATCGGCCTTGCAGAATTCATGAAAATTTTAGGTGATTTCCTCTTGCCCACTTGTATAGCAGCCACTTTTTTCCCCCTATACTGTGTCCAAGGTGAAGGGGTTCTTGTATTCCATCTCATTTTGGAGAGGCTTTTCTCACTTCTTTGGTTGCTCTACAACTTCAGCTCTCTGGTGGGCTCAAGAGAAGTTATGATTTCGTAGATTATTCAGCCATTTCTCAGTATGATGTTGGGAGTGACATCCTTTGCACATTTATACATTCTAAGCCCATTCCACAAAACTTTAATGAATGCATACTATGTGCCAGGCATTGTTCTAAGTGCTGAGGATACAGAGATAGACCAAGTAGATCTGATCTCATGAAATTTCTATTCGGCTGAAGGGAGGCAGATATATTTACATATTATGGTATCAGGTGGTAATAAGTTCTAGGAAGAACACATAAGCAGATGTGAGAAAAGACAATGATTACTGCCCCCTTCCCTTATGCCTGCCTGTTAGCACAGACTCTACCTATACTTCATTGTACTTTTCTTCTTCTTCTCAGGGATCTTTATGTTGGAGAGTTGAGTAAATATACTCTGCCCTAATTTGATACGGAACTTGGTAAGATTTCAGCTCCAAAATGGTAAATGGGACCATTATCCCCATGAGAAAGGACATGGCTGTGCCTCATGAACATGCCAGGTGTTCTATTTAAGGCCAAACTAGTACCAAAATAAGGAAGAACTTTCAGAGTCCCAGCTGTCTGCAAAATTAAACTACTGTTCCGGAAAGTAATGACCTTCTTTGGAAAAGTTCCAACCTATTCCTGGCAAGCTTTCACCTTCCCTTGATTGAGGGTGTCTAACCAGACAGGTGAGGTGAACATTTCTAGCCCCAAGAAGACTAGTGCCAAAGGCTCTTCTAGGGCTTCCCTGGGGAGCTGCTCTCCTGTGCTGCTCAGCACTGATTCATCTCCAACCGCATTGCACGGACGAGCAAACCAAGCTTTAGATAAATGACTTGAACTAAATCACAGAGCTAAGAAGTAGCTGGCTCAACTGGGCTTGGAGCCAAGGTATTGCATTTGACTCCAAAATCTGTTATCTTTCCCTGCAACACCCAACCTCAGGCGACATTTTCTGGTGGCTCCACATCTGCTATTGTAAAAGACGCACCCTTCTCTAAGTTTAAACCCTTCTAGCTGGGAACGTTAGCAAAAGGGTAGGATGCAGTCCGAGGCGCTGGAAACGTCAAGCTTCTTCTCTTGTCTGTACTCATCGGTTCTGACTGAGCACTTTTTGCCTCTTGGAAACTGCCCTCACTGACCTCAGACCCAAAGTGATACTTTAAAATAACCAATTTTCGGCGGAGAAAGCTTCCCACCCAGGGCAAAAAGAAAAGTTAAGGGACTAGCGAAAACCTGGCGTCTGGACTCGTCCCGTCGGAAACGGCGGGTAGGCCCCTTCCCTTGAGTTTCCTCTGCCATTTGGAGTGACCGGTTCTAAAGCACTCACGACGAGGAGGTGAGAAGACTTTGGCCAAGGAAGCAGTCCGTTAGTCGACATGGCAATCAACCAGCCGAAACAGTGGCGGTTCTGAAGGCCGTGCGCATGGGAGCAAGCCCCGACCGCGATCCGGCTTGTCACCCACTGCCCGGCGCGAAGAGCAGGCGATCACCAGGAAAAGGCGCGAGAGCCTCCTACGCACGCTCGAGCGGTGCCGGGGGTGGGGCTTGAGTGGGCGGGGCCAGCGACGCCGCTAGGCGAGGGCTCCAGAAAGCGGCGCGTGCGCTCCGGTGGTGGGCGGGGCCTGGGGCGGGGCCTTGCCGTCACGCGCGGCCCTGCCCCCTTGGGCCGTCGTCTAGCTCCCGGAGGCGGCAACCGCTCCTGCTCGGCCCTGCCCGGTTAGCGGGGCCAGCTGCTCCTGGGTTCTCTGGTGACCATGGGGGACCCCAACAAGCAGGACATCCTGACCATCTTCAGGCGCCTCCGCTCGGTGCCCACCAACAAGGTAACGGCCGCGGGGCGTGTTCAGGTTTGCTTGCATCCCTGCCGGACCCCGCGGGCGGCCGCGGGAGGAGGAGCCGGTCAGGCCTGTGACACGTCGCACTTGCGGCGGTGGCAGCTGGGCCTCTCCTGGGTCCAGACCGCGCGCGGTCCCTTAGTATCAATCAACAAGGGAAGGGCAGGGAAGGGGTGCACACCTAGGGCCACCTGGTGGGGCCGGCAGCTGGGAGTTCTGGGGGCGGGAGACGGGAGCATGTGGCGGGTCCTGGGGGTGGCAGACACTTGGGGGTTGCTGACATCTGGCCGGGGAGCATACACTGGGGCGGGACGGCTTTTGGGGGTGGCCGAGTGGTCACTGAGTTTCTGAGAGAGCTAGGGGCGAGCTCGGAGCCGGGAGAGAGGGCTCGGAAAGGTACCCGGGGGGTTCTGCGACTCGGGGCAGACACCTCAGCGCTCCTATGACCCAGCTGGGAAGCATGCTCCGGGTCAGAACTCCAGCTGGTAGCGCGGGGCGTTTAGGAAAGGTCAGCTGGCCCCCTCCCCACCTTCGAACTTACCTCTGAAGTTCCTCAGGGGCGCCTGTTGGAGCCTGATCGGTTCCCTGTGGCCTTTGAGGGCAGCTTCAGTGTCCCTGTCTGATAAAGTTTCCAGGTGGTCCGTGCCGTGCCGTGGCTTCCAGCTCT
>NW_006440626.1:2313621-2330044 GCF_000325575.1 Pteropus alecto
TTCCCTTCCTTCCCTTTGGGTCTCTTTGGAGATTAGGATTTTCCTTTTTTATCTCCCTCCATCTGCAGAAGCCGTTTTTCCCCCTATGACTTTTACAAGTTTTCGAAACTGGCTGGAGGTGACGCATCGGGCTAAAGTGACACCCTCAGCTGAGGCTCATAGGTCCAGATCACAGGTCAGAGTGGAACCTGGAGAGTGCAAAGGGCTGTCCCATTAGTGTGGACTCTCCTCTCCCCTCCCCTCTTGTGACAGAAGTTCTGTCTGGTCCCCAGGTCGCCTCTAAAGTGATCAGCTGTTAATGAGTGTGGTCATGAGCCATGACACGATGGCATAGAAAGTTCCTGAGTTTCACAACATTTTGATGTCTTTAAGTCTTAGAGAGGAGCCCATAATTTTATGGCTTAAGAGGAGTGAGAAAATAAACAATTTATTGGAAGTGATATCTGGTGGAGGTAGGAAGTCAGAAGAATGGCTCCAGGAATTCTCCAGGGCCAATTTATTTGCTATTTTCTTGATTTTCAATTTTACATTGATCCGTGTAACTAGACAACATTAGGATCTGCAGTTAGCAGTGTAGATTTTTTTTTTTTTTAATTTTTTGATCTGCTTTAGCTCAGAAATACAACATGTATTCTCTTTGATGGAATTCATCCAAGGGAAGATGTCCTTTTAAAATAAGTCAATGTCTTTCTACCAAGAGACACTTTGAGGGACGTGTGTGGGCTTGCTTGTAAATTGTTACCCAGACCCTGCTACTTTCTATGTCACCTTGGGCAGGTTACTGGACCACTTATTTTGTACTTTATTTTCCTCATCTGAAAATGGGACATGAGCAGGATCTAACTTAGAGGGTTATTGCGAGGATTAACTGAGAAAATCCAAAAAAAACACTTGGAGCAGTACCTGCATCTACTAGTCTTCAATACATGTCAGCTATTTTTTGTTATTATTTTTTATTATGACCAACACACTTATGAAACATTTTATATTCTGTAATAGGATTAATAAAAGCATTGAGCAAAAATATTTTCCAGTAACGTTGCACAGTATTGTGCTACATTTCTTTCGTGTGTGTGTGTGCGCGCGCGCGCGCGTGTGCGTGCTACGTTTCTTGATTAAGACTTTATTTGATCGTTACTAAGAAACCATTATCTAGACAAAGATGAAAACTAGTTTTAATGATGAGGAAGAATTGGATAACAATAAGCATTTTCAAAATGGATTCTGCAAAGGAGCTCTAAGCTACATGAGACAGGAAAGGTAGGTAAAGAAAAACAACTCAGTTTACTTTTAGAATATGGAATCCAATTTCTTCTTCTTGTGTATGATGACCGCTTACTCGGGACCAAAGGTTTTAACTCATAAGGGGCGGCTTTTTAGTTTGTGAAATCCTTTCTTGAAATTATACTCTTCCTAAGTTTTATATTGATTGAATTATTCATTCAACAAATATCCGTTGAGCACCTGTGGTGTGCTGGGCACTGTGCCAGGCTTTGAGGGTACACTGGTGTACCCCCAATGAAGAGACAGGCTCCTACCTTCAGTGGACAGTCCTGCAGATAGATGAAGGGGGGATGAGGGCCGCTGGGGCTACAAGAGGCAGTGAGGTGACGGGGCGAGGAGTGGGCCCCGCCCTGTGATACCACTTCTTCGCTGTGATACTTCATAATTCTTTAGTTTTCTCTAAAACTGCGCTACGTAATTTGTGGTGAATGCAAAATGTGCAAAATGAAAATGTAGAGCCCTTGTTTGAAAAGCATTAAGAATTTCAAGGTGAGACAGCAGGTCATTAACGAACCATGGGCCCTTCTGAGTTCGGGGCCCCGTGGGGCTGCATAGTCACACACGCCCATAGGTGGCGTCTGGCCCTAATGGGAGTAATATCAGTACCTGCTTATAGGGTCCTATGAAGATTCACTTGGCCAGCAACAGTGCCTGACAGGGTGAAACCCTCAATATTAGCTGTTACTTCTATAGCAATTATTCTCATCATTAGGCAAAACAAATTGTTCGTCCAAACTATTTTTGATCACCATTATAACTGATATTCTGCTGAGAAAAGCGTGTCTCAACTTTGGTTTGGGATTTCACATTAAAACAAAGTGCGGTCCCGTGCTCAGAGCACAGCGTCCTGCGCCAGCCAGAGAATCGAGGCAGCGTTCGTGAGAGCCAGGCTTGTATTTTTAACGGCCTCCCAGCCTCCAATCCCACAGGTCCTAGTCTCACCTCGTTAGCTCCCCACCCCGCCCCCAAAATGCCCCACTCCCTGTGTTTGATTTTTGTTCCGCCTGTGCCAGGCGGGGAGCTCAGTTCAGGTGAACAAGAGAGACGTGGCCCCCCCCTCAGGGAGCTGCATTCTAGTGACTCCTCATCTCGTTTGCTGGGTCAGGAGGATGCTGAGGCCATCCCGCCGGGAACTCACTGCCCCCTTCTCGCGGCCCCACCCCCAGGCGTGGTCCTCAGACTTGCCTGCCCCATCTCTGCTGTCACTGCCATCCACAGGGCCGTTTCCTTCACAGGCTGTTGCTACTCGCTGCCCTTTTAGACTCTCTTCTTGAGATTCCAGATTCCTCTGGGACCTTGTCGTAAAGGGCCCTAGTCTTTTTCGCATCCTGTGGTCACTTACTAAGATTCAGCCTTGTCACTAATTGTCTTGCCCACTGGACTGCTAGTCTGTGGGCTCCGTGCCCACCCACTCCTCCTGACCCACCTGTGTACATCCACTTCGTGTGCGCCAGGTACGTGCTCGATTGTGCATGCGTACACACCCGTTAGCTGAGTGAGTGAGGGATTACAAATGACCTCTTGCAGAGGGACAGCACCTTAGGCAGAGTCCCACGGAGGTGGATTCCTTGCTGTAATGGCTCTTCGCAGCCCCGCACGTGGCCTGGCAGGGGCTGTGGGCTCAGCAAGCGTGCGTGGAATCGGCAATGCCATCTACTCCGCACCTCGGCGCCTGCCACTGCGTGTGGCACCGATAACACTGAAGCAGGTGGCTGACCCCTTCCATGTCAGTTGTCACCCACCCCCACCATCCACGCGTGTTCAGTGTGAGCCTGTCACGGTGAGGGCGGGGCTTGGGAAAACCCGCTTGTGCGTTTGCTCCTGTATCGCCCTCAAAAGGCCAGGAGCCGGGTCTTCATGATTATAGTTGGGACGATCTTCGCATAAGTGGCTCTGCCTAAAAGATGTATCTGAGTGTGGGGGCTTTTTTTCTGGAAAAAAAACTTTTAAAAACAATTCTACTATTAGTGGAATTTTTACTGTCCCGTTGTTCTCACCTTAATTAATTATGTGTTAATTTCCGTGACAAACGGTATATTTTAAAGTACTTTTACGCTGCCATTATCAGCCGAAGAACGTTGGACTTCGGTCGGTGTTGAGAGGAGGCTCGTGGTCTCTCGTGAGGTCGCAGTCATCCGAAAGTTGGAGTTTCCTCCCAGGCTTGCTCACGTGGTGATCCCCACTCGCCCTGGCCGTCGGACCGAGGGCCTCAGTTCCTCACCACTTGAGCCTCTCCACTGGGCTGCCTGCTTGTCCTCGAGACACGGCAGCCGGCTTGCCCCAGAGCTAGTGATGCAAGGGAGAGAGCAAGAGAGAGAAAGGAAGTCACAGCGTCTTTTATAACCTAACCTGGAAGTGACATATGGCACTTCTACCTTGTTATGGTCACACACACCCTGGAAAAGTGAGGAGGGACCACACAAAGGTGTGGATCCCGGGGTGGGAGGAGTCATGGGGGACATCTTGGAGTCTGGCCACCACACTCTCGTTCTCCTCTGGCTGAGGAGAAAAGTACCACCACAAGTGCCTGCCATCTGCTGTAGAGCCACTGTGCAGGGGACAGGAAGGCCTTGAGCGTTCTGAGCAGGGCACATCCCAGCCTAGTGTTCATTTGTGCCAGCGGTAGGAACCCTGTTGATACTTCAAGGATAGATGATGTTTAAATGATACACACGCATAGTGACTTGTAGTAGATTCGCAATAATATATAACTTAACTATATTAATGTCTATTAATATCGATGAATCACGATGAGCTATTAATTAATGTCTTACATTACTATAATTCTACTAATAATATAATAATGGAACTGAAATTTGAGCTTTTAAAAATCTGGGCGAGATAGTTTCTAATAACCAGTTTAAATTGTAAAGGTTAAGCAGCTTTCAAGCTGAATCATGTATCCTATGGGACGGCTCATTTGGCTAATATGAAGAATTAGTAACTGAATTACAAATTTTTTCTTTCAGGTGTGTTTCGATTGTGGTGCCAAAAACCCCAGCTGGGCAAGCATCACCTACGGCGTGTTTCTCTGCATCGATTGCTCAGGAACGCACCGGTCGCTTGGCGTTCACTTGAGTTTCATTCGGTAAATGCATCTATCCTTGCGGGGTGGGGGTTACTTGTCCCATGGGTCTCTTTCCCCTTTTTCCTTTGCGTTTCCTTTGACATTAAGTACAATGAGAGGTTGGTTATGCGTTATGGAGATTTAAGTCTTATGTAGGTAACTGGCAAAATGAGTTATTTTCGATTCGGTTGCTGTTCTGTAGAGCCTGTGCCAGAGCCTGTGCCGTGATGTTGAAGACAGTCAGAATGGGGGGTTCGAGGCAGTATTTCCTTTCTCTTTATTATCTCCTTATAACGTAGCAGTACAAAGGTGCCCTGCTGTGACACTCAGGGTCGCAGGAGGGGATTCGGGTGCTGTGTTCGCGCACCTCATCAGGTGGAGAGCTGGGGTCGTTCCGGCACAGTGCTTCGGCCCTGGCTCCCGGCACGCTGATACCGCAAAGCCTGAGTGATGAGTTTCGCATGAACGTTAATGGCAGTGTCAAATGCTTGTAGTGAGAAGATCTTTTTTCTCTTCTCATCCGACATCCTCCTTCTCTTTTCATCTGAAGCCTTGGGCGCATTGGCTCCTTCTGGTGGGTTCCTGTCTTCCCTGTGACACTGGGAGTAGCTGAGGTCGGGCCTTTGTATGCACCAGAGAGAGAGACTCCCCCTCTGGACACACACAGCCCCATAGTCCCGTGGCAGGTGGCAGGTGGCAGATGCCCTGGTGTGACGGAAAAGAACTTGAAATGATAAATAATGGAAGGGTTCCGGCAGGCTCAGGGCTGGGCAGCTGAGCGAGGCCTGCACCTCGGCAGCCATAGGCCTTGGCCGGGACTCACCGAGCAGCCACCTCAGATCGCCGTGATCACTGCCCGCCTCCCACCAGTTCACCCATTTCCCTGCCACTTCATTTCCCGGGGATGGAACCAGCTGGGCAGGAAGGCTATTTGGAATTGTGGCAGTTTTACTTTATATCATGACTTAAGGAATATTCATACCACGCAATTACTACAAGGAGCTTTTGTTCCTGAAGGACCACGCCCATTGTGATTCACGATGAGCTATTCTGTGGGGTAGTTCACAGTGGTGATGCTAGCAACGTCGGTTCCTTTTTTAATATGTTAGCTTAAAAAAACTTTCCTGACGCACCTTCCTGAGCTCTTTTTTCAGAAATTATTTCATAAAGGCCTGTCGTGCTAACTATTTATAGCCATATAACTCCACAGGTAATTATCTAGAAAAGGGAGTTCTTATGTGTGTTCTTGTTGGTTTCAGAGTATCTGTCAGTTTCTTGTCTTCTTTTTTTTCTTTTTTCTTAGATGCTGGTCTCAGAATATTTTGAGTACACTACCCTGTCCTTCGCTCTTTTTTAAATACCGAGAGATTTAGTTGCCAGGACAGTTTATTTTTAATGTTTCCCCCTCCCCCTAGTTGTTACCAGTTAACGTGGTGACTTACTCTGCCCAGAGCCCGCAGAGGCAGCAGGTGACTGGCTGTCGTCCTTTCTCTCTGCCGTGTCCTCTCCCTCTTCCTCTCTGCCAAGCTCTGCCTTTCACAGCCTGGCCCTCCCTTTTCCTCACCGCTGAAGCCCAGGGCCAGTTTAAACTATTCCAGGAAATGAGGCGGTTTTTCTGACGTTCTCTGCAGCTGAGGGAGGGCCTGACCCAGAGCCTGGCAGGGGCTGTTTGGCACCGCAGGTTTGCTTGCTAGCCTTTTAAGAGTCAGATAAATATAACTGTATGAATCATGGTGCTTATAAATGATTCAAAAACAACCGTTAAAAATCAGTTTAAAAAAAAAATCAGTTTAGAGGGCAGCAGTCTAGGTTTGGGCAAGAGAACGTCAAGGATGATAAGGGTTCTCTCTCGCGCTTTCTCTATATATACGTATGTATATATATATGTATATATATTTTTTACTGATTAAAAAAAGTTGCAAACACTAGCTCATTGGGGAAAAATCCAAGCAGTCTCAGAGTAACAAAGAAAAGGCCCCTCTAGAATCCCTTTCCCCTCTCCTTCCCCTGCCCCTGCCAGCTGTGGGCATGCACATGCACACAGGCACGCGCACACACACACGCACGTGCACACACACACACGCACACGCACAATACACATGCACATGCGTGTATGGTCCCGTTGCCCAGACGCGATCTTGTTAACAGTTTGGCATGGGCGAATGCTTATTTGAATGGAGTGTTTTGTTTGTTTTTGAGCAGAATTCCAAGTCATCATTTTTACAAAGGAAAAATGTATAAATTATAGCTTTTGCCAGGCGAACAGGGAAAGGCAGGTTAGGCTTCCACGGAAATGGCCTTCGGGGCTGGCCGCAGAATGGACCTGACTGGACTGGCCCCCGCCCCCCACCCGCCAGGGCTGGGAACTCGTCACTGCGGTCCCTGGGATGGCCTGTCTCACGGAGCTCCTCTCCCTCTAGCCGTCTCTTCTCCAGTTCACCGTTAAGTATTTCATGAGCTCTGAAAGCTGAGTGGGATCTAGTCCCTGCGTTGGTCTCGGTGGCCGGGGGGAAGGGACGGAAAGAAGGCAGACTGAAGTGCAGCACGAGGGATGGAAACGAAGCCCCGCGTTCGCTTCTGGTAAGTTAGGCAGAGGAGGTAACATTGGCAGTGAACTTCGAAGGGTTGGTGAGATTTCGGTCATGAAGACAAGGCAGGGGAAAGGAGCTCAGCACTCAGACCTTAAGAAAAGGGACAGAAGTGGAAGATGTTCGGTGGCTACTTTTTGATGCACAGGAAAATGAGGAGAAATCAGGTTCGGAGGGGGAGACGTGCGTGACGTTGTGGAGGGTCTTCTGCCGGCCTGGGAGCTTATACTTCACTCCCGACGCCCTCGAGGGCGGTACGTGGGCCTGGGCCCAGCGGGCGCCCCACGGAGATTCACCGGGCAGCACTGGTAGGTGTTGGAGCGAGGACTCCACAGCCAGCTGCTGGGGCCTGCCCTTCCATCAGCCCTTTTAGCTCTGGGCGTGTCCCTTGCCTCTCGGTGTCTCAGTCTCCTTCCTTGAAAGTGGGGATGAGAAGACTAATATCGTGGTGCAGGGTGCTGGGAGGAGTGAGCGAATGGGCTCCCATCAAGCCTGGCACGTGGCCAGCCCGCAGCACACGCTGACGACCCACAGACCTGGGTCCCCCGGTGCCTGCTCAGCGCACCTTTTTACGATGCTGGTGGAGAAAGTTAACTCCCCACATGACCTTCCGCTAAGCAGTCAAGCCGGTTATAAACCAGTGGCTGCCAGAAGCTTCTCCAGGGCTTGTCTCTGAATAAAAGTGGAGAGTAATTGTGGTGTGGATTGCTCCATTAAAAAATTTCCGATACACGATAACTTCGTCGTGTTTATTTGGTGAGATTTCTTCTGATTTCATACGTTTCTGATTTCATAAGTTACAGAAAAATACTGACTTTGCAGCCTCTGGTGCAGCTAATTCATGCGATTTTTAAGGAGGTTGTATCTTGACTCAGAAGGATTGTAGAGGTTGTGGGAAACCTGTTTTCTCGGGGGCTATTTGTTAAAGTGATACTAATTCTTCAACTTCCTTACTTTCGCTGCTTTACTCTACTCGGCACTGTCAGAGACTTACCTTTCGCCATGTCTGAATCTAAATTAAAGATCACAGATAACCCACAGTGAGGCACTTCCTCACGGAGGCATGGCGATCGAGTCAGGTTTCTTCTCAAGGTTGGCTGTGTTCAGAATCCATCATCATCTCAGCCTTTCGAAATTCCAGAGTATGAGAGAGAATCCTTGTCAGTTCAATTCGAGAACGATTCATTTTTTTTTAAATCTTCATTTCTAAGAAATATGTATGGAAACGTTTGGCTTCCATACATATGGACTGAAAGTTGTAAGGTAAATTAGCAAGTCTGAGTACTTGTAGCCTCAGTTTTAAGACATACCTATTTAAGTCAGGTACCTATTATGTGCTTGTGGTAGAAGTCAGAGAGAAAATATGAGACTTGCCTGTCCTCAGGAGCTTGCTGCTGATAATGCAGTGTGACAGGGTTACCATGGTGATGGTGATGGTAAGAATTTTAGCCATATGGAGTTCGCTATGAGCCAAGCACTTTTCACATATTAGCTTATTTAATTTCTACAAAAACAAAATAGATCATATTATAATTATCCCTACTTTACAGACGAAGAAGGCACAGAGAGGTTAAATAACTTCTCCAAGGTCATGCAGCTGAGATCTGCACTCTCTCAGTCTGTCTCCAGAGACTGTGCTGACTACCACCCATGAGAGAGAGGGGGTAGGTGCCACCTAACCCAGTCTGGGGGGAGTCACGAAAATGTGGTGACTAAGCAAGATTTTCAGAGAAGGATTTCAGAACAAGATATATAATTTAATCACCTTGCTTGGTACTCAAATTTTTTTTTGTCTAAAATGAGAAATATGTTTCCTATAAAATATGATTTCATTTTTACTTTCTATATATCACCCTGAAGTGGATTTGTCCTATGTATATGTAATAATAATACCTATTAGTATAATTAATCTTAAGATAGCTGTGGGCTTCAAAATAATACCCTAACGTTCACAAAGGTCGAACGATACAAATAGGCACAGAAATTAGTGAATGGAAGGGCAGCATGAAAGGAAGTTTCGGTGGACCTGAAGCCTCTTTCCTTCTACCCTGCCCATTTTGTAAAAGCACCCTACCTACACCTGTCCCAAAACGCCCACAACCCCCTGCAGTTGCTGGGGGACAAGCCCTCGTTCAGTACGGGTAGCCCTGCTGCTTGCTCCCATCCACGGGTTCAGCGTAGGGACCGCCACCACTGCCACACTGTCGTACTTGCTTTGCACTGATCACTTGGTTAATTTTATTGTTGAGAAGTACACGCATTGCCTTTACTTGCTCTGATGTGATCTTAAGTAACAGATAAGTTAAGGCACAAGGTGCAGTGGGGTAGAGGCACTTGTAGCTTTCACTTCAGAAGTATTAAATCCTGAGTTTTCTTCCCTCCTTTGTGGCGATGTCAGGTGGGTCCCTTCTACCTGATGGTACAATGGTGAGTGTCCTCCAGGCTCCCACTAGGGGTCAAACTGGACGAATGGATCACTGACCTGAAAAAATCAAAACAAGACGTCTGTTTTGAGTAGAGACACATTACCAAATTGTAGATCACAACCCACTAAGGATGTGAGAGTCAGTCGTTCCCGCTAAGGATGTGAGAGTCAGAGTCGTTCCTGCAGCCCCAGGAAGCTTGTCACGTGTGTCCCTGTTCCCGAGGAGAGAGGGCTGGCTAGAACCAGTGCAGCAGGAGCGCCCTGGCCTGGCTTGCCTGCGGTCAGGCGTGGAGCGGGACAGGCGGGTTGGGGCCGGCAGAACCTCGGCTTCTAGGAAGGTGGGGAGGGGCCAGGAGCCGCGCGTGCAGCCTGGAGTCCCAGTGTCCTGGAAGCATGTGCCACCGTTACCGTAAACGTAGAATGCTTCCAGGACCCTGAAGATAAGGAAACCTTATTCTCAAAAGTTTCGTGGCTTGATTCTGGGGAGGAAGACTATTAACATTTAAGAATGTTCTCTTCATTTAGATCGACAGAGTTGGATTCTAACTGGTCTTGGTTCCAGCTGCGATGCATGCAAGTCGGAGGCAACGCTAACGCAGTAAGCTCATCTCAGACTTGTTTTCCTTCTGTATAACTGTGTGTTCCGCTAGTAGAGGCTCAGCGTTTGCAGTGTTTGCCCTGCCGGGCAAGAGAGACATGAGGGGCTTCGGAGTTGCCCCTCCGAAGTAGATTCGTTTATCCCAAAATGTGGTAAACACCAAGAAAACGCGAAGCTTTGGGCCAGGCGCTGGAATATGACAAACGACAAATGAGATCCCTTCTCTTACAGGCAGAGACAGAATCTTTGACTAAGTAAAGAAACAAGAAGGTAGCAGGTGGTGATAGCGTTTAAAGAAAATTAAAATAGGAAACAATGATACAGAGGAATTGGGAGGCTTCTTTAGGACGGTACGGTTTTTAATACGCGAGGGAGACTTTTGTACTTGAAATGGATGCTCATAGCTATTTACATCTGAACTTTATTTTATTGTCTATAAATTTAAAAAATTGTTCTCTAAATCTTCAAATATAGTATATAAATATCTTATAGTAATTTAAAAACTTAGTAATTTCTGTGCAAAAAAAAATAGCCAGTTAAGTGGTCACTTAATTTATAATTTTAAAAGAGCAGATTTTCTTAACCCCACGTATAAACCTAAATTAAGGTTTTCTCAAACCTTTTAAACTTCATTTACAAATTCAATATATCTGATTTTTCAAACACTGAACTGGCAGCCTTACAAGTCACCCAAAGCACTGATGGCCTGCTTATAATGCCAAAGGGTAGAGGTTGAGTAAATAGAATTTACTCATTAAACATTCAACATGTAAGAAATCAAATTCGTATGCATTTCAAGTAAAAATTATACCTAACATCAATTAGATATTTAAAATTAAAATTGTATATCTAATATATAGTTTTCAAAATACCAAATTCCTTTAGATCAGTGTTTCTCGACCTTTTTTCATTATTGTTCCCTAAGCAGAAAAATTAAATTTAAATTAGATTATTTTAAATTTAAATTGGATTTAATTTCTCCCTAATGAGAGAAATTAAATACTAAGGAATATGATTTTGTCAGGTTGGGGTGAGCTTTGGGGGTCCACAAACCATTGTGGCCTAATAACTAAGATTTTTTTCACTTCCCAAGAAACAGTTTTTGCCCCATTAAGAATGCATACCTTAAGCATTTCAGGCATCTTATGAGAAAGCCATGCCCATTATCGCGGTGTTCACAAACTTGTTCCAAAACTTAATGCTCCAGGTTTGATTTTATCCGTCCTTATTTCTAAGCCTTCCCACGGTCGCAGAGTCCCCCACCCACCTCCAGAGAGCAGCTTTCTCATCTCAGGCCAGCGGAGGTGGGAGGGGGGATGGTGGAGGAGGTGGGGGGTGCAGGGTGGGGGTGGGGTGTGGTCGAGGTCAGGGTAGAGTGGGAGATAGGGCCGGGGAGGCTCAGGTCGGTGGTCACTTTGCTCAAGCAGCGGAGTTGGAGCCATCCTGCTTGGGTTTGAATGTCAGCCTGTCACTTATCTGTGTGACACTGGGCAAGTTGTTGAACCTGTCTGTGCTTCCGCTTCCCCACCCGTAACGTGTAGAGAGTAGCGGTGACTGTCTGATGGTGTCGCTATGGGGATTTAATCAGATGGCGCCCAGAGAACCCAGGGCAGGACGTGCCACGAGTGAGCGCCCAGTGGCGTTGTTAATCTGATTGGGTTATAGAAGGTTGCCGGACAGGTGTTTAGAACACTTGCTTCAGTTAAGGTGTGAATTCTATAAGTCATGTGTCTACATGGGCTCTTCCAAGGTGGTGGTTTAAATGTTTACCACCTGCCTGTAGTTCTGAGTGGAAAGCATCCCCCCAAATATTTAGAATGATGGAGGTGGCTTAATGGAAAAGCGAAAGGCCATTTATTTCATTTTGTAATTCAAGTCTCATGTCCGGTTTTACCAAAATAGCAATGTTACATCTATGGAAGTTATTCCCTTTTACAAGGAAGATTTATTTTAAAAATTTTCCCAGGTTACATTACCTTGGTTTTTACTAGCATTTTCAAAAAATATCCTTTGTAACATGAAGTCACCTTTCTGGTCACCATGCTGGATTTAATGCAGTATTGCCAGTAATCTGCATATTCCCCTCCGTAGGTGTCCTTCTTCCATCAACACGGGTGTGACACCGGTGACACCCAGTCCAAGTACAACAGTCGCGCGGCCCAGCTCTATAGGGAGAAGATCAAGTCGCTGGCATCGCAAGCAACACGAAAGCATGGCACCGACGTGAGTGTGGCAGCTGAGCACGCGTTGCAGTAGGAAAAGTGGTTTTTATCCCACACAGTAACACTTTCTAGCTGGATTCTCTTACAAGGAAATAACATGCCTTGATCTTCACTGTTCCTGGCAGCTGTATCGGTCCCCAGCCTTTTTGGCACCAGGGCCCGGTGCTCCTATGAGAATCTAACGCTTGATGATCTGAAGCGGAGCTGAGGCGGTGATGCTGGCGCTGGGGAGCGGCTGTGAATACAAATGAAGCTTCGCTCACCCGCCCACTGTTCACCTCCTGCTTTGCGGCCCAGTTCCTAACAGGCCACAGACCGGTACCAGTCCGCAGCCTGGGGATTAGGGACCCTGGTCTAGGAACAGCGATCGAGCGAATGCTGAAATACCACTCCCTGGGTCAGGTTCCTGCGAGCTTCTGACCACAGTTTTGTCAACCGATCAATACATAACTTTATCTCACATGCATTTTCGTTAAAAGACACCTAATTCGCTGTGTGTCGTTGGCTGTAACAGCCTTAACTGATGCCTGAGTGAAACCTATCTCTCCCCAAGGCACACGGCTTGGGAGCACTCAGCCTTCAGCACTGTGCTCGGAGCCATTCCAAACAATGAAGTCACCAAAAAAAAGCACAAAAATGTGGAAACATGTCACTAAATAGACCACGTAAGGACACTTGTTTAAAGTATGGTCTGAAGGGAGGCCAGGTGTTGCCTTGTTCGGCCTCTCTGGGAGTCTGTACCTTGGGTGACTCAGGTTGCTCGCTGCTCTGTGCGTGTCTGTGAAGGATGGCAGGAGGGCCCCCAGAGCTGGTTTGGGGGTTGTGCGTAGATTGCACAGGGACGTGAATTCACGAGTATGGAATTCACACCTGGGAGTGTCGACTGGTTTTTAGAACCTGCCCTCAGAGCTGAGGTCCTTGATCTTTCCTTTTCAGAAATGGCTGTGACGGCCTTGGGGTTTGGAAGCAGAGGTCACTGGATTGACAAACTGCCAAAGTGTGCTCAGGGGCCCTGTGTAGACCGCTTACTGATTTTATAATAACAGAAAGTGCAAATCTTTAGCAAACAGGACTCTCAAAGGGGAGTGAAGAGTGTTAAAACCCTTTAAAGCCTGGGGAAATGCTCATCAGACTTCATGTGTGTGTTCTAGCTGTGGCTTGAAAGTTGTGCGCTTCCGCCTTTGTCCCCTACACCAAAGGAGGAGGACTTTTTTGCCTCTCATGCTTCTCCTGAGGTATGTATTATGGTTTACATAATTTTACAGTATGCTTGCTCTGACAGTTAAAGGGCATATATTTAAAGTGTTTCAGTTAGGATATAGGCTAAGCTGCTGTAACGAATAACCCTGAAATATAATCACTTGTCCAAGATAGAAATGAGTTTTCCATCAGAGTTCAGAGGTAGGCCATCCAGGGTTGACCATGGGATTTATTTTGCTGTTCTCAGATGAGGCTTTCATCTCAGGGTCCAGAGTGGTTCTTCTAGTTCGTGACCTTTCCCAGCAGCGGGAAGAGGACAGACATCCAGGAAGCAAGTACCCCATCCTTTTACAGGAAAAATCTAGAAGTGGTGCCCATCACTTCTGCTCTGATCCCATTGGCTGGAATTTAGTCACATATCCTATACCTAGCTACCAGGGAAGCTGAGAAATTATTACTAGCAGTCTGGCACAGTTCAGTTCAGAGCTTTGGAACTCACAAAGAATGAAGACAATATTTTTTAAACCCAGATTTTAACAGGGGTTTGAATCTCGTCCCTAGTTAGCTATGTACCTAGAACATATCTCAAGGCTATTGTGAGAATGAAACGTGTTAATACAGATAAAAGTAATTAGTAGTTAGCACAGAGTAAGCCTTCAGTAAGTGCTGTATCATCATCTTCATCTTTGTGGCCTGATGGCCTGATGGTAGCGGTCACAACATCCACGGTCCTTTTGTGGATTTTCCCCAAATCGCTTAGATCCGGGAACACAGACCTCCAAGGCCTAAAATGTTGACAAACTGGTGCTTTAAGGGAGTGTGAGCCGACCTCGGCTTAGAGCTTCAGCTGTTCTGTTAGCTGGCCTGCCTGCCCCCAGGCCCACTGGGGAGGGGGCACTCTTTACTTAACCGTTGCTCAATCCATTCTTTAACTAATTTTCAAGTAAAGATTGTATAAAGTTGTATATATATTGCTAAACATTGATTTTTTCTTTTTGCTATTATAAGTTGCATGTTACCATCGATGCAGTCAGTCGTTGCCAGAAGTAGTTATCAAAAAAAGAGAGAACAGAAAACAAAAAAAGAGATATGGTATCCTATTGTGATCACCTGTCGTTGTTCGATTTAGAACCAGATATGATATCCATGATGAGGAGCTGGGGGTGCTAAAGAGAAATGATGGGCTAAAAAGAGAGAGGCAAACGGTTTGGCGTGGGTTAGAGTTTGCGATGTTAGTATGAATCCAGGTTTATTTTAGCGTCTCTCTGTATACATACACGCACACACACGATGGAGAACTAACTCTAGATATGTGGGTTAGTACACACCTGTATGTAGTGCTTAGCTCTGTCCACTGAGAGGGCTTGGGGACAGTGACACCCCAGTACTATGAGCACACCCAGCATCCAGATCTTGGTTTCTAAATACTATTCTCCAATAGAAGGAACCAGGGCCACCTTTGGAGAAATGGCAGGTTCTAGGACTGGGGCCACTGGGACAGATGAGTCTGAAGCGTCCTGGAGTGCTAGAAAGTCCCGATCCCGAAGTGCTGGGGGCAGGGGCGGGAACTGAATGAGGCCACGTCTGAAGGACTCTGGAACCAACCAGAAAGAGCTCCCGGTGGTCAAAGCTGGGACAGTTTGAACGACAAAGTAAATAATGGCAGTATTTGAATTGTAATCCAAAGAATAAAATAAATATCCATGAGTCTCTACTGAGATAAACAGATGATTGAATAAATAAATGGGGGGAGAAGGGACAATTTTCCTTATAGAACAGTCCAAATCATGTATATGGATTTTCCCTCTTCGTGTATATAGATACCCCCACCCCACTTGAGGGTGGTCCAGACTTATGGACTCATTTCCCGAGACTCGGGGATAGAAAGGGAAAAACAGCGAGTTTACAGGGAAAGGCTGGCTGCACTGCCTGAACCAAGCGCTCACCGCCAGCGTCGCCCGCGCCCAGCCTGTTGCCACGAGGCCGTGAGGAGGGCACCTCGCCTCCGCGCTTTTCCCCCACCAGATCGAGTCTAATCATGAGAAAACATCTGACAAACCCAAGCTGAGGGACGTCCTACAAAATCCCTGCTCAGTACTCATCAAGAGTTTCAAGGTCATGGAAAAACGAGGAAAGACAGAGACCGTTATAAACCAGAGGAGGCTGAGGAGACAGGACACGTGCAGGGCGGGATCCTGGCACAGAAAAGAGGCGTTGGCGCAAAAACTGGAGAAATCCAAATACAGACTGGAGTTCAGCTAAGAGCGTGCCAGTGATCACTCTCAGTCTGGACAGACGTGCCATGGGCATTTTAACATTGGAGGAAGCTGGGTATATGGAGGAGTGTATGGAAACTCTACTATCTTTGCGACTTTTGTACACATCTGAAATTATTGCATAAAAAAATTTTATATTTAAAAAAGGAGGAAAATAAGGAATTTGAGCATTGAAATATACTTAAAAATAGACATGTTAAATATTATCCTTCCCACAAAACCAGGTACTAAGAAGGCGACTCTTTATTTATTTATGTATTGACATTCAATATTATTTGATATTAGTTTCAGGTACACAGCATAGTGGTTAGACATTTATATAATTTATGAGGCGATCCCCCCGAATAAGTCTAGTACCCACCTGACACTCTACGTAGTTATTACAGGATTATCGACTATATTCCCCATGCTGTATTTTACATCCCCGTGACTATATTTTAACTACCGATTTGCACTTCTTAATCCCTTCTCCTTTTTTACCCACCCCTCACCTCCTGCCTCGTGACTATTTAAATTGTTAAGTTTTCCCCTGCTGCGATTTTTTTAAATGACTTTTCTTGCTTTGCCTGATAATGACTTTTCTCACCTTGCTTCAGGTGAGCGGCACAGGGTGGGCGTCAACACACCCAGAACCATCTTCTTTGACACCGAGGAACGTGGAAACCATGCTGGGAAATAATGAGGGTAAGTTTCAGAATTGTCACGTCATGCTCTTCGGTGGTTCGGTGGCATGCTACGAACTATTAGACAACAAGACCCTTGT
>NW_006440626.1:2330082-2339344 GCF_000325575.1 Pteropus alecto
TTATAAAGTGCAAACTAGATTACTGAACATGGAATATAATTTCGTATTTGTAAAAAAAATACACACACACACACACACACACACAAATACATACATAGAAAACATTCTGGAATGTACACACCAAATTGTTGACCAGAGAATGAAATTACTGAGGAGTTTTACTCTCAACTTGATAGTTTCGAAGTGACTGAACTTTTATAATGAGTGTCTGTTTTATGATCAGGAAACTAGATTTCAGTTCAAAAAACTATTCTATAAATAGTTGATGTCTAATGATTCGCATTTGATGACTTTATAATCGGATTATATGTATTGTAAATATATATTAAGATCAATGGCTTATATATTAAAAATGACTTATATAAATGACATGGATCAAGATGTCAACTTTTTCGCTTTTAAAATTGAGTGTTTTCGTTAGCCAGAATGTTAGTGTAAATTAAAAACATTGGACAACTAAGCAGTGAACTCCTGAAGCGTGGTACCCAAAGTACTGGTTGTCTAAGTTGCGCCTAGAGCTACTTTGAGGGACTTAGCGTAAGTCCTAGAAAGGTCCGAGCAGTCACCAGCCTTACGATGAGAAACTTCCGGTGAGCGGTTTGGTGGAGGGTTCGAGAATAAATGGTATTTCTCAAGAGTCAGGGAGACAGGGTCACTCAGCTCTCTGTGAGAGAGGAGTCGGGGAGCGTGCTATCAAGAAAAGAGGTCACTTCACTTGGGTTGAATTACAGGTGTATGGGTGGGCGTGTCCGAGACCCCAGCAGGCACCAGATTGCAGGATACCCGTTTTTCGTTTTGCTGGTCTAGGAGCGGACCTGTCAGTGAATTGAGATGGGAACATTTTGCATCCTGGGGAGTGATGAATGGAGTTGGGACAAATGTCTAGCATTTTGGAAAAGATAGTAAAGCAGAATTTCTTCTTTACTCTTTACACCAAACTAAATTCAGGTGGATCAAAGATGTAAATATAAAACTTGAAAATATGAGGGTACTAGGAGCATGGGGGAAGGTTTTCTGTTGTCCTTGAATGGGGAAGCCCTTCTATGCATATTCAAACCTGATAAGGAAGAGCTTAGTAAGTCTGACTGCTAGAAATGCAGCATTTCTGGCCTGAAGAAGTTCCTTGAAGACAAATGATAAACATTTGCAATTCGTATATATGGACAAAAAACTTGGCTCCTTAATATGCAAAGAACTCTGACCTGGCTGGTTTTGTGTGATTTGCAACCTCTGTTTTTTTTCTCATTTTATTTTTTACACACATGACCCTAAAGGCCTGCAAAGAAGACATTTACACGTCTCCAGGTGGTGGTTAACTTGTAGATTTCCTAGACTTCCACTGCAGTGCAGCCACCACAGTGGCCCTTCACTTCCTTCCTGTGTTCGCTTTCTGTTCCATGTGGAGTGAGACTCTTACCCTGGGTGTCATGTGGCTACCTCTTCATTGGAGTCCCAGCTCCAAGTCCCCTCCTCAGAGAGGGTGTGTCCAGCCCCCCAGCCTCCCCAGCCACAGCCACATGTATGTATATTGTCTTCCTCGGCAGCCAGAATACCTCAGCTCTGGGAACCATCCTGTCCCTTCATTCGCATGCCCATTGTGTATCCCTTCCACTGGGCTGTGAGCTCCTCAGGGAGATATTCATTTTTAAGATAAGGAATCTTCCTGCAGCGTTGATCGGTTTGTCATTATCCATAAGGAGAGAAGAGAAAAAAATAGTCCCAACACTCTCCTGACTGACACAGAGAAAAGGCGGTTTGACTATTAATAAGCTTTCCAGCTTATTAGCAGGAAAGGCCTTTTGAGATGGAAGGCTACCTGCCACGCGGATCCACGTGCCCTCTCAAGTCCAAATGTCTCAGTTGGTTTTACAAAAAGAAAACTAGCGCAACTAAATGCACAACAACATTCTATTCTCACAAGTCTTCCGTAACCTACATTTTCAGCCGAAGAGTTCCTCCTAAAAGGTTTCATTGTTGAGAGTTGCGTCTCCTTTTGCTCCTGGATTCTCCTCTCTCTTCTCCGTCTAGCATTTTTCTTAAGCAACTTTTTGTTAGGGAGACTCGTTGTCTCAAGACTTAACCCAGAATTTCATTTGTCAGCACTGAGTGACAAAGCGCAATCCCGAGTAAACCCGAGGATTACACAGTGAAAAGGAGAGAACAAAAGAATTTTCACAGAATCTGAGGCCTGAAATACTCTGCTTGTATGTTCTTATTCACCACTGTTTCTCCATTGCCTGGAGCAGTTTCTGGCCCATAGTAGGTGATCGATAAATGCGTAGTCAGTTCTCTTTCCACATCGTTCTCACTCATCCTGCTTTGCCTGTTAAATGCCTTACCTAAAGTTTACCTTTTAAATATTTATAAAAATAAAACAGTTGAATTTTCTCTGTTGGGTCTGCCATTTTTAAATAACAGCTTTATTAACATGTAATTCACACACCATAAAATTCACCCTTTTAAAGGATGAAATTCAGTGGTGTTTAGTATATTCACAAGGTGTGCCACCATCACCACTGTCTAATTTTAGAACATTTTCAGCATTTCTAGAAGAAACCCCATACCTCTTTATACTCATCCCCCTTCTCCCCTGTCCAACCCCTGCAGCAACCACGGGTCTGCTTTCTGCCTCCGTGGATTTGCCTGTTCTGGACATTTCACACTCATGGACTCGTACAATATGTGGTCTTTTGTGACTGACTTCTTGTGCTTAGCATAATTTTTTAAAGGTTCACCCATGTCGTAGCCTGTGTCAGTATTTCTTTCTTTCTTTTTTTTTTTTAACGGCCAAATAACATTCCATTGCACAGATGTACTACATTTTATCTATTTATTAAGTAATAAATAAAATTAAAACAACAAAATATTTTAAAATAAAGACTAATAGAGTTCTTAACCGGGATTGTTTTATAGGCAAACTAGAAAACAGGGCAGATTTCCAGGCAACTGAAAATTTAGGTTGTATCATTGATAGACTTGGCATTAGAGTCGCCCGGTGTTAACACATCTTGGGTATGCAGTCCGCATACGTGCTCGGTATCTCAGAGCAGTTTACCTTAAAACACCAGATTGGAAGGTAGAATCCAGAATGATATTAATTAGAGAGAACACTAACTTTTTGATTCTATAAAGCAACTGTATAAAAAATACACTTCTATTTTAATGGACTTTTAAATCAAAATTCTTGTAATAATGAAATAGAATATGGAGCTTAAAAGAAGGATAATCATTGACAAAATCGGATAAGATTATGTAGTACTGAGTAAGTTGAATGCATTGCGTATTCAGAAGGATGTTTGAGTCTATGGCCATGCCACCCTGAACAAGCCCGATCCCATCTGATCTCAGAAGCTAAGCAGGGTCGGGCCTGGTTAGTACTTGGTTGGGAGACCACCTAGGAAGACCAGGTGTTGTAGGCGTAAAATAAATAAATAAAAGATTAAAAAATAAGGGATCATAAGCTGACAAGGTCCTTGCAATCTGTGAGGCCAACCAAGGGTTGCCTTGCCTAAAAATAAATAAATAAATAGATAAATAAATAAATAATGAAAAACAAAAGGGTGTTTGATGAGTCTGTTTCAGCATTAAGATCAGTATTTTTAACTTTCAGGACGACTGGAACAAGGACCCAGTGTGGAAGGTCTCCATGTCCCAGCTAAGGCTGCTTTAGGTAATATGCGTAAGACTCTTTATTCTGATTTAATGAGTGAGATTCTTTAAGGAAAAAAAAAATGAGATTTTATTAAGCAAACATGCTGTTCTGTTTTAGCCAGCTTAATGTCTATGAAACGCAGCAGCCTGTAACAAGATGCTGTTGATGCTTTTGATTTGCAAATTTATGTGGGGCTGGTTTCTGTTCCCAGCATAAGCAGAGGTCAGAGCAGCCACACCATTCTTATCTGTGCAAGAACTCTTAGCATTTTCTTCTGATTTTATAATCTTTAATTTTTCATTATCAGGAAGTATTATCTGAGATTGGTGCAGATTATACTGCATTAATTGGAAAGCAGCTGCTTTGGTGAAAAAGAACTAAACTGTTAGAGATGTTCCAGATAATATTTTATCCTGTATTAATAGACTTATAGGAGGTTGAGAGTAGATTATGTGACTAGTACAACACAAAGCTAAAAAGTGGTAGAAAGGAAAATTTCCAGGATCTCTTTTTCATACTTGAAATGGAATTTCAAGTATAATAAGAGGATGTTATCCTGTTATTATAGCTAAAGATTTTAATCTTTCATTTGTGGTTTTATGCTATCTTTTAAAGCACATTCTCTTTGGAAGAAAAAAATTAAGATTTTATTCTTACTGGGTCTCTTAAACGTAATTCTAAAAACAACAGGATATATTATCTATGATTAAAATTTACCCAGAAAACAGTTTTTTAGAAACTTTCTCTAAAAGTATCAAATATTTGTGTGCAATTTAGAAAGTATAGCTACTAACACAATTTGTTATTTGTTAATATGATAAAACCTCTGTGTGAGTCAAGGGGAAAACGCAAGTCTCTTGCTGCTTGTCCTGTTAGCATCCTGCCTGGCTAACTTTATACTTTAAGATAATGTGGACGTGTCTGAGGAGCAGAGGCTGATGGGAGGGTGTGCTCTGAGAAAGCGGTGGACGGGGTCAGCTCACGCTCTTTATTCCTCCCCAGCGTGGTGTCTAGAAACACGCTTCCTCTGAGTGTGGTAACTACTTGGGAGTTACCACCTGAGGACTCCATTTTGATGCTTCTCTGTCCTCCTTAAATGCACTCATTCACTTGTCTTCTGGATGACAAACTAATGTGGAAAATGTCTCTTAAATATTAATATGTAGTATCTGAGAATTTTTTGAAAGATACAGTAAAAGTAGAAAAAGCGTGCATTTCTGTTGGTCTGACTTTCTACTTTGTATTTTTTTAACAGAAGTTTCCTCTATCATAAAAAAGAAACCGAATCAAGCTAAAAGAGGAGTGAGTATGATGTGTGAAAGATGCAGGCGTCAGCTCTGAAACAGCTTGTGTACTTAAAGCCGCCTTTGTCACTTCACTCGTATTATTTGAGCCATAGTATAATGAAGGTGGCTTTGATAGAGGCTATGTTTTGCTCAGTGAGGTGAACGTTATTCTTAGAGAGATCTTCTAGAATGAGTGTTTAACGTTTCTTCTGTCAACAACAAAATTCTTTAAAACATCAGCGGAGGCTCCCTGAGACTTTGTATCCTGTTTGCGCTTCTGTGAGCAACGCTGTCTTGTGAGGCTGGAGGGTCATCTGTCCAGCGTTCAGATCCCGCGAGGCACCAGCATTTGAATCCTGACGCTGTCACTTACTGGCTGTGTGATCTTGGTCCAGTCTCTTAACTTGACCTGTAAATTGGGGAGGAGAATAATGTCCACTTCCTAGAGCCGTGAGAACTAAGTAAGGGAACCAGTGTGAGGCGCTGTCACAGTGCCCGCCGTAAATGCCAGCTGTTGTTGCAAAGCCATCACACGGTTTGGGTGGAATATAATCCTATGTATCTTCTAGCTTGGGGCCAAAAAAGGAAGTTTGGGAGCCCAGAAACTGACGAATACGAGCTTTAATGAAATCGAAAAACAAGCCCAAGCAGCAGATAAAATGAAAGAACAGGAAGACCTTCGGGCCAAGGAGGCCTCTAAGGGAGAATCGATGTAAGTTTAATTTGGTTATAATAATACGTTTTTCGTAATAAAACTATTAATTAGACAACTCCCAGATTTACTTTCCTAATGCCATTTATTTTTATGTGTGAGGAGGATAATGCGAAATTTAGTTTTATGAAAACTGACATCGCACTGACGTGCGGATCGGAAGGGAGGCGACTAGTGGTGGGGGGAGCAGCAGCAGTTTCGGGGGGAAGCCGCGAGGGCGGGCTTGGGGCGGCATCCACGAGAGGGGAAGACCGATGTGCCAGGAGGCATGTACGCATGGAGGATGCTCGCATCGTCAGTCATTAGGGAAACGCACACTGAGACCCCGCCTCACTCACTCACATGGCCATGATCAAGGAGACAGACAATAACAAGTGTCGGCGAGAATGTAGAGGAACTGGGGCCCTCACACGCTGCTGGTGGCAATGTAAAGAGTTAAACGTAAAGTTACCATATGACCCAGCAATTCCACTCCTAAGAGAAATTAAGACGTGTGTCCGCATATTCACACAAAAGCTTGCGTTCCTAGCAGCATTAATCCCCATAGCCAAAAAGTAGAAACAACTCAAACGTCGGCCAGCTGATGAAAGGATGAGCAGAAGGTGGTCTGTGCGTACAATGGGGTTCCATTCAGCCATAAAAAGGAATACAGAACTGATACGCCCTGCACCGTGGATGAACCTTGAGCAGTCTGTGCTAAGAAAGAAGCCAGTCACAGAGACCACAAGTCGTATGGTTCCATGTACAGGAAATGCCTGTAACAGGCAAATCCGTGGGGACAGGAAGCGGGCCAGTGGTTGCAGGGACTGGGGGATAGGGGCTAGGGGAGGATGGGGAGTGACTGCTGATGGGCGTGGGGTTCTTGTTTGGGGCGACGAAAATGTTCTGGAATAAGATAGTGATGATGTTGGCATAACCTTGTGAATATACTAAACACTGCCAAGTTATATATTTTAAAATGGTGGATTTTATGGTATGTGAATTGTATCTCAATAATGAGAACTCGGCTAAATTCTGAGTATATGATGGAAGGCTGTGGGTATGGTGGTCTCCAGGGGTTTTGAGCCTGGATCTTCGGGGGGTCCCAGAGTCAGGCTTGGCTCAGAGGAGGGGGAGGAGTTTTCAGAGACTGAAGAAGAGGGAATTGAGACCTCGGTCCTGTGGGGACCTGCACGGACCAGTGGAGTTGGAATGACCACACGGAGCCCCGTGAGTCAGCGTTGGTTTCACAGTATCCGAAGGGAGAGCCGTGGGCAAGGCGGTGTGTTTGGAAAAGCGGGTTTGGCGGTGCCCTCTGGCCGTCTGCAAAGTGCAGGCGAGCGGGTGTAAAAAGCACAGGAGGCTGGATGCGACACGGGAGAGGCCGCTGGGGTTCCTAGCTCGTGCGTTTGCTTTATTTACGTGGTGTTCTCTCTTATTCTCATGCGTATTTCATCAGTTTTAGCTCGAGTTACTACGGACTGCATGATGAAAATATTAATACTTATTTTGTGAGGTGGTTTTGAGGATTAACTCAGTTAATATGGCGTCAGTATGGTCATACTGACAATTCACTAAGTGGAATTTGCATGCTAAGCCCAGATAATTTAGTTGATAGTTCTCATTGTTATTTCACTCATAGGCCCTAGGGGGCAGCACCAAACTGTATTTAGGTGTGAAATGATTTACATAACATTGGTTCTGAGTTGTCTCGCTTTAATTTCTCTGACTAAGTGAGTTTTCTGACTCTGGGAAAGGGGAGAGGTTACGTCTGAGTGTGTAGGCAGCTTCCTTTGGTGTTTGAGAGTGAGCTGTGTCCGGATTCCTCACTCCTGGGCTTTTCCCAGAGAGTGTGTAGAATCCCATGCCTGATGGGAACGGAAGACATGGAATACAGAAGCAACAGCTCCCTGCCTGCAGCTCGGGTGCGTGGAGACTGGTCATTGCTACTAGACGCTGTACCAGCCTTTATTCGTAGCTTTCACTAGGACGGCTCGATGCACCATGAGAACAAAGACGCAGGTCCTGGGGGATTTCTGGATGCGATTTGGGACCCCAGTTCGACAGCTTAGGCGGCCTCGTTCAGAACAGCCGCACGCCCGAGCCTTAACCACTGTCCTGCCTCCCGGACCCTCTGCAGCTCGGTTCCAGCAGCGCTGGGCCAGCTGTGAGCAAGCGCACGTTTCAGCCTTCAGATGTGCGAATGTTGTTTTTCTGCAAGTGAATTTTTGTAATGGCTGTAAACAAAGTCATTTCAGCGTAGTAAACGGCCAGGAACAATGTTTTTTTCCTTGTATCATCAGACTGTGAAACTAAGCTGTCGGTGCAGTAGCCTAATCCACAGCTTCTGGCAGTTTCCCGCCCGTCCTCGGGGGCGTCCTTGCCCAGGTAGTAGGATGAGTGCAGAGAGGCGGAGCTGCCATCCCCGGGCTGCGCCGTGCCGTGCGTGGTCGGAGTGTCTCGCAGGCCAAAGCTTGAGCTGTGCTGGGAAGGGCTCCAGCAGTTCTGAGAAACGCGGAGTCCTGACTTCCTGATTCCATTAGCGCTTCCAGAGCTGGATTACAGTAAGCCTGGATGCTTAAGGGCGTGCTTGCAACGGGGGACAGACGGGGGACAGACCCAGGCCCACGCTCCCGGGCCCATGTCGGATGTCCGAGGGAGGAAAGCTTTCCTGGTTCATATCTTTCTAGTAGAACGTTTTCCTTCCCATCCATTCATCTTCTCCAGAAGAATCTGTTGCTACAGTTATATCTATTCATGTTTAAACAGCTCTTTTGTTTTCCTCCAAAAACTAGGCCAGAAAGAGTATTCTTTTTTTTATGAGTAATAAAATGAGTATATTGCTGTTACCCGTTCTGTAGGAATAATAGCAAAGAAAGCAAACTGCCAGATTAAAACAAAACAAAGAAATCCTGCTTGACTCATTAAGGAAGGAAGCTGTAAAAGCAAGATTACTTTTTCTTAGTAAGGAGGTCCATTGTCATTCCCTGTTACCGTACAGAAATGCATTTCTATTATTACGGGATTTGTACAGTACTTTGCTTGCATCCTCGTGACATTTCACACAATTTTATAAAATGGACGATAGCTTAGAAATCCCTACGAGGTATATACAACACTTGTCAGGACCTGAGGTTTTGTTGACATCTTGCATATGATATTGTGCTCTTGTTATCGCTGACATGGGCACAGTTCGCTTTATGAAAAATTAAGTAGCACATTTCAGAAATCTGAGAGTAAGGGGCAGCGTTTCATGCGTCTTTTTATCCCTTTTGGTGCGTTACTGGTAACAGGTATTTGATAGATAAATGCTCTGTATCTGACTGGTAGTGCAGAAAAATATATTGGCAGAAGAACAATTATTCCATTTTAAATGCTTTCAGAAGTCTAATTACATAAAGAGAACTTATGGAAAATTTTCTTGTAAGCCGAAAGATACTTTTGCAATTAAGTAACCCCTTCTTAATTCATCTGTTTGTAAAGTCCAATTTATATATATAAGCAAACCAATGAAACTAACCTTGTATTTTTTATATGGAATGTGGAAGTATAATAAAATATTAATCCAAGTAAGAAATTCAGCTTTTTACTATCCTATGTAATAATTTTTATATACATAATGTTATTACATAA
>NW_006440626.1:2339401-2358214 GCF_000325575.1 Pteropus alecto
GAAAGTGGCTATAAACACACTGAAATTTTCTTGAGCATCTACTCAGAAAAGACCCTGAGAAAAAAATGCTGATTTGCCTTCATAATTGTTAATTATGGAAAAAGCGCAGAGCTACAAGTATAAATGACATGTTTAGTTTTGCTTGGTATTCTAACTTAAGAACACAGAATTACAGCTAAATTAAGGAGCGTTTGGTTTTTCTGGCAGTGTTTCGTCATTACGATTAGCCTACAAGGATCTTGAAATTCAAATGAAGAAAGATGAAAAGATGAACACGAGTGGCAAGAAGAAGATGGAGTCGGAGAGGCTCGGCATGGGATTCGGAAACTGCAGAAGGTACGTGAGCCTCCGCTCTCTGGGGTTTCAGAATGTAAACCAGATTGCTAATCCCGAATGGATTTTCCCTGTGTTTTTTCCAACGTTAGCAGTATTTTCTCATTATTCCTTCCTTTCTTCAATGATTTTGGTTTACTCTAGCGTTCAATTTAGCATGAAAACTTCCAAATTTGATTCTTAGAAAAAAGGAAAACTGTCTGACTTGTCATTAAGTGGATGCCACAGGCATAACTGACTCTTGTGACTGTGTGTTGTGTGACTAGTTACTGTCCTCACTAAGGTCCGGTGTTTTTCAGTGCTTACACACACACAAAAAAAAACACAACAAGTTTTTATTGCTTATGTCTTTAACCTCACTAATCAATTTATTTTTGTTGAGACTGTAGATTAAACATTTATTCTCTGGTGAACGCAAGTGTCTTCATGAACTAATAGTTTTCTTCCATTTTATTCTCCGTTTTCTCAAGTGGTATTTCACATTCAGTGACTTCAGATATGCAGACCATTGAACAGGAAACACCGATCATAGCAAAACCAAGAAAAAAGTACAGCGATGACAATGATGATTCGTATTTTACCTCCAGCTCAAGGTAATCTGTGAAAAATCACCTCTGGCATTATTTTGAAAAAACAGCGATCAGTATGAACATAATAGTTTATTTGTACTAGGAGCAAATACAAGTCAGTTTACTTCATTGTTTTTAAAAGCTCTGGCTGGAGTCAAGAGTGTTCTTTGAAAAACTTGGGGAAACATTCATAAGTGAGCAATGTTTGCAAAGATTTAAATGTTTGATAATAAAATCAGCGACCAAGAGCTGAAATGAGAGGTTAAGAAAGCTGTGTTTACCTAAAAGAGGAAATGGGAGAAATCTGTGAATCCGGACCGTATGTGTTGTTTAGCCTCATTCCCACAGGCGGAACATTTCACAGCTGGAGAACACCCGCTCAGGAGTCCAGTCAGCAGGGCAGTGTGTGTAGTAAACTGTGTGTGTGCGTTCATTGATAAAAACGGCCCCGCTCAGAGGGGCTCCCAGGACGAAGCCTCCCCCGGCTCTGAGCGCTCACCATCCCGTCTGGCCCCACGAGGTGCCTGACTCCCTGGCACTGTGTGTCGCTGACCTGACTGTGGAGAGTGCGGGGTTCAGGTTCCAGCCGCCCGAGGGCAGGGAGAACGGGTTTGAACTTGCGTCAACTCCAACAGCATGTCCTGCACAGGGGGAGTCCTGCTAAAAAGGCACCAAGTCAACTCGGGAAATCACTCGGGGTGGGTGCAGCTGAGAAGCAGGCGGGGTGACTGCAGGCCCAGGAGCTAGACGGCCTGGATTCGGATCCTGCCTCTGCCCTTTGGTGGCGGTGCGACCTTGGCCAGGTCATTTAACCTCTGCGCTCCAGCGTCTTCATCTGTAAGTTAGGGATACGAGCAGCATCTACTTCAGGGTTGGTGAGGGTTAAACGGGTTACTACAAATGGAGCGTTTGGAATAGCGTTTGGCTATTATTAATGTTCTGTTAAGCTGCTGTAATTACATAGAAACTCAACTCGAGACGTGTGACTTGGTGTCAGTGTTCAATTACCGTTGTTAGATACTTAACCACACTGAGGGCCAGGTTCACATTGGAGTTTGGGGAAATCCAATGTGTGCCTGTCAGTAACGGGCGGTCCCCAGGAGACCCCTCACTCCCACCGCGAAGGGCCGCTGAGCTGGGCGGCCGCACAGGTGGCTACGCAGGTGCCAAGCGTTTTCATGTAGATAACAGACTCACGCTTCTCTATTCTGCTGTCACGGTTCCTGGAGGGTCTGTCCCTAAAAATTCTCTAAGCGGAGCTTCAGATTATTTGGAGTTCA
This sequence comes from Pteropus alecto, assembly GCF_000325575.1. NCBI lineage: Eukaryota > Metazoa > Chordata > Mammalia > Chiroptera > Pteropodidae > Pteropus > Pteropus alecto. The sequence continues at coordinate 2,341,584 of NW_006440626.1, forward strand.
GACATTTTACCAAAAAAAAAAAAAAAAAAAAGTCAGTGGCATCGCAGTGTCCCCCGTGGGCACTTTGAGACCCGGACGGTTTTGTATTTGCCTGCGGTGAGTGACCTGGACAGCTCACCGGGTTTCCGTTTACTTAGAGGTGACACCCGAACAGCGCTTCGTAAACCTATGTAAATGTTTTCTATGGGGTAAAATTACGTGTTTAACTTGATTCGGAAGCTGCGTGCAGGTCAGTGCTTCAGGAACGCGTGTTAGATGGTGGGGCGTCCGGGCCAGCGGGGAGGGCGCGGCTTCCACATCGCCCCTCGGGCCTCCCCACAGCACCTTGATTATTCCCTGCTCACTAGTAACTCCTGCAGAGGAGAGCGGGAAGGAAAAGTAAATGCCGCTTAAATCACTGCTGCTGGGTAGCAAGCCCTGAGAAACTTCCGGAGAGCCGCCGGGCTCCTGCTCGCTGACAGGTTCCTGGGGCCTCACCTTGTCCGGAGCCTCAGGGCCCCTGCGGGCCTCTCCTCCAAACGTGGTCGGAAGGGCCCCGAAGGCCTTTGTTGCTATGAAACAGTTACTTACGGTCTGAAACCTGGGAGCAGATGGTGTTTTCACAGAGGCCACACTTGCCGGCTTCCTGGCAGAGAGACCTTGGTGCGCTGTCTGTCACGAGGAACAGACGCCTTCTCGAGTCCTCCTTGGTCGTAGCCACCGTTAGAGCAAGGGCGCCCGCAGGGCTTGGCAGCCGAGGCACCTCCAACGTGGACTTTCGGAAAGCAGGCATATTAGTTCCACGAAGAGCTCTCATTGCTTCCAAATTATTCATTAGCCCATTAGAACTTGAATATTATGAATTATGGAAGAGTGCTGTTTCTATTAAAAAGAAGATCAGCCGTATCTTTGGTTTTCGTTTTTTATTGCGTTCCATTATTTCCAGGATGTAAATAATGTAATTATGTATTGAGTACAAAATACTGAAACTAGAACAGTTTGCTCAGCCTTAGGAAGCAGCGTGGCCTTCGGTGGAACGAGCAGGTGTCTATAGCTGTAAATTGGATGTGTGACATTAGGGTGTTCTTCTCAAGGGATTTCATGTAATGTTTTCCGGGTTGATGAAGACAGAGGGGGAGGGCAAAAATAAAAGTAAAGACATTGATCTAGACATGAAAACATTAGAAAGTCAGTGAAGGTTTGGACGTCAGATTTGGAGGCTGTCGTGTCTCTGAGGGAAGGCAAGGGGGCCATGGCCATTTGTCCGTCCTGTCACCCTGTCCTTCCAGTGGGCAGCTGGAGCCCTGGCCGGCCGTCTGTCTGTCCCCCAGTGAGTTGCCACGTGCCTCCTGCATTGTGTGGGAGCACAGAGAGCCTCTCGTGGGGGGATGGAAGGAAGAGACGCCCCGCCCCACCCCAGCACCTGAAACTATACAAACGTAACAGGCTCTGGCTAATCAGTAGGGTCCCAGGGGAATGGCGCTCTCTCCTGAGTTTGGAGCAGTCCATCATTTTTTAAAAATCTGATGCTCCTACGTACCAGGCTAAGCACTTTGGTTTGTGTGAGTGACGAATGCTTGCCAGAGTGACAGTCAGCACAGCCACGTGAGGGCAGGAGCCGAATGCCTCTCCTTGGCCTGCGTCCTCACTTCACAGGCATTATTAAGTGTGTTTTAAGTTCCTCATTGAATTGGTTTTAGGTCTTTCCCTTGGGCCCTTACAAATAAGTCTCTCAAATATCTAAAGATAACTCTCCAGACCAACAAGGGTCTCACATCTTTCACACCTCCTTTCTCTGATGTGACATCGAGTCACTTCGTTGTCTTAGTCCCATCTCCAAGAAGGGACAGTCAGTTCCTCCACGCAGAGCCCGTAGCTCATGGCTGCTGCACCCGTCAGCACCGGAGAGCCTGGGCAGCTTGCAGCTGGAGTCCAGGTGCGTTTGGGACACGGCACGTTCCCTTCCTGGAGAGAGAAGGCTAGTGTGATGACATTGGTCCTCAACGACCCACTTGCCAGAGAAGGCAGAAGCCGCATTTGGAAGTTCTGCTTTCTCCCTATTATCCACATAAAGTCACACTGTCTGCTTCAAATGGCAGACATCCCTGCTCCCTTTTCTGTTTGTTATTTTTTTTTTCTGCCAGGAAAAGGTGTATGTTTGTTCTTAGCATTTCCCCCCCAAATCTTAGCTCATCTGGGTCCCTGGCCTCTCTGTCCTGCTAGGTACCTGCCATCTTCTTCATCTTTGGTCACAGGCCCCTCCGGCGTTCGGTTTGCCATCTCTGACTGGCTCATTATGGCTGTCGAGCGTGGTGCTACCTCGTTCCTTGTCCTCCTTACTCTCTGCAGAAAGCCTAGATGACATTTTGAAAGCCTCTACATGGTCTTCCCCCATCCTTCCTTCCCTAGGCCTAAGCCTTAGAATTTTCTTCTCTCTTCTGAACTTCTCGAACTCCACCTTTACAAGGAGTGCGTATCTGGCCGGGCTTTTTCCACCCTAAGCCGTCATGAATTCTGAGATGGCACAACTACTTTTTAGTAAGGCCCTGGCACGTCCCCCTCACAGTATCAGTCAGTCTCTGTCCTGTCCTGCAAACCCTGCTGCCCTCGGTCAAGGATTTTCCTCTCACCACGTAGGACAGAAAGCTGCTCTTTGCTCCTGGGCAGCGAACGCCCTGCTCAGTGGTGCTCGGCTTATGAAAGTACAAACCGCCCCAGAAGGCCAGCGTCTCCTCTGAGATGTTCAGATCAAGTTCATGTCAAGCCCAGACTGAAAGGGCATCTGCAGGTGATCCAGTTCAGTGACCTGTGGCTTTGCATCTGACTCCAGAAGGAGGCTAATTAGCGTCCTGTACATTGAGGGGGAGTTAGTGCTGGGACCGAAGCCGGTTGCCATGGCTGCGGTGGCGGGTATTGCCAACAGGAAGCCAGCTCCGCGGAGGTGGTCCGTCCTCCAGGCCCAGCAGCGTTATTTGTGACCGCCTAACTAGGCAGAACTAGGCCCACAGAAAACGAAATGTAACCTATGGTGAGTCACGCTTAAAGATGCCATGTGCTGCCCGGATAGGCTAGGTTATGCTGCGGTGACAAACACCACCCCCTTCCCAGATCCTAACGCACCGTGGTTTATTTCTTGTTCACTAAAGTCAGCGGAAGGTACAGGTGATTGTCTAGATTACCTGTCCTTCAGGTGGCACTTTGATAGTCCAAATGGGTACAGTTTTCACCTGCCTGAGGCTGCAGCACCTGGAAAACACTACCTCTTCTGTCTGGCAGGGTGAGCTGAGCACGGGCACTGTAAAGGCCTTGGAAATGATTTGCCTTGTGTCTGCTCCTGTTTCATTGGTCAGATCCCATGGCCGCCCCCAGCTTCGAAGAGGCCGGAAGTGCAGCCCCACGTACCCGCTGTGGGTGGGATCAGTAAGGGCCTCCAAAGTCACCATTCTACTCTTCTTCGTGCAGGTACTTTGACGAACCGATAGAGTTAAGGAGCAGCTGTTCTTCCAGCTGGGATGACAGTCCGGATTCCTATTGGAAAAAGGAGAGCATCAAAGACGCCGACACGATTCTGAAGGCCACGGGCTATTCAGACAGGTACGAACAGCAGAACAGCGGCCTTGCAGATCGCGAACCCACGACTCTCGGGAAAGTCTCCAAGACTAGTAAATGATTTTGTTCTACCATTTCAAGAATATTCTCCAAATCCTGGTCTGTATTCCGACCTTGCGATTTTGCCCTTCCCAGGATGTGGCATAAGTGGATCGGGCAGTCACCGGCCTTTCTGGACTGGCGTCTCGGACCTTCCTGAGTGTACCTGAGACTCATTCGTGTTCACTCCTCTTTGTCGTTGAGTTTGTTTATCCATTCATTTGTCCAAAAACTCACCTGTTTAGGGATTAGAGTGAAGGACGATAGAACTTATTGTCCAAACCAAGGAACTGTTGAGTACAAGGGGACACTGTTAATACTTGGGGACAACAGGTGTAGCGAGGGGTTGTCCCGGGTAGCTGGAATATTGGTCATCCTACTCACTCCGTCCCACTGACGTGGAGCGGCGTGTGGCCTGCCTTACGGTGCCGTCAGTTTTTGCTAATTGATCTGTGGAACTGCAGAGTGAAACCTATTTTTAATGGAAAATTCCTTCAAATGTTGTGTGGTTTGGATGTTTATTCATTTTTTATTAGAATTTTCATTTTAAAAGTGGCCTGAAATCCTCTTATAAAACTACTGCTGTCAGCTTTTTAAAAAGTAAAATGGCATGCGTATGCATTATAAATAAGAAACGCATTGGCTTCCCAGATTAGTTTAACCTGTTTTGCTGTTTGTTCGTTTGTTTATGGTTCTTTGTGTGTATTGAGACTGCTTAAGATCTACTCACTCAGCAAATTTCAAGAATACACCACAGCATTTTTAACTGGAGTCACTATGCTGTGCATGAGGTCCCCAGAACTTAATTCATCTTACAGATGAAGAGGTGTGCCTTTTGACCAACATCTGACCGTTTCCCCCACCTCCCAGACCCCGGAAACCACTGCTCTATTCTGTTTCTATGAGTCTGACTTTTTTTTCTTAATTTTGAATTCCACTTATAAATGAGATCATACAGTATTTACCTTTTTCTCTCTGGCATATTTCATTTAACGTCTTCCAGGTTCATCTATGTCACAAATGGCAGGATTTTCTTTGATACGGCAGAATAATATTACATGGTGTATATCCACCACATTTTCTTTCCCCGTCCACATGTCATCGACAGCCACTCAGGTTGTTTCCATATCTTGGCTGTGGTGAATAATGCTGCAGTGAACGTGGGAATGCAGATATCTCTTCAAGATACTGATTTTGTTCCCTTTAGATACACACCCAGAAGTGGGATTGCTGGATCACATGGTAGTCCGTTTTGAGTTTTCTGAGGAACCGTCATACTGTTTTCCATAATGGCTGTGCTAATTTATGTTCTCACCAGCAGCATGCAAGGGTTCGTTTTTCTCCAGCCCTCGCCAACACGTATCTCTTGTCTTTTTGATCACCGCCTTTCTAGCAGGTGTGAGAGGACATCTCATTGTGGTTTTGGTTGGCGTTTCCTGGACGGTTAGTGCTGTTCAGCACCTTTTCATGTGCTAGTGGCCTGTAAACTTCCCTCTTAGAACTGCTTTTGCTACATCCCATACATTTTGGTATGTCGTTTCCATTTTTACTTGTTTCAAGATATTTTTTGATTTCTTCTTTGACCCTTTGGTTGTTCAGGAATCTGTTATTTTCCACTATTTGTGAATTTTCCAGTTTTCCTCTTGTTATTAATTTCTGCTTTCATATCATTGTGGTTGGAAAAGATACTTAATATGATTTCAGTCTTCATAAATTAGGACCTGACACATGATTCAGATTTGTTTTATGATGTAACGTGTGATTTATCCTGGAGAATGTTCTTTGTGCCCTTGAGAATGTGTGTTCTGCTGCTATGAGATGGAATGTCCTGAATATGTCTGTTGGTCCATTTGGTCTAATACATAGTTCAAGTTCAGTTTTCCTTGTTGATTTTCTGTCTGGATGACCCATCCACTGTTGAAAATAGGATATTGAAGTCTTTTATTGTTGTAGTACTGTCTATTTCTCCCTTCAGATCTTGCTTAATATATTTATTAATGTGTTAATATTAATGTTAATGTTAATATGCTAATAAGTATATTGGGACTGATTTGGGGAATGATAAATATTGCTTGATATATTTAGGTGCTCCAGTATTGGGTGCATATATATTTACACTTGTTATATCCTCTTGATGAATTGACACCTTTATTGTTATATGATGACCTTTGTCTCTTGTTACATTTTTTGGCTTAGAGTCTGTTTCGTCTGATATAAGTGTGTTCCTGCTCTCTCTTGGTTTCTACTTGGGCGGAATATCTTTTTCCATCTCTTTATTTTCAGCCTATTCGCGTCCTTAACACTGAAATGAATCTCTTGTAGGCAGCATGTGGTTGTGTCTTGTTTTTTTGTGTTTTTTTAATCCATTCAGCCACTCTATGTCTTTTGATTGGGAAATTCAATCCATTTACATTTAAAGTAATTATCGATAGGTAAAGATTTATCATTGCTATCTCATTCATTGATTTCTACTTGTTTGCAGTCCCTTTGTTCTTTCCTCTCTTGCTGTCTTCCTTTGTAATTTGATTCCTCTCTGTCTTTTGAGTATCTACTGTAGAATTTTGTTTCGTGACTACCCTAAGGCTTACATGAAACATCTCATAGTTATATCAGCCTGTTTTAATCTGATGACAACTTAGATTGCAGATGAAAACTCTATCCTTTTACCCCCGCTATCTAGGTGTTATGTTTTTGGTGTCACAGTTCACATCTTTTTACGCTGTGCATCCACTAACATTATTGTCGCGATAGTTACTTTTACTGCTTTGTCTTTTAAGCTTTATACTAGAGTTAAGTGATTTACACACCAGCATCACAGTATTAGGGGATTCTGAATTTGACTATATACTTAACCTTCACCAGTGAGTTTTATACTTTCATATGTTTTCATGTTACTAGTTAGCATTTTTTCATTTCAGCTTTAAGAACTCTTTTTAGCATTTCTCGTGAAGCGAGTCTAGTGGTTAGCAGTTTTGTTTTTCCTTTCAGTATATTACCCCACTATCCCCTAGCCTGCAAGGCTTCTGCTGAGAAATCTGCCGATAGCCTTACGGGAGTTCCCTGTATGTGATGGATGAGTTTCTTTTCTCAGGCTGCTTTTAAAATTCTCCGATTTTTTTTTTTTTTGGATTCTAATGTGTCTTGGTGAAGACCTATTTGGACTGAATCTGTTTAGAGACCTATTAGCTTCTTGTACCTGGATGTCCATATCTCTCCCCAGATTTGAAATTGAAATTTTTTGCCATTATTTCTTTAAATAGGCTTTCTCTCTCTCTTTTCCTTCTCGGTCTCTCGTAATGTCTAAATTGTTTTCTTGATGGTATCCCATAATTCATGTAAGCCTTTCTTCACTCTTTCTCATTTTTCTTTTTTTTTCCTCCACTGACTGGGTAATTTAAAGTAAATTATCTTTGAATTCACAGGTTCTTTTGTCTGCTTAACTATGTCTGCCGTGGATGGTCTTCGTTGCATTTTTCATTCTGTTCATTGTATTCTTCAGCTCCAGAGTTTCTGTTTGATCCTTTGTCATGATTTCTACCTCTATGTCTAATTTCTCATTTTGTTTGTGTATTACGTTCCAGATTTCATTGAGTTGTCTCTCTGTGTCCTTATGGGTTGCTAAGCTTCCTTAAAACAAATATTTTGAATTCTTTGTCAGGCAATTTGGGGTCAGTTACGGGAAAATTATAGTGTTCCTTTTGTGGTGTCATGTTTCCTTGATTTTTCACGTTCCTTGCTGTCTTTGTATTTGAAGAAGCAATCACCTGCTCCAGAATTAATGACTGACTGGCTTTGGGTGAGAAACGCCATCAACAGTCAGCCCTGCTGGGCTTCTGAGGCTTTTTTGGGTCCTTTCCATGGACACACCTACTCCATACATCTCATTCGCTTTTGAGGGGGGTGAATTCTTAAGATGGTATATCTTCTCGTAATCCCACAAAGCCCGGGCCAGGCGCTGAGAGCCTCCTGTCTGCTTTTCCAGGATTGTGCCCTGAGATGCTCAAGTATGTGTGTGCTCTCCCAATTCCACAGCGTGGGGCTGGCTTTCTGCACATGCTCAGTAGCTGTCTGCAAAGGCTTGCACTCACCGTCTGCATGTGCAGGGAGCCAGCCATGGGGAGCGGGGAGCGGGGCACGTAGTGAAGTGCACAGACCACTGGATGTCAGCTGTGGGCCATTTGGGGGCTCCAGAGACAAAGTGCACCCAGAGGCTTGCTAGTGGGCCACCTCATGGCATCTGCAAAGCCCAAAGTAGGATCCGTGTGCCTTTGATGGTTTCAAGCCCCGGCTGCTATGCTTCCAGCCTCTCCCAGCCCCTAAGCCATACAAATCACCTCAGTATCCTGGATGGGGTCACAAAGAAGTAGACACCTTGGCAATGACTCACACAGCTGGGGAAACCAGGTACCCACTCACCACCCTTTCACCTTCCACCGTGGGAGAAATTGTGGGCCAAGTGAATCTCTCTTGGCTCAAAGCTGTGTGTGTTGCCTGGGGGTGAGGCAGAGTAAAACTGTTTTGCCGTCTTCAGTGCGTCCAGTCTCGGATTCCTTGCACCACTGGTGTCCTGGAATCTCTCTGCGGGACTCGTGGACTCCCACCAAGGCGTTCTCGTCTGTGCGTGATTGTCAAAATCATTGTTCTGTAGGGGGCGATGGTAAAAAAACGCCTAATCCGCCATCTTGCTGATGTCACTACTATTTTGACTGTTTCTCATCATAGACCTGCGACTCGCCGCAAGCCAGACTATGAGCCAGTTGAAAATACAGACGAGGCCCAGAAGAAATTTGGCAACGTCAAGGCCATTTCTTCAGATATGTACTTTGGAAGACAAGCCCAAGCTGATGTAAGTGTCTGGAGAGCTTCTGTGTGGGCCCCCCCAGCGCAGGACGCAGGCAGGGGCCTGGGAGCCGTGCGAGCAGGTGATGGACGCTGAGTGAGGGGCACTCAGGCTGCGAGAGGCCCCAGGCCTGAGAGCTGGAGCCAGAATGCGAACCCACGGCCTCCTGCCTGACCACTGCTCCTTGCTGCCCCAGCCGCAGCAGCGATGGGAAGATGGGCACTGCGGGTTAAATTTCTCTCATTCCTTTCTCAGTGCTTTGAATAGCCGTCCATTCAATATCTTTTGAATAAATTTCAAGCAATTTTTGATACAGCTACAATACACTTAGTGATTTTGAACCATAGTTAAATGAAGTATCTAGATATGTTTGTGGAGGGTGGATGTATCTATTTGCAGGTGGTTGCATCTTTTCTCGGAAATGTTAGCGAGCTTGTCTTGGTGGAGTCTTGCTAAGCGGCGGTGAGACTCAGATGCGAATGCAGAGGTTTGTGGTTTCCTCATTCTGAACGCTCCTGTGTTAACACAAAGCCCCTGGTGCCGCGTGTGTTACGGGGCTGCGGGACTCTCCAGGGAATTCCGTCCTGAGGCATGCTGACGTTGCTTTACGTGGCAGTAGACCTTTCAAGTTCTTCGAGAGTACTTAGAGTCACCACCAGGCTTTTCCCCAACCCCTAAGATCTGCCTTGTTTTCAAGCTGACGACGTTCAAGTTCAGTTACAGAATAGTGGGTGTTGGGAGAGGGCCTCTTGGAGTCGCCTCTCCTGGCAGCTGGGCGGGAGCAGCCCTGTGACGGCAATGTCATTCCCTCACCTCGCTCTGCTTTTCCCCTCGCCCTGGCCGTCCTTGGCCATGGCGCTGTGTGGATCTGTCCGCTTGTGACGTGCAGAAGGCCAGCGTCACGCCGTCCCCGGTCCCAGCCGTGGCCGTGGTATTCAGCGGCTCTTGGGAAGAGAGTGCCTGGGGGACCAACACATTCTAATGGCGGCTCCTCGGTGATTGTTTTGTAAAGGCGCTCATGGCACTCAGACCCTGATGTCTCCTTTTCCTGGTCTTGTGCAGTACGAAACCCGGGCTCGGCTGGAGAGGCTCGCGGCAAGTTCCTCCATAAGCTCAGCCGATCTGTTTGACGAGCAGAAGAAGCAGCCGGCAGGTGAGTGGGGGTGGTCAGGGGGCAGCAACAAGACTTGGTCTCTGTCGTGTCTGTGGCATGAATACATTTTCTCTGAATAGGACATTTTACTTTTCCAAGTTCATGAGTGACCGTCCTCTGTTAAGTGAGGCAGAGCAGAGCTGTTATCTCAGGCTTACACGTGAGCAGGCGAAGCCATGAAGTCTCAGCAGCACCCCCAAGCTCCCCACCAGTCATCCCCCGAAACACTGCCGCACACGGGCGTTCTGGCACAGGGCATCCGTGTGGAGGCGCGGTCGTGGAGGCGGGCAGCCCCGGGCTCCCGGTGACACCTTGGTTATTTCGTGGCGCCTCTAGCCTCGGTCTCGTCTGTAAAGTGGGTGGATATGATCTACCTCACAAGTTTGTGCTGAGGCTTGAGTGACGTCCTATGCATGAAGTGCCAGCCCGGCCTCTGGCACGTGGCAGGCTTCCCAGAAGGAGATGGGACAGGGGACTCCGCCAGCCTTAGTCCTCCAGGAAAGACCGAGGGTGCTTCCTTTGGAAACAGGAGGTGGAGAGGGACCACCCACCTCCCACACCCCTCATCATCAGGGCCCAGCCTCTAGTGGGGAGGGGCCTGGGAGCCCCAGGGAGCGAGCCCAGGACGTCCAGAGCCGTGTCTCTCTCCACTCTCCCTCTCTGTCCTGAGCTGTAGGAAAGCCGGGTCCCTCAGCCAGGCCACAGGGGGAAGGAAAGTGCCGTGTGTCCCTCTTGTGTCACGGCTGACGTTAAAGTTGTCGACAGCCAGGCATCAAGGCCCCGCACTGCCTGTGTCCCTCATCTCCAGCTCTGGAGGAGCTGGGCGTTGGCGTGGGGTGACCAGCCTGGGCGGCCACTTGGTCATGTAGCTTCAGAGAATAACTGCTCCAAGTCCAGAGGGAAACGGCCTCAACAGCGGAGGTCACAGGACAGACCTGAGGGTACGGGCCTCCTGTGTCGGGGTTCGAGGGTTAGAAGGCCCACTGGGGCCCTCTGGCTGCTCTGGGCACTGCTCGGCGGCTGCGCTGTGGTGAGAAGGAGGGGTGCTTGCTGAACCAGGGGGTGCTGACTGCAGAGGCAGATGGAGTCCAGGGCCGGGTGGCTGCGTGGTACCCGTCGGCCGGGAGCACCCCGCGCTTCACCCGTCCCCTGGAGCGGGAGGGCTGGGCGGTCTGGGTCAGGCCGCGTTCTGCTGGCTGTTTCCCACGCTGAGAGGGTGGCGTGGCTCGCAGTCCCACCTCCGCCCCCCATGGGTTGGTGCTGGGTCATCTCGCAGGAGCCCTGGCACAGAAGCAGGTCAGTCCAGAGAGGCTAAGGGTTGGAAGCCACACCAGCAGTGTGCGTTTTGGTAATTCACGGTGCTGGCAGTTTTGCTCTGAAATATTATTGTTTGCTAAAGAACCTGTTACAGATCAAAGGAGAGCAGGCTTTTCAATCGTTGAGGGAAAATTGTGGCCAGCCCATGTTTACCTTCCTGTCCTCTTTCAGAGAACAAAAGGTCTATTAATTTTTTTGGCCCCACATGGGTCCCAAACAAATCCTGGTCTGTGGGACCCTGCCATCATTGTGGGGGAGCACCCTGGGTGCCGGGCCACCCAGAGACCTCCCCGCCTCCTGCCTGGCCAGTCTGTGGTGGGCGCCTCAGCACCAGGCCTACTGCAGGTGTTACGGGAACTGGTAGTGGGGGAGTCGGGGGAGGCCCGGCCCAGCCTTCAGGCCAGGGAGCCACTTCCTGAGGAAGCGCTGTCATCTTCTGGAGCCCATTGTGTAGCCCGAGCCCACTTGGGCAGCCCTCAGAGGAGACACAGCTTCCAGATGCCAGAGGAGGAGGGAGGCTTTGCCAGACACAGGAAAAATTTGGTCACTGTTCTCAAATTTGGAGCCCAGGGCAGCTGCTCTGCAGGGGAGAGGGTAGAAGGGTACGTCCTTGCTGGGGACCTGTCACCCGCTCCAGGAGTTGCCAAGTTACTTATACCCCCAGGAGCTTAGATCATGAGTGAGGATTAAGTAAGTAATGAAAATGCATAGTAACAAAGGCTGAGTCAGATCTGAGTTTGTTTCTCTCACGTACAGTTCTGGGGGGACAGGGGGCAGTTGAGGACAGTGCGCTGTGCTCCCTGCGTCAGGAACCCAGGCCCCTTCCATCTTGTTGCTCATGACCTCCATTCTTTACTTCCCCCTCATGCCCAATATGGCTGTTCCAGCTCTAGCCATCACATCTGCATTCCAGCTAGCAGGAAGGAGAAAGAGGGAAGGAAAGGGGCATGTCTAGCCCTGGAAGGCACTTCTGCCTACATCCTGCTGACCAGACCTCTGTCACTTGGACACACTTTGCTACAAGGGTTAGAGTTCAGGAGTTCTGTACAGAGAAGGGGAGGAAAGGAATGTCCCTGGGGGTCTGACAGCCACCTCAGGGCACATGGGGACTGAACGTAGTCAGTGAGGGATCATTGTCCCCAAGCTGCTCTGCCCAGGCCCAGAGCAGGTTCTAAGGAGGGGCCGGACGTTGGGAGGCTCTGGGCCTGCCTCAGCTGTGCTCTCCTCTGGAGCTGGAAACTCGTAGGTGGAGGCGCTCCTACTGAGGTCACCCCCGCTGACCTCTGGTCCCCACCGGTGCGGCCGCTCTCGCTGTGTAAGGAGCAGCTGTAATCCTGGCCTTTCGTGTTCAGGATCTCGCGCTGCCTCCTCGTTTGCCAGAATGACCCATTTGACAGGCTGGCAGCACTGCTGGTAAGTGGCTGTGGGGATTTAAATCCAGATCCCGTCACAGGGCTGGGCTTCTGCTCTGTCACTGGCAAAGGCCAACACAATTTTAAAAAGTCAGCTGGAGGCGGAGAGGGAACGACCCACACCCACGGCCCCTCCCCACGTGGCGGGCTTGGGAACAGCGCTGAGGGCGGACAGTGTCTCTTCTGGGTGCTGTCTGTGCTGAAGGACAAATGTGTCTGTTCTGTCTTGTTCTTAGAAAGGGGCAGGTGGGTATAGATGTGTGGAGCCAAGGGGGTAGCTGGGCTTGGCTCCCCAGAGGGCCTGCAGGGTTTGGGGTCACTCACAATCCCTGAGCCCCTCTGGCATTGAACCATAATCATGGGACAGAAGTTCACCATGAAACCCCGGCTGTCAGATTCACGTGTGATGACGCTGACCTGGTGCACTGCCCTTTGGCTGGTGGCAGCACGCTAGTGTAGCATTGGGCCAACCGAAACTTAAGTGACAGAAGCCCAGCTGACACCGACGTCAGCAAAGACGGTGAGGGACCGGCCCCTGCCCCTGGGAGGACTGGCCGTGAGCTTTGCTCCGGCTCAGAAAGCAGCGTCAGGACAGACTCACCCGTGTGGCTCACCTCCCTGGCGAGCCTCCCTGGTGCAGGCTTCCCCCACCCTTCCTTGAGCAGCGAGAGGGAGGGGGACAGCCACAGTCACGGCTGCAGCAGTGCCCGACCCCCACCGGTAACCCCAGAGCAAGCCAATGGCTCCTCTCGCTTGGGTACACGGGCATCCCAGGGAAGGCTCTGACTGGCCTGGCCCGGGTCACGTGCCCGTCCCTTTGGACGGGGTCCAGGGGAGAGGCCGCCCCAGAGGAAGGGAGGAGGGGGGAAGGGATGCCGAGCACATAGACCACAGATGTTCACCTGTCTGCCGTTTACTGAGCACTTACCCGTCAGGCCTTGTGTTGGGCATCGGGAGGAAACGGGCCAGAGAGGGCGAGGAGCCTCTCGGGCGGCGCACAGCGGGGAAGGTGGCAGTGCCAGCGTCGAGCCCACGATGTTGCGGACCTGGCACCACCTCTTCTCGCACGTGGTGATTTGTAGCTGGCCGCAAACGCAGGACGGTGGGGCTGGCGCTAAGACCCCCGTTCTGACCCCACCGCGGGGTCCTCGCGGGAAGTGGGAGGGGCGGGTCCACGATTGTTTTCTGGAGCCGCTCAGTGCCCCGGCACCGGCGTGCTGCTGTGGCGGTGGTGACAAGCCCGCGTCTGCTCCGTGTGCAGGAAACTACAACCTCACGAGCGTGCTGCCCACCGCGCCCGACATGGCCCAGTTTAAGCAGGGAGTGAGGTCCGTTGCTGGAAAACTCTCCGTCTTCGCTAACGGAGTCATGACTTCGATCCAGGTTAGTGAAACTGGATGGCGTTATCTGGGTGTGATGGTGGGTTCCTGGGTTTGAAAATGAGATTTGGACCACTCTGCAGTTGCTAGAAAATTAGATTTCATAATATTGATTTGTATGTTTGCTACGGTGTAACCCAGGACATCGTAAAAAACAGACATTATATTTTTTTATTTGTTTAAATTTTCTAATTTAGGACTCTAGGGGAATTGTTACAGGAATTATGATTATTCACTTTTTTGCTATATCGGAACAGAGAAATATTAGAAGAAAATAAAAAACGACCCACAATCTCACCTCACAGTGGAAGCATCTGTTAATATTTTGGTATATTTTATTTTAGTTCTAGATTTCCATGCATTCTTTTTATCTTTGAAAAGATAATCTGTGCATATAAGCTAACACTGTATATGTGGCTTTATATCCTGTTTTTCCTCCATGACGTTTTGTTATGAGCATTTCCATATAATTAAAAATTCTTCAAAAGCCACATTCTATTGAGTGAAAATACATATAATTTATTTAACTATTTTCCAAGTGGATATTTAGATTATATTCCAACCTTTTAAATAAGGCCAGGATGGACCGTTCTTGTATGTAACAATTTAAGGCCGTCTCCAATTATGCAAAAGGCTTATCTCGTGAACCTTCTAGTTGATGTCACGTTATTTTAAAAAGATGCAATTATGAGTGTAAAACATGGCCGTGTGGAGTAGGACCTAATCGACATGGACCCTGGTGCCTTTGGGGTTCTCAGGTCCGGGTGGGGTGCCCCCAATCTGGGGGGTTCCCTCAGCCCCGAGGCTCCTGCTGTTCCCCTGCAGCTGCTAACTTAACCTTTGCTGGGCATGCACAGAGCTCCTTCATATCCCCGAAGTCAGCTGAGCCCACATCAGCCCTTCGAAGTAGGTGACATCCCCAGTTTGTGGATGATCACCCCGTTTTATAGTTTGCCCCCTTTGACATCCCCGTTTTGTAGTGAAGGAATGGGGGCACAGAGAGCTTACGTTGCTACTGTAAGATCACTCAGCTGAGCCAGAATTTCAAGGTTCAGACTCCAAATGTGTCCCCTCGGCCCCTTCCATCCCCCTCCGTTCCGGTCACACTTGCTGCCCAGAGGCCTCGCCCGCTGGCCTCGCGTGCCCGGACACCTTGCTCCCAGCCTCATAGCCCTGCCCGCCACCCATGGGGCGGCCACAGAGCGGGGTGGGATGTTAATCAAGTCAGCTCCACAGGCCTGGCGGTCCTGGGGTGGGTGGGCGCGCCCACTTCCAGGCGCTCACACCCTCGGGCGCAGTGTCCGTGAGGTGCCAGATGGGCAGCGTGTGGGTCGCTGTGCGTGGGACAGAGGGACTGAGGCTGAGCGCTGATGACTTTCGCTTGGGTTCCCTCCAGGATCGCTACGGGTCTTAAAGTCGCCGTGCGTGTTTCCGGGCAAGATCCCTCTTCTGCGCGGCCGCGGCCACGCTGCAGACGGCAGTGACGACCCGCCAGTCTGCAGACCGTTCTGCTGCCTTTTCCCGTGGTATCGACGCGTTACTGACCTTCACCGTTCCTTCTGACGCAGTAGAGGCTCCGCTGTGGTTTGTTCCGTGCTCCTTCCTGCGCATGCCTGCTTTTGGCGTGTTCATGCACATCCTTGCTTTATTTTCTTGGAATCTTTAGTTCTAACAGTTGGGAGCGTGGGGACACGGGTCCCTCCCACCCTCTGAGGACCAAGGACTGAGAACCTTTGTCTGGGGGGTTAGCTCGTGTGATTCATGGGCCAAGGGTCACCAGACCCAGCCGATGCTCGCTGGGCCTGAAGAAATAAAATTCACAACACACATTTCATTACAAAGGGAGCAAAGAATAAAAACAAAAGACCAAAAATGACCAGTGTCTAACGTGACAGATTGCTCCATTTATATTTCCACCTACGAAGGTGGTTTCCAAATAATGTTTAAAGTCACCCGTTCTCTTGTGAATTGTTTACTTTGTATGATCTGTAAGTTTAAAAATAATTTTTAGTGAGTGCTTTTAACAAACCTAAGCTCCTGCACTGCCAAGGGAATTCGTCTTTTGACAAGGTGTTGCTGTTTGAATTTATGCGAAATGTAAAATGAGAATCCCCAAGGGCATTTACAGACCAGTGCAGCACACAGAATTAGAAATGGGTAAGGCAGGAAGGCGCACCCCGAAAATGTTTCAGCGTGTGGGAAAGTAGTTGTTATAATTGGGTAGTTTGTTAATATTTTTTATCTTAATCTGGGTTTTCAAAAAAATTACAGAATGTGTATAAACGAATAAAGAAAACTAATTTGGCTGTGTTTTAGACAGCACTAGAATATAATGTTCAGCACAGTAAAATATATTTGAAATTCAATGAACCAGAAATGTGGTTTCAACTGAGTATTTTGTGAATCTTTCTTAAATGCTCATATTTGTAGACTTCTAAATAAACAGTTGCAATAGATTGCGTTGCCGACTCTTTTTACAAAATCTTTTGAAATGTATCATCGGAAGTAAGGACTCGTGGTATAACATTGACATATATTCGAATGATGATATAATTACCAGTGGATCTGTTTTTAATGTATGTTTGGGGCACGGCGTGCAGTTGTCATTAACCGAGATGTCTGTAGCACAGTGGTGGCGGGGTTAGGGGTCCTTGCTGAAAGTGGGCGTGCAGGGTGGCATCTTTCGAGCCCAAAGGGCTGCCTTAACAAGATACCACAGGCTGGGGCTTAGACAGCAGAATGCGTTATCTAGCCCACAGTCCAGGAGACGGCAGTGCAAGGTCAAGGTCCCGTCAGGGTGGTCTCTGGGGAGGCCTCCCCCGGTCTGTGGAAGGCCACCTTCTCTTTGTCTCGCGTGGACTTTCCTGGGAGAGAGCCAGAGTGGGGAGTGGGAGGTGGGGGAT
>NW_006440626.1:2358257-2365168 GCF_000325575.1 Pteropus alecto
GGTGGGGGGATAAGATGAGGGGTGGGAGGGTCTCTCCTTTGAAGGACATCAGTCCTCCAGGACCTAGGCCTCATCCCGATGGCCGCAGTGAGCTGTCATTACTCCTACTGGCCCTGCCTCCAATACAGTCACCTGGGGAGTTAGGGCTTCCACATGTGCATTTTAGGGGGACCCAGTTCAGCCCATACCAGTGTCTGGGTTAGCCCTGCTCAAGGCCAGGGCCCTGGCCTCGGTCTCCCGGGAATTTCCTCCCAGCAGGTCCCATTCTTCAGAGGGGGTGAGCCGGGTGCTGGGGAAGGTCCCTCTCCTTCCCCATCACCGAGCTCCCTCACGGGGTGGGGGCCTCACCGCCACCCCGCCCCGCCCCAGCCTTGCTAAGACGCATTTCTGAGCTTTCTGTACACGGCTTTGGGTCCCAACCTCTAAAGACATTTTAAAGAGGACCCTGCTCATTGCTTTACGGCGCACACCCAATTCACGCAACCACACAGCAGGTGCCGGCCGGAGCCACAGGTGGACTCATTACCCACACCCCAGAATGCGTGTGACTGTGAGTGTGTGTGTGTGTGTGTGAGAGACAGTGTGTGACTTCAGTTTGTGTTCCTGGCCCATTTATCCTGGTGCCTTGGTGCGTCGTTTGGGAATCAATTTGCACGAGTGCGTCTTAGAGCAAAGATGTTAGTCATTGTTCTAACAAAACATGTTTCGGATCCATCGACTGGGAAGGAAAATGGTGACACACAGTCCGAGGGCGGGGCCGGGCGGGGCCGGGCCGAGTGTTTTGAGAAAGATGCTGCTTGTGCCTTTGTTCTTGAGAGCAAAGCCAGCCAGGGCCAGGTGGCATTTCCGAAGAACTGGGAAAGCAGAGGAGGGGGAGGGGAAGGAGAAGGGGTGTGTTTTAGGTCACCCTAGAACAACAAATTCACCTGGAAAATGCAGCGTTTTTGGATCACCTCGGAGAGCTGCTGGGCATGTAGGTAAATAGATGTAAATAGAGACGGGGCAACAACGACGGAGAGCAGGGTGTCCCGGGGGGAGGGGAGAGGAGTCACCTGTGGGCCTGGGTGACACTGGGGGGTGGGGCCAGAGCCGGCCAAGCTCCTCCCCCGACCCGAAGGCCTTAGAAGCCAGGACCTGGGATGCAGCTTGAGTGCCCCCAAGTCCAATACAGGCCGCAGACTGAGCTGGCCACCACCCGCCCTGCCCACCACGTCCTTGCCCCTCTAGATGCTCTGCCTGAAAACCTGGCGGTCAAACGTGACCTGGCAGCACCGCCTATGAGGGCCTCGGAGTCACACGCCGGAGCCCGGGGTCTGCTGACGGCCGTCGGCCAGGGCGCACCAACTCCCTCCAGGCCCCGCCGCCCCTCACGCCTGCGTGGCCACCCTCTCCAGCCATCTTGTTCACTGCTCGGTTTGTATGTTCCCAGCCCTCCCCTGCCCACGCCCTGCTCCCAGCCTCCACAGTGAGCCCGGTGGGCCCAGTGCCATGGAAAGCAGGTCACTAGGTGGGTGGACAGCCCCCCAGGACGCATGGCGTGCAGTGGCAGTGGGGCAGGACAGGGACGCAGGCTCCCCAGCATCGAGGTCTGGGCCTGCCGCTGGGACTCGGGGTGACCGTGATCTCCCAGAGTCAGACACGAGGACCCAACCTGGCCCCCCGCAGTGCCCCTGCGCCAGGGAGGGGGGATGGCTGCCCTTCTCCCCGCCCCTGAAAACTGCTCTGCTCTCTTGGCCACATGACTCCGATGCCTTCATTTGCACTGGGTCATGTGACCGCTTGACAGAGGCCAGCATGCTTTCTCCTTTCCCCGCCCTTCCCGGTCCATCTTCCTCTATTCGCAGTTCTTATCATTCTGCTTGCACAGGCCGTTTGTCTCACAAGAGTGCAGTGGCGGGAACATAGGCCGTGGCCCTGGCACAGATGATGGACAGAGACAGGGACAGCCAGGGAGCAGACACCAGGGGTCTCTCCAGCCACACGGGCTTGTTTTGCAAATGGCCTCCCTCTGCCTGGTCTCCCTCTCTCCGTGCTGGTCCCTCTCTGGGACCTGACCGTCGCCCCTGAGGCTGTGGGGTTTGAGGGTGCCGCCCAGCCCCAGCTGAGTAGCACCGGCCTTGCTCTGAGGGGCCCTGCACCCTGGGGCGGCCCTTTTCCTGACCTGGCCCCGACCGCACCGCCTGCACCAGACATGACCTCCGTCTCCTGAGCCCCCAGTTCCTCTCTTGCATGCTCCGAAAAAAATTCCTTGTTAGCTGTGCCTTTGTCTGAACCACACTCCACAGGCGTATGCCTGCAGCAGGCGCAGAGGCCCGTAGCTGTGCTCAGGGAAGGCCACGTGTTTGCTCCGGTACCCAGGGCTTGGCCTCAATTTAGGCCATCACTGCTGGGCCCGAGTCCAGCTCTGGATGTTCCTGTGGGACGTCCAGGACACCCTGCCATCAAACGGTTCCCTGGACCCCACACATGCAGGCAGCTTCCTCCCTCATCTCCCACCTCACCCTCAGCTGGTCCTCCAAGGACCACCGTGGCCTTGGTGAGAGGCGGCACTGCCAGGCACCCTCCTAGCTACTCAGGACGCCGTGCTGCAGGCCCCACCATTCACGTGCACACAGCCAGTGAGTGGGTCTGTAGAGCTTAGTTCCTGATTGTCCCCAGCCCCCAGCCTCCATCTGATCTGGGTCCCTGCTGTCTCTGGGCAGGAGCACTCTGCAACCCTGAGGCCCCCTATGCAGGACATTGTAACACCTGTCTCTGGTAATTTGAGTAGCCCAAGAGAAAAGACCCAAAAGTATTGAGATCAACAGGTCGTCCAATAAAACAGGCCAACTGGTCTACCTTACAGTGACTCCCACAACCGACAAGCCCCATGTGTGGGCTGAGAGTGTCTAAGCCACTTTTTGGTGCCTCTCTCTTAAATATGAGCATGTGGCTAAGGATTACCAGACTTTTGAGAAAAGTATATAATATGAAAAATGAACACCAAGAAAACAATCATGAACAGGGCCATTTGGAGGGAAGAGATTATGCAGGAGATAAAAAGAAATTTTTTTTAGCTATAATCAGAATCCTCAGAGTGATAGGAAAAGATACTGTATCTGTTAAACAAGCACTGGGTTCTATACAATGAAGCAAATAGTGAACCAGAATGAGCTCTTGGAAATTACACATGTAGCAGCGCAAAATAAAGTCCAGCTGGAGAGACCGACGAATTTCACAGGAAGCAGAGGGAGGAGTCCGAGATGAAAAGGAAATTAAAAGGTTAAGGACATTAGAGAACAAATTCAGGGGCTCTAACCTCTGAACAAGTGGGGTTTCAGAAAGAGAACAGAAAAATCGGAGAGAAGAAAATCATCAAAGAAATAATTCAAGAAAACTTCTGAGACGTAAAAGACACGAACTTGTCTAAGTTCACCCTCTCACCTCCCGTCGGGACCTGGAGGGATCTAAGTACCTACCCCGACTTATGTCACAAACTGAAACGAGCATAGAAAAGTAAGGTCTTATCCAGAGCAGGATTCGTGCCCGAGTCTCCTGCCTCTTTCTGGGAAAGGAAATTTCTGTTTCCTGTGGCCTCTCATAGCTGAGCAACCGGGTCGCTGGGTCAGATTATGGGGGTGGGGGCATGAAATGCAGGAGCAGAAATTAAACCTGGGTTCATGTCATAAGGGACCATCGGAGGCCCCCTGGGGGGCTTGAGCTGAGGGACCCGAGAGTGGTGGGTGAAGGAGCAGCCTTGGGTGGAGGGGGGAACAGAAGACTGGACAGACTTGGTTAGAGACCCGTGTGGGAGGAGGGTCATGCAGAGGGGCGCAGATGCCTAAGGGAGGAGCTGACCGCGGTTGCTGGTTGGGGTGTGACACGATCCTCCCCTTATCTTCTCACAAAAAGTCCCTGTCATGGTTCACACAGGCTCTCAGAGCCAATCTCTTTGGAGAGTAGATAACGAGAGTGGCTAACACATGTTCATATTTATCTATCCATCTTTTACAGAGCTTGCCGGGTGCCAGGTGTTGCTGATTCATTTCATCCTCACAAACAGCCCAGTGTGGAGGCACACTATCGTTTACCTTTGTCAACAGGGAAGCTGAGGCACAGGGAGGTACCCCAGGATGGGCTGCTGGAAGTGGGGGAGGGGACCAGCAGTATGAATCGCACCCCCGCCTCCCCGCCCTGTGGTTCTTGTAGGAAGCAGGTCACAAGTCTCTCTCTCTCGCAGCCAGGGAGGAGCCAGATGACTACTCCGGGGGCCCCCTTACCATTCCCTAACTCCTGGGTGGCACCCAGCTGGACCTTGGAGTAAATCGAGCCCCTTGGCACTGAGCCAAAAGCAAACATTTCCTGTGACTGTCATTGAGCTGAATAGAGACCCCATGTGACCCTGGAAGGTCCCACATACTCCCCATCTCCAAAGAAATGGTGGGAACCACCCCTAGACCGGCAGCGCTCTCTCGGGAGATGGGCCAGCTGGACAGTAAGTGGACTCTTTAGATGGTTCTTTATGAGGAAAAAAAATACAAAACGGTGAATATAAAGTTAGGTATAAAAGCAAATATTAAGAGCAAAGAAATCACAACAAATTGCAAAACTTAAAAATCTGATAAATAGCCTAGCAAAATAAGATCTAAAAAAATTGACATATTATTTTTATTAGAGGTGCCTTATGCGCCTCTATAAGTCTTTTTTCCTGGATTTTTTTTTTTTTTACACCCTATATACTCTCTGATTGCCATTTTTGTAAACTGATGATTTCGTAATATAATTTTTCGGTTGCCTAATTTTTAAAATTTTTTTTAAATTAATTGTTTTTATGGCGACAAGATTTTTTTATTGAAAGAATGCTAATTTCACCTTTCCTCCAGCCTGAGTGATTAGAATTTTTTTATTATAATTTTGACCAGGTGTTGGTGAGAATCAAATTCTCCATGCAGTTTGACCTCCTCCGTTTGGAAGAATGCCAGCATTTGGGAGAATGTTCCACCCGCTACCTCCCGGCTCTGTACGTTTCAACCTTTGTTGAACATTGTACATTGCACATTGTTGAAACTGTATGTTTCTCTCTCATTACCCAAATACCCTCCTGGCCGGGCCTGGAGAGCTCTAGTCTTAAGGATACCATTCAGGGGGCTGTGTTTAGGGGAACCCAGCCCAAAATTCATAGATGTATGCCACTCAACCCAAACCAGATACACCCTGACTCAACCTCCCTTTAGCTAGATTTCCAAAACGCCCGTGCCCTCACCAAAAAAGGATGTGGACGGGGTGGGTGGAGGTGGGTGGAAAGAAACAGTGGTTTTAACAGGTTACAAAAGGAGCTGTCTTACTATCTCAAATTTTGCAAAAACATGGCCACGTGGCTATATCCTCAGGGCACTTGCAAGGGCCTGTTGCAAGGTTCAGGCTTCCTGGGCTTTGCGTAAATACTCCCGTTGACTCAGTGCTGTGTGAAATCACTTAGTCTAAGGAAGTTAAGAAACATTCTGATAAATCCTAGGGTAAAATTAAGCCAGAAGAACACTGTGTCTTGAGGCAGACTTTAGCAGAAAAGAGGTCAACAGCAGACACGCCAGGGCCGGAGATTCAGGCCCACGCCATGGTGCCCAGCAAGGCGGCCACCACCCTCACCTCCACCCCGCAACCCGCCAACCCCCGGCTCACAGACGCAGAATAATGCGCCTGGAGGTGAGACCTGAGAGTCACCGTTAGAAATGAGCCACCAAAATGTTCCCAGGATTCAGAGGTGCACTAGCGACAGACCCGTGGGAAGGACTGGGGGGCTACAGAGACTGAAAAGTCACAAAGTCTTGTCCCTGGGGTCCAATGCCCGACAGCCCTCAAAAGGGACTCGCCCGTGTTGGGAGAGAGTCGCTTGGGTTCGTGATTTTTCTCAGACCAGAAAAACTTCAGCAGTGAGCCTTGCAGCGTGACTGGGAAAGAGGGGGCAGCTTGGAGAATCAGACCTGACAGGGGGTGGCTGGGGGCAGCAGTTGAGAAAGAAGCATTCTTGGGAAACTGTGGACTTTATCAGAGACCCGGAGGCCACCCACGTCCCTCACCGCCCTTGTCAATGAGGGTAATTTAGGAAAAGGATGCGAGAGGTAGCTGGCCGTTGCCTGAGAACAAAGCCACTTTTCAGGGATACAATCGGGTGGCTCCTGGGAGTCACCGAGGCAGGCAGGCTGAGTCTTAGAGACTGGTCCCCACCCGTGGGACATCTCAAAGGCAACCTGAGACCCTTCCTGTGGGGCAGGCTTGGCCACAGCAGGTGGGAGAAAATTTCAGAGGCAAAAAAGGCTCCCTGGGGCTGGGAGGAGAGCATACGACTTGTTCCACGCATCGTGCAGTGCTGGGCACTACCCCAGAGGTCTCACGCCGAGTCTCACCTTTCAGGAGCTAAGGGAGGGCCTGAGCCACCAGGACGTGGCGTCAAAGACCCAAGCGGGAATGACTCCAACTGCGTTTGACCCCGAGAGACAACAAACGCCCTGGCCCATCGAGGTTCTCTGGAGATTGGGGTGTCAGGGTCTCCTTGCCACCACATGTTTTCCCAAACCAGGCCCAGCAGAAAGCAGAACCCCAGCTATTGGAGTGGGAGGTGAGTGGGGAGAGGCGGGCCGCAGTCAGAGAAGGTTCCGGTGGTTGTGGGAACCCTGCACAGCTTCGGAGGGTGGGGTGTCCCAAAGTCCTCCCAGGTCGGGTGTCAGGTGAATAGAGACCCAGGGACTTGTTTGCAGACCCGTAGGTGCTCACGGTGAGGGCTCTGGGACTCGCTTCTGCGGTTTTGTGCAGCTGAATCGCTGCATGTGGACACAAACGTAGAAGGAGGAGACTCGGGAGGTGGCGTTGGGGGAGGAGAGAGCGTGGGACAGGGACCTGGTGTGTGTGTGTGTGTGTGTGTGTGTGTGTGTGTG
>NW_006440626.1:2365205-2382777 GCF_000325575.1 Pteropus alecto
GAGAAGAGGAAATTTGAGAACTGCTAGGTGGCATCTCACTTCGTGAATCTCCTGTAAAACTGAGGCCATTCACTAAAATTTTTGTTTTGTGGGGGTGGGGAGGAAGATTGTGACAAATGAGGAGGGTGGCCTGCAGGTGGGGTGAGAGCAGAGGCCGCCACGGGGGGTCCTCCTGGAGCATTTGGAAGGGATGGACAGCAAAACCGAAACACGGAGAGGACAGGGGCGTTGCAGGGGCCTCTGAGACAACCGACAGCAGGAGTCCAGCCCCGCAGCCCTTTCCCGGGTCTCCAGCCACCCGGCTTTATTCGCATTCATTGTAGATTGCAGTCTTCGCCATGTTCCGATGAACTGCCAGGAAAGGGCTCCGAATGGCTTTGCTCTGGTCAGGACCCGCCCCCCATCCAATCACCAGCAACCTGAGGTGTCCTATAAGAACAGGTGGTCCTGTGGGAACTACACAGTTGGGTGGGCTGTTCCCCGGAGAAAAGAGAGGTTTCAGGGCCTCAGAATGGCAAGTGCCCCCCAGAGGGAGGGGTCACACTGCCTGAGCGTCTACTCTGTGTCAGGGACTTTGTATACATCATCTCTGAACCCCTGTAAAAATATTCTCGCCCTCCACCCACAGACGAAGAAACCAAGGCTCGGAGAGGTGACAGGGTGACACAGCTAGTAAGAGGTTGAGCCGGGATCAGAACCTGGATCTTTGGGTGCCAAAGGCTGGGCTCACCCCGCTGCTTTGTCTTTGCAGCCTCTCTTTCGGGGCGCTGCCCGTCTTCCCGTGAGAGCAGAAGGCCCGGGCGGAGACCCCGCGAGATCTTTTCTCCCGGCGCCAGAGCACAGCTTCCCCCACATTGGGTCTGGGTAGATACCTAGATGTCCACCCAAGGGTCCTCCAGGGGCGTTGCCTTGATGGAGATAAAAGCCAAAATCCATATTTTTACAAAAATCTCACCAAATGTGCAACGTGAGTTTCAGAATGATGACTCATAGAAACCTCCCCATGTTCTTATGAGACCTCATGTCCTGGAGGGTTGCACGTGACAGCAGGGACTGTCCTAGCCACTTCGCCTCCAATGAGGTATTTTCATGTTGTTTGCCTGTTAGAGTTTACATGTGTTAAATTTGCATTTTCTTTGTTACTATGGTATTGCATTGTATCTCTCCCAAACTCAGAACTAGAATACATGGCTCAAAGTGATTCTGTAAGGCAGCGGTCCCCAACCTTTTTGGCACCAGGGTCAGATGCTCCTGTGAGAATCTAACGCCTGATGATGTGAGGTGGAGCCGAGGCGGTGATGCTGGCGCTGGGGAGCGGCTGCAAATACAGATGAAGCTTCACTCACTTACCCGCTGCTCACCTCCTGCTGTGTAGCCCAGTTCCTAAGAGATATCAGTCCATAGCCCAGGGGTTGGGGACCCCTGCTCTAAGGCATAATGTGGGGGGTGCAATGAGACATGTCAATCCCACTGCTCAGAACGATGCTGTAAACATAAAAACAGGAGCAGGCGAGGGATGCATATGCAGAGATTGGGTCTGTAGGTTCTGAGCCAGCAAATCTACAGGTGAGGTGCTTCCACAAAGCAGCTGGGAAAGGAAGGGACAACTTGGAAAGACGATGCCAAGGGGTCGATGATGATTTTCTTGGATCCATCTGGCCCCGGCTTCCAGTGTAGCGATAGAGCAACCTTGCCAGTTAGGGTAGGAGTGGTGGGAGCTCATTTTCAAAGACGGCCCCGTGGCTTCTCCAAGTAAATCCATAGGGTTATTTCTGGAATAAACAAAAAATAATTTTTTTCAGCACAAAATTGCTTCATTCTGATGCTAAAGTCAGAGAAGATGTTCAAGCCATGGAGACACCACTTAGCACTTCCTTCTAGCAAGAAAAGAGAAACTAGGTCACACTGTTTTCTGAGAAGGCTGAATTGTGTCCTTCCCACAAAATTCACCAGCTGAAGTCCTAACCCCCAGGCCCTCCGAAAGGGATTGTACTTGGACATAGGGTCTTTCAAGAGGTTAGTAATTTAAAATGAGGTCATTAGGGTGGGCCTGGCATTGTTTCAATGTGACTGGTATTCATTGATTAGTTTGTTCTTTTTTGTTCCTTAGAGTCTGCATATAAGTGAAATCATATAAGTGTTTATCTTTCTCTGTCTGACTTGTTTCACTTAGCATAATAACCTCTAGGTCCGTCCACATCATTGCAAGTAGTAGGATTTTATTTTTTTTTAATGGCTGAGTAATATTCCATTGTATGTAATGAACCATAATGTCTTTATCCAGTCGTCTGTCGATGGGTATTTAGGTTGCTTTCATAACTTGGCTATTGTAAATTGTGCTGCCATGAATATTGGAGTGCATAGATCTTTACGAATTATTGTTTCGGTTTTCTTTGGATAAATACCCAGAAGTGCAATTGCTGAGTCAAAAGTTTTTTAATTTTTTGAGAAACCTCCAGACAGTTTTCCATAGTGGCTGTACCAATTTATGACTGGTAGTCTTATAAGAAGAGATTAGGATGCAGACACCCACAGGGAGGACCACGCAAGGACACAGGGAGAAGAGGGCCACCAGCAAGCCAAGGAGGGAGGCCGCTGGAGGAACCAGCCCTGCTGACTCCTGGATCTTGGCTGTCTGGCCTCCCGACTGTGAGACAGTAGATGTATGTCCAAGACCCTAGCCAGTGGTGTCTTGTTATGGCAGCCCTCGGACACGAGTACACGTGATGAGTACAAGATGAACTGTCAGATACTACGTTCAGAAAGTAAATGCAGTTGGCAGAATTCCTTGATCAAAAGGCAAGGCTGGAGGTCACAGAATATAAGTTGCATATCAGGTGGAACCACTTAGCGAGAACCACGCAAGGAGCCTGTAAACATTTTGGCAAAACCACGGATGTCTCAACTCTGGCCTCTCTCCAGGCAGCATGTATTTGTTGAGGTAAGGAATAATCAAACCTGTAGCAAGTTCTTTAAGGGTTTGTTTGAGACCAAACTGACAACAATTGCCAGGAAGCAAGAACTCTACCGCTTCTGGGGAATCATAGTTTGCAACTTCTTTTATGCCTTTGGCATGAAGGAGAGACCATAAAGATGACGTGGAGGTAGGAGAAAGCGAGGCAGGGAATGGATTACAGGTGAGTGAACGAGATCACGTGCCCTCCTGAAGGTGGTTCCACTTATGACAAAGGTGAGTGAACCTGGGTGCCGGAAACAATGACCAGGGCTTGCTTACGGCAGAGGCGAGCCTTTACTAAAGAAGTCACCTACAGTGACCCAGTTAGGAATGTATGATTAGGTCACCCTGTGAGGTAAACTTTGCACGGAACGCTTTTTTTGTCCGATTATCTGAGGCAGAAACATTTGATGACTTTGCTCTGTTTATCACTGAAAACCCAAGTTCAGGAAGGGAGAAGGAGATGGTGTGTGCGTGTGCATTTGTGTGTGTGTGTGTTGATTAACTGCCCTGTTGTTTCAATATAGAGAGGAAAGGCCACGTTGATGTCAGTTTTGAGGGAGCATCAATTAATCGTGCAGTGTCCTTGTGACAACGGAGATTCTGCACGGATGTCTTTTCACACTTTCTGTTACAAGGACCTGTCGGGGGTCAATAGTACGTTCCTCACCTTACTTTGCTGGTGAAAGAAAGAGACGATTGAGAATAAAACCAATGGCAGCCGGTAACGATGTATTTTTTAACAGGCTGGAATGGCCCACAACCATACGGCTGAATTTCTACCTGCAGGTTTAAGCCCCACATGATAACTTTGGAAATTCAAGATGTGATCTTTTTTTTTTTTTCCCTAATGCTGTTAACTCCAGTAAAAGTCGTTTCTCAGATTTCAAATGATTGGCCAGCACGAGATTTCTTAACAGTATTTTGTTTACCACGAATTTGTTTTCTAGCCAGATATCACAATTTTCATATAAAGACACGCTGTGAAGACTTCTAGAAGACAGAAGTGTGCTGCCAGTTTGGCTCTTTCTCAAATACTTCACTATAATATAAGCAAAATAATAATAATTTTAGCTAACATTTAGCAAAACATTTCTCCTACGTGCCGGGCAGTGTTTTAAGCACCTTGTATTTATTTTCACACTCATTTAATTCTTCCGATGAGGGTTTGAGGGAGGTACTTTCATCCAGGTTTCTGGATGAGGGAGCTAAGGCCATAGTCAAGTGACTTGCTCATAGTCACACAGCTGCTACGTAGGGACCCCGCCCGTCTGGCTCCACAGCGTGCTACCTCTCTATTTTGTCTACTAGGCTGAGGATTAATCAATGACTCATTTCCAGCTGGATCTAAATGACATGGCAGAACTCGAAGAAACCCTCTCTAAAGCCACATGCCACCAGAGCGGCTCAGGACTGCTCTCCAGAGACAACCCCAGGTCCGGAGGGTGATATGTCATTCAGAGTCCCCAGGTGCCACACTGCAGGCAGTCTCCTGGGGTAATGTCCCCAGCTCCTGAGCCCAGATTTAACCGGAACACCCAGAAGGGCCCTTTATGACTCAGATCTGGGCTGTTGGGGAGGGGGTGGGGCTCCAGGAAGGACGAGCAGGAAACTCTGGGGCAGAAGCTGATACTGCTGTCCACAGCGGACCCCAGTTTGGCTCTTAAGGCCTTTCGTTCAATAGGATCAGGCCCACCGCATTATCCAGGATAATCTTTACATTCAGTCAACTGATCACGGATGCTAATCACACCTGCAAAACACCTTCACAGCAGCACCTGGAGGAGCGTTGGATTGGTCACTGGGAGTCGATAGCCCAGCCAAGATGACCATCATGGGCCACAAGTCAACCCCAGGGGCCTATAGGATTTTTCAATTTTGTAGAAAAGAAGAATCGGGGAACAACTCATCGATAGCTTAACGTACACCCTAAAACCAGGTAAAGGCGCAGGCAGGAAAAACTGTCAATCATTCAGCTTTCTTCCAGGTACAGCCTACGGGGCTGCTCTTTCAATGACTCTCATTGCTTTTTATTTTTATTTATTTGTTTTTTACTGTTACTTTTTAAAATAAGTATTTTAATTAAAATATTCCATAACTACAAAATGTACACAGCGGGATGAATTTTCACAGACGCCACCACCCTGCAGCAGCACCAGAAAGTCCCCTTGGGCCCCTTCCCCCCGTCCCCTTCCGTCACGAGGTGCTCTCAGCCCCCAGGCAGCGCTGCCCGCTTCTGGACGTTTTTGTGTCCGGCTCGTCTCACTCGCCATCACGTTGGTGGGCTTCGGCCACACGGGCGTCGTGTGATGATGGTTTGCTCATTCTCAAAGGCGTATGCTGTTCCGCGGTGTAAATACACCACACTTTACACCTCTGTTCTCTGCTGAGGGACTTCCGGGTGGTTTCCGGTTGGGGGTTATCATGAATGAGGCTGCTGGAAACATTCAGGTACACAATTTGTGGGGAACTTCTGCACGTTACCTGTTGTCTGTCCCTCGGGGTGGAACAGCTGGGTCGTAGGGTAGGTGTCGTGGGCAGGTACTGCCCGAAGCGTTTCCGAAGAGGCCGTTTCACACTCACACCTGCACCAGGTGCGTGTGGATGACCCTGTCGCTCCACGTCCTCACCGGCAGTTCGTGGTGTCTGTCCTCCTGCTCGAACTCTGCTGGTGGCAATATAGGGCTACGACATGGCATTATACTTTTAATGCTCGTTTCTTGATGACTGACACATTTGCATATGTTTTCGATTGTTTACGGGCCGTTTCTAGATCATCTTTTGTGAAGTCATTTGTCCATTTTTCGGTCTCGTCATCCTATTGGTTTGTAGGACTCTCTCTATATTTTAGATATGGTCGTTTGTCGTGAATTTATACTGCAAATATCTTTTCCTATTCGGCAGTTACCTTTACTTTCTTAATAAACATAAGTTCTTAATTTTAACATAGCCTAAAACCCAAAGTAAAGAAAATGTTTCTTCTGTTTTCTTCTAGAAGTTTTATTGTTTTACCTTTTCATTTTTTCATTCTCGGTGCACTGGGAGTTGAGTTTTATGTACGGTGTGGAGAGTGGTATTGAAATTCACTCACGCCCATGTGGCCGTCCCACCGACCCTCCCCATACCATGTAGTAAGGACATGTTACTGTCACTACTGTGAGTTTTTGACCTCTCACATTTTTCTCCTCTTATTTCGACAACTGTGAGTCTTCTTAAAAATTTGCTTTCAGCTGAAGGACCATGAATGGACAGGGTTGACGAGTGGGGAACTAAGCTGTCGCTGAAACCAGTGCATTCACTGAGCCCCGGCTGTGTGACCGGCACTGCGCCGGCCGAATAGCCACCTCCCTGTTTAAAGCTCACCCTGACCACGGCCACCGTCATCGCCGTTCTGCAGGGGAGGAGACTGAAGCTCAGGAGCCCGGGACTTGCCCAAAGCCCACAGCTGGTACTCGGCAGAGCCGGAACTTCAATCCAGACGGATCCAGCGCCAAGGCTGTTTTGAATGAGGATGGTGACGATGGTGACGAGCCTGTGTGTTTGGGGTGACCATACACTTTTCAGAGCACTCTGCTACCGGAAAGGGGCTTATGACCCCAAACCACTGTCCCTGGGACCCTGGGAGCTCAGAGCCCAAAGGACTGAACTACTCAGAGGTGGCTGAAACTGAGACATTCCTGGGGCTTCCAGGAGGAGGCGCCAACGGGATTTGGGAGGTGGGCGTCTCCCTGGAACACGCCCGGAACCAAAGGCGCTGTGGAAGCAGCAAGAGTCAGCCTCTTTGACTTTCAGAAAAATCCCACGTCACCAGGAGAACCCAGCCCTGGGTCATGGAAACATAACTGGAACTTAATCTGCTGGTCTTGTCCGTCTGGAGCGGGGTGGGGCATCTGCCAGAACTGGAGCCAGATGCCCGGATAATTTGGTTAGGACCGAAGCTGCGTGGACAGACAGCCTGGCAGATGGCCTGGGAAGGCTGCGGGAGGGAGGCCACGGTGGGGCTGCGGAACCACAAGCCCTCGAGGCCGACAGGGTCCCCCCGCCTCACCGCCTTCACCGCACCCTCCCCGCACAGGCCCCCAGGTAACCAGCGCTTCACCCGGAGCCTGGGAGGGAAGGATGAGCGTTCTTCCCAGTTTGCAGATGAGTGGCCCGCAGTCTCCTGGAGGATGAACATCTGAGTGATACTAAGCCCAGGCCTGCCCAAAGCAGCACGGGGTGGCGGGGAGCGGGTGGAGGGGGGCCTGCCGTGGCCTCCAGCCTCTTCCTCCCCTTCCTCCTCTGGCCTAGAGGGTCTGAGGGCTCTGGCATTTCTGCCCCTCCTCTCTGTCCCTGTCCCCCAGGAGGGTCCCAGGAACAGAGTCAGGGCAGAGAGCTGGCCTCTCAGTGCTGCCTTGAGAGTCACCCCCTCCCACAGGAGTTGGTGGTTCAAGGGGCAATTTAAAGCCCTCTCTTGGTTCCCAAAGGGTTGACACCACCCTAGGCAGTGCTGATGTTCGTCCTCCTTTTCTGCGGAACCATTTTAAGTTGATTAGCGGACTATTCCTATTTCCTGGTTGCTTTGTTTAACTTCAAATACCAGGTCAAAGCAGCTTGGTCAAAGCAGCGGGGAGTCCAAGAGAGCCAGATACGTCCACGCGGGTTCTCCACTCCAAGGGAGGAAACTCGTCCAGGAATTTTTTCATGTGAAATGGCCATGGGGGGCCTTGCTCAGTCCTGCGGGGTCTGGGCCCCAATGCACAAACTGGAGTCAGGAAGAAAGGCCTGGCTCTTGGCTCCATCACAGAGCCCTGGAGTCCTGGCTCCCAGCCCCAGAGCCCTGCCCAGCTCCTGCTGCCGGCCCCTCGCTGGCTGCAGCCAGGCCTTCTTCATTCCTCACCTGCAAAATGAAGATGATCATCCCAGTCCCAACTCGTGAGGCTGTGGCGAGGGCAAAGTAACATGGTCGTCACGCTCCCTCCCCGTGCGTGGGTCTAGTTCTGCTTCCCGGAGACTCACCTGTTTCATGCACAGAGGCCTTGGAGCCGTGCCAGCCCTCAGAGGAGCTCCGTGGCCAAGAGCCATAAATAAATGGCCGGAGTCAGAGCTCTGGCTGGTGGGAGAGAGCTCACAGGATTACAGCCGATAGAGATGCTGGACCTACCCTCAGAACACCAGGCTGAGCCCACTGGTCCTTGGTCGCAGCTGGCCTTGAGCCTTCAATCTCGGGCAGGGCACTGAGGGTACCCACGAGAGGCCGGGGTAGGTCTGTGACCAGCCTTTGACAGGGGCGGTAGGGCACCTGGAGAGACCTCTCCCCACCAGGGAGATGGGACACACTGGGGACACACCCATCATCCCCAAAAGAGTGGAACAGAGCGAAATGCTCGGTCTCTCTGACTCCATCTCATTCCAGCCTGCTTTGTTCCCATGGCCTTCAGGCTAATAGCTTCTGCTAAGTCTTGCACATAGACATGCCAATCATTGGAGGAATTGGCTTACGGCTTGAGGAAATAAGACAAGTATGTATTGTTAATCAAAGATGTGCAGGAACCTCATGGCTAGACTCATAGCAACTAGCACACTCCTCCTCGGGCCCCTGCTGGCGCCCAGCTGTCTGCGGTGCCCAGTCCCTGCTCGCCCCTCCCCTTTCCTCTTCCCTGGACATAAAAGAAACCCAAACTCCGTACTTTCTTAAGATGGATGTGAGGTACCAGTAGGGCCCTCATCTTCTCAGTTGGTGCCTTCTTAATCTATCAACCTATCCTTACTCCGGATTCTGACGTTTTGAGTTCTGGTCTTCAGACGTGTCGGGCACACTTTGGACTGATAACGAGAGGAGGAGCCGCCGAGAGAGGAGGAGACGGGATGGTTTGTGGGACGGTGCTCGGGGCGCTCACCACCGCTGTCGGTCCCTGCACGAGGGCGACCTGGAGATAACTGTGGAGCTATGCAGGAAGCCCCGCTTCATGCTATCACTCGGCATCTGAGCATTTCGGGGTGATCCCATTTGGTCTCGAAAATAGCACCATGAAGGGAAAAAAAAAAAATACAAGTTTTACGAGGCACTGGGTTCCTTCTGCGAGCCAGGAGCTTCTGGCACAGCCGGGACACACTGGGTGGCAGCAGTTACGCTTCTTCTCGCTTCAGAGAGGTGAAGTGATTCATCCACATTCCCCCGGAGGAGGGCAGGGCAGAGGAGACCCAGGCCAACCCATTCCCTGCAGACACGTTCCGGCCAACCCAAGACCTCAGGGCAGAAAGAAGTCATTTTAAACTCCCAGGAGGACTGGGGTTCAGCATGCCTCCTTCTTCCCCCTCCAAGGACTGGACACTTCCCTCCAGGGTGGGCCGCTTCCCTGCAGCTGCCCTAGGATTGTCCTCACATAACCCTTCCCACAGGCGGGGCAGGGAATCCAATTCCATCTTCAAGAGGGGAAAGAAAGCTAAGACCCAGAGAAGGGTAGGGACTTGGCCAGTTCCGCATAGGATCAGTAGAGGCTAAGGGCAGATAGGCCATGGGAGCGGCCCCAGCCAGGCCCAAGGGCTGGGCAGTGACACAGGGCCACCCCTACTTGGCGTGGGGAGTGGTAGGGACAAGCCGCCTGGCCTACAAGGCCGAGGAGGGTAGACAAGTAGTTCCCAGGAAAGGACAGGGGCTTGGGAAGCAGCAAAGCGGCCCCTCGCTGCAAGTCCCTGGCCCTGCGTGGTGCCAGGCGGTGAGGCCAGAGGAGCTGGCTGTGACCAGGGGAGCAGCCTGGCGTCTGCAGAGACCCCCGGCACCCAGAGGAGGTGTCCGACCTTTGCAGTTTTGTGCAAACATACCTAGGTTTATTTTTATTTATTCTGCTCAATATATGTTGTGATTTCCTGTGTTTGTAGATTCACGACTTGCACCATTTCTGGAAAATTCTCAGCTCTTTTTTCATTCTCTTCTCCCCCAACCACTGCCTGTTGGGGCTCAGGGTAGACTCTGCTATACCTGCTTATCTACCCTCTGTCCCTCGTCCTCTCGTCCACATCGTTCATCTCCCTGCCTCCCTCGTTACATCATGAGTCATTGCTTCCTCTCTATCTCTTAGCTAATGCTTCATCAAGTCTAACCTGCTATTTAAACTCTCCATTGAGCATTTAACTTTAAAAACTACATTTTTTTTTTTTTTTGATATCTACAAATTCTATTTGGTTTAACTTTTCAATCAGCCTGGCCACTTTTGATGATCTCTGGTTCCCTGCTCACTACTTTTATTTCATCTTTGATGTTTCTAAACATTTGAAACTTGGTTATTCTTTGATATTCTGTATCCTATTGACATAAGAATGTCCAAACCTGTAGAGAATTTTTATGAGAGTTTATCCGAGCCCCAAAAATGTCAGCCCAAGAAACTGACACCCACTGCCAGGAAGCAAGATCTCAGATGCTCTGAAGGATGCCACTTTTGCCGTTTCTTTTCTACATTTGGAAAGAAGGAGGAGACTTGAGGCAGATGACAGGAGGTGGAGGAAAGGCAGGCCGGGAATGGATTGCAGGAGGTGCTCTCTGAGCCCGGTTCTTCCAAAGGCGTGTTGACCTAGAGGCACAAAAACCAGGACAGGACCTGCTTAAGGCAAAGATAAACCTTTAACAAAGGCGGTAATAGGCGTGACTGACTACCCCGTGATCTGCCCAGTTAGGAATTTATGGTCAGATAACCCTGTGACGTTACTTCCTGTGGAACTCATTTTTTTGTCCACAGTCTGATATTGGCTATCTGTAGTCCTTGGGGGGGAGAGGAGGAGTGAGGTCTAAATCTCTGGCGTTTGATTTCAGCTGACTCTCACTTATAGTGGCTGATTTCCATGTGTGTGTTGTAAATTCGTAAGTTGTTGGACAGTTTCTCAGTTTCTTTCATGCATTTAAAATTAAGGGGGGAGCGGACGGAAGACGAGACACAGAGGTGGGAGAAAGCCAGGCGGGGACTCTATTACAGGAGAGCTTAGATCCTCTGTTCTCTTGAGGCTGGTTACGTCTTAGTAGGAGGAGCCTGGAAGGGGGCATTTCAAAGGTATGTTCACCTAGATGCACAGCCGCGCTGGGCGGGCTTGCTTAAGGCAAAGATACACCTTTCCTGGTCCTGTCCCTTCACGACTGCTGAGTGTGCCCTCCACACTCATACCCACTCTCTACTACACCTGCCCCTGCTCTGTGCCTGGTTCTGGCCTCGGTGGGTCCCCCGGTCTGAGAATTCCAACCAGCAGGTGCTTCCCACGCATACCATGGTGTTTCCTGCCTCCGGGCCTTTGCTCAGGCTGTTTTCCTGGCTGAGACGCCCTTTCCGGCAATGCTTTCTCTTCTTACCTCACCAGATAGCCTCCTGCAATGTTCCTTGCTGGGTCAGACACCTCCTCTGGACTCCTGTGGCCCCTGGAGACACCACGGTGCCTGACTGGTTAGCCTATCCCCCGCACTAAGCCACCAGCCTCTGGTGTGGCCTAGTCCCCAGCAGGCAGCATAGGGCTTCTCGGAGGATGCTCAGTGAGGGTGCATCGAATGAACGAGTGGGTCTGCCAATGCGGATGCCCCATGCTGGCACCGATGACACGCTGGTCCTGTGGCCAAAGGCCTGTTCTTGGTGTCTGGTTGCCCAGAGGGAGCCCAGGGCCAGTAGCCAATGCAGTCACAGCTCACATGGTGTGTGGCCTGGCTGAGCCCCGTAACACAGTGTTCCCGCTTGGCATCCGTGTGCTCCCATTGGGTGGCAACCGCCTGGGAGCTTAGCTTCCAGATATGTCCACTCCAGGAGGCTCGGGCCCGAGCCGCAGCTCTCGAGTCCCTTCTCTGTGGGATCCGGGGGCCGAAGGGGGTGCCCAGGGCACTTCAGCCTCTGACCCCAGCTGCTTGCAGCTGAGGCTGACCTCAGGAGCCTGGGGTAGAGTGGGTGCATGTTGGGGTTAGGCGCAGGGGCGTGGGGCTCCCGCCCAAGGTCTCCTCTCCCTCCCTCTGTCCGGGTGTCTGTCCCCACTCCTGACTCCTCCCGCGTCTCTCTCGCCCGCTCCCGTCTCGGGTCCTCTCTGGGCTTCTTTCTTGCAATTTCATCCTCTTTCTGCCTCCACATTTCTCTCCTCCACTCTCGCCCTCCCCCCACCCGTCTCCAACTCCCTGCTTCCCTCTCACTCTCCAGTCCCAGTCTCCAGGGAGACTCCCCGGCCTAAGGGACACGCAGATGGGTGTGTGGCACTTAGACCAACCAGTTGGAAGCTCTCCCAAAGCAATTTCCTAGAAAACTGGGGGCAAAGGCCAAACAACAGAAAGAACAGAGGCCTTACAGGCGGGGAGGCCAAGCCGTGCTGCCGGCTGTCTCAGGGGCTGAGCCTGAGCCTGGCTCCAAATGCCTCCCTCACCCACACCCCAACCAGGGGCTTCCTGCTCCTGGCTCTGGGGGGGTTTCTCAGACAGGGGACCCCAGAGGCCCCCTCTGATCCCCTGGGGGCCCCAGCAGCGGGACTGAGAGGAGGCAGGCCCAGCATGCAGGGGTGGAGCCCCCTGAAGGTGCTGATTTGATTGAACAATAAAGTGTCCCTCCTCTGAGAGGTCAGCAGAGAGGCCAAGGATGGTGGGTACTCGGGCCCCCAGCCCAGTCTCCCCCTTGTCCCCCTGTCCCAGGCCCTCAGTTTTTCAATTTCCTACAACACCAGACGACACGGATCAGCCACTGAGAGCATCTAAATCATGGGAGCGCTGGGCGGGAGGCGTAAACAGGGAACCAGTGTCAAGGCCCTCAAGGCATGGTCGCGGCCTGGAGCCTCGACCAGAACCCAGCTGATTGGCTGTCTTCTGGCGGTGGGGGTGGGGTGTGGGCTGGAGGACCAATCAGAGCCCAGATCCAGCAAACTGGCGCTGACTAAGGGAATTTAATGTGTCCCAGAGGTGGAAAATGTTACGTTTTTTCCTATGCACATGTACCTACGATAAAGTGTAATTTATAAATTAGGCAAATAATAGATTAGCAACAATAACTAACAATAAAATAGAACGATTGTAACAATATACTGTAATAAAAGTGATGTGAATGTGGTCTCTCTCTCTCTGATAACCCAGATGGCTACTAAGTGACTTAGGGGGCGGGTAGCTGACGCAGTGTAGACACCAGGACAAAGGGATGATTCACATCCCGGAGAGACTGAGAGGGATGGTGTGCGATTTCATCATACTACTCAGAATGGTGCACAATTTAAAACTTATAAACTGTTTATTCCAGAATTTTCCATTTCGTATTTTCAGACCATGGTTGGCTGCATGTGACTGAAATTGCGAAAACCAAGTAGTGGGAAAGGGGACTGCTGTCATTCAGCTCAGCGCTTAGAGGTCGCCCAGCTTTAAAACAAACAAACAAAAACCCTGCTCCTCACCCTCTGGCTCCTGGCCGGCCCTGGCCTTCCTTTTGTATTCAAACCTAGATGCTCCTGTCTCTTCTCCCTTCCTCTGTCCTCCTAGACCCCGTCCCCTCCTGCCCTGGCCTGTCCTGGAATGTCGTTACACCCTGGGGCTCTGTCCTGGCTTCTCACCTCTCTTCTTCCTGTTACCATTCCCAGGGCAATCATGTCCACCAGCCCTCTGTTGCCACCCAGCCAGCTCTGCTGACCTCCAGGTTCACAGGTGCCTCCCACGCAGCTCTACCTGGATGTCCCTCAGAGGAGTCACACCCCAGATGCAACACATCAAAACCACTCACTGTCCTTCCCTGAGCAGCTGCTCCTGCCTCTGAGCCTTCGCATGGGCTGTTCCCTCCGCTGGGCATGCCTTGCCGCCCTTGCCGCCCCGACCCTGACCTGACGTAGACAAATGCCTTTCGCGCCTCAAGACTCAGCAAGAGAGCAGAGACCATCACTCCCTTCTTTGCAGTTGATCAGATTTCAGCTTCGGCTGACATTTGCCGATTCAGACAACACCTCTGTCCAAGGGAGGAGCCAGCGTGGGGAGGGAGACTGCCAGGAAGCCACCGGCCTGAGGTGGTCACGGCGACCCTCAGTGACAGTCTCTTCGTTTGTCGAATGGGGACAATAACCTCCAACTCACCTGCTACCTGGAGCTGACCTGCAGGTCAGGGGAAGGCTAGGCCCTCATCATTTCAGGTGGGAGTGTGGTTCAGTGTCTCCTTCTTAGAGACAAGAAAAGAGATTGAAACCAACTCACGTACTCATGGAAAGGCACTTTCAGCTGACTCTTTCGGAGAAGCCTTCCTTTCATTCATTCATTCATTCATTCATCAAACACTGTCCGAGTATCTAGTATCTTCTAGGCTGTGGGCTTCAATCTGTGCTGGCTGGAAAATTAATGCTTGGCTATCGCCCATGGGAACATAGGTTATCGCCATGGGAACATAACATTCTAACAGTAAGCTTTCTGCTTCTGTACCCCCGCTTGCACAACCAACCGGTGGGTTGACAGTTAGTAAATAGAAGAAAAATAGACTTTCGTGTTCAGACAAAATGAAGAATGGGGTTTAGGGCTTAAAAACCTGGCTGCGTACCCCTGGCAGACCCAGCTGGTGTGTTTCCTATAACTCACTGGTTTCTGGTGGTCCGTGTGTCTATCGGGGGCTGGCGGCTACAACAAATCAAACCTGGGCCTGCCCTCCAGAAGCTCTTGGTCATTGGGCCAAGAGAGGAGAAAGGAAACCACGTCCTTGTCATGTAACCAGGGCCACGTGGGGCTGGGGAAAGGCCAGCCAGGACAGACAGCCAGGGCCCTGGGTCCCAGGAACATGGAGGATGACCCGCCACCATCCCCATGTCTGGAGGCGGAGCTGGAACACAAACCCAGGTTCAGCCTCCCCGCCCAGAGGGTCTCAAGGGTTAGGACAGAACAGAATACAGGCCTGGGGTCTCCATTTGGGGTGCAGGCGCCCCCACCAGGCAGCAGCCAGGGTGAGGGGAGGCCACCTGCCCCCTGTACATCCCCTCCTCAGAAGGAGCAAACACCCTCCCCCCAAGAATGGGCCCTGCCTCTTCTCTAGTTTTCTGGGGTAAACGCCAGTCAGCGTGGACTGAGCTGTGGTTATCGAGGCCAGAGGCCAGTATTGCCCACACTGGGCACCTGACCTGACACAAAGCACAAGGTCCTCATCGGCGGTTCTCAAAGTGGGGTTCCCAGAGCAGCGGCACCAGCAGCTCTTGGGAACTGTTGGAAAAGCAGATTCTCAGGTCCCACCCCAGACCTACCGCAGCAGAAACTGCCAGAGTGGGGCCCGGCCATCTGTGTTTTAACAAGCCCGCCCGGTGTCCTGGTGCACAGACCCTGTCTGAAAGCAGAGAAGCATCCAAGAAGATGGTCCTAGATCTCAGGTATGTGCTGGGCGCTCCATCTGCGTCAGCTTAGGCAGTTCCCCCAACGATGCACACGGCGGGGCTGGCATGAACCTCCGAGGCTCGAGAGGGTCCCTCAGCTAGCCCAGGGCTGGATCAGCACTCAACCCAGGTGGCCGAGCCACCGCAGCCGGTCACCTAAGCCGGGCTTTAATTGTGAGACCAAACCTGGGCAGTAACAGCCCCGGGCAGGCTGCAGAGGCCCTTCTCACACCTGCCGTCACTGTTTCCTGCTGCCTCCAGGTGCTCCATCCGGGCAAACAGCTCTACCTTCTGCTGGGCGGTCAACCAGTGAGTCATAATCAGGGGCTGCCAAGAGGGAGGCAGAAGAATCTGGGGACGAGCCCCCCATCTGGTGCTTATCGTCCTGTTTTACAGATAAAGAAACCTCAGGACTATAATCCCGCCCACACAGGCTGGCGGCGAGATTGAGATCATAGACAGTTAGTCATGTGTTGCTTAAGACAGGGACAGCGCTAAAAAATGCATCCTTAGGTGATTTCGTGCTGGGAACATCCCAGCGTGTGCTTACAGAAATCTGGATGGCACTGCTCACCTAGGCCGTCTGGGATTAGCATTAGCCTTCGCTCCTAGGCTAGAAACCTCTTTGGCACGTTACTGTACGTAGGGAATGCTGTAGACGACTGTAACACAATATAAGCATTTGTGCATCTAAAGATATCGAAACACAGAAAAGGCACAGGAAAAGAGCGATGTGAAAGATACATGGTTGACATTTATGAGGCGCCTACCGTGCATGTTGCGGGCAGGGCTGGGAGTCACCCTCGGGGATCGGTGAGTGAGGGTGAGTGACTGGAGGCCGGGACAGCACTGTACGCCACCGCAGACTTTATAAACGCTGTCCACTCAGGCTACGCTACAGTTATAAAAACACGTTTTTCTTTCTTCAGTAATAAATTAACCCGAGCTACCATAATGTTGTCACATTACAAACTTAATTTTCTTAATGTTTTGACTCTTTTGTAATTAACGGCTTAAAACAAACACATTGGAAACCGATACAAACAATATTTCTTTCTTTATATCCTTATACTAGGAGCTGTTTTCTATTTTAATTAACTTATTTATTTACTTTTTAAGGTTTTTTTTGTTGTTGTTGTTAAAAACTAAGACACAAACACAAGCATTCGCAGCCTAGGCCTACAGGGTCAGGATCGTCAAGGTCACCGTGTCCCACCTCCACGTCCTGTCCCACTGGAAGGTAACATTCAGGGACAGTAACGCGCATGGCGCTGTCTCCTCCTGTGACGACGATGCCTTCTTCGAGAATACTCTCTGCCTGAGTCTCTTCTTGAGAAGGTGTCGCTCTCTTCAGAAATACGTCTGTGGTGGTTTGCTGGGTTCCTCTCTTCTTCTCGTCACAGATTTGCTTGTAAGCAGACAACACACCATGAACACTCCTCTGTTACCGAAAACCTTTCAGCATTGGGTCTATGTTTTCAAGCCTAAAAGCAGCTTACTGAGGTCTGCAAACGCTTCTGCTAAGTAAGCCTTTCTCTGTGAACTTTCTCGGGGGTTCTTTGTCTTTTCCTTCTTCCTCCTGCTTCTTCCTCAGCTACGTGTTCCTGTTTCCAACAATTCCTCATTAGTCAGCTCCCTAGGAATTGTTACCGGAGAGTGGGGTCCTCTCCTGGCGCATCATCCAGGTTCTTGATGTCTCGAACAAAGAATTGAGCAAGACACCAAAATACAGTAGGAAAGAAAAGTTTTATTAGAAGAGAAAGTCCACTTCTAGATGTGGAAGCGGATCTGAGCCCGAGAAGCGTGGCTCAAAAGACCTGGCGACAAATCCTTTGGGGTTTTTAATGCCCATTTGCTGTGGGTGGCGACTTTCTTTAGAGGAATGGGCTTCCTTGATTGACAACTAAGATTGACAGGATTCAGTGATTCATCATTTTGCTTTCTGCGCATGTTTGTTCCCAGAATTCAGTCTGTTATAATGATCTTAATGAACTTCCGGGCATGTGCATCATATTATAAT
This sequence comes from Pteropus alecto, assembly GCF_000325575.1. Taxonomy (NCBI): domain Eukaryota; kingdom Metazoa; phylum Chordata; class Mammalia; order Chiroptera; family Pteropodidae; genus Pteropus; species Pteropus alecto. Next base: position 2,382,488 of record NW_006440626.1, read on the forward strand.
GATGGTGTAATGAGGCTCAGGTGAGTCGAAGGTCGTTGGGTCTTCACTGCGCAGATGCGAGTGACTGGCTTAAACTGGTACCTAATTCTCTGACTACTTGTTTCTTTGTGCCAGTTGAAAAAATGCCTTTTGGCTTGCTTAATTGTAGGTGGATTAGGGCAGACCCCTTCTAGGATAGGATGACTTCAGTGTCTTTGCAGGCAGACCCCAAACCCCCTAACTAACTTTCCTGCCTAACTCTTTTCTAAGAGTCATTAACCCCTTTATTATTAGTACGGATGTTGAGGGAT
>NW_006440626.1:2382890-2390395 GCF_000325575.1 Pteropus alecto
GAAATGCCACCATATATCTATTAATTTCTATTATTGATTTGCCCATTAAGTGAGTAAAGGGAAACAGACTTAGTAAATATATTTCTTAAAGAGTAAAAACGACCTTTGGCCTAAAGTCCCCTCCCCTCTCTGACTCTAAGGGACTGTCTGTCTGACTTAACACCCTTTCTGCTAACAAGGGGCTGATGATCCTTATCAATAGTCAGAGGATCTGAGTTACGAGTTTCTGGCAATTATCAGGATTTGAAGGAGAGGGACTTTTTCCCTAAGAAAAGAAGAAAACTGGGTTTACTAAAAAGATTAACTCTGCAAGAGACATCCCATTTCATTTCCTGCTAAAAGATTAAGAATTTTACCAGTGATGTCCGGTCTCAGAACCTCAAGGAGCTTCTCAGCTGACCCCATCCACGCCCACGCCCAGGGTAAAGCTGCTTTGCTATCAGCAGCAGCCGTGATGATTTTTGTAACCTTTGCAACATCACTGGGTTATAGGAATGTTTTGGCTCCATTACAATCTTACGAAACCACCGTCGCATGTGCAGTCCGTCCTGCGCAGTCCCGTCCTGCGCCGACCAAAACTTTGCTGCCATTATCATCATTATCTGGTGCCCGACTGTATTGAAGAATACTAAGAAAAAGCAACCACAGGCCACCAAGACAACAAACCAAGACTTAATCGCAGTCTCAGCCCCTCCCAGGAACCTGACCTTAAACCGGTCTGGAATTTCCTGATCAACCCCTAGTGAGGTCCGACCCCTGTTGCCCTTCCCCCAAAGACAGATGCCCTCACCTGAAACAAGCCTTTTGTTTTGCTAACACCTTTCTCATCCACCCCTCCCCCGCCCCCAGTTTCTGCCTGTAAAAGCCTTCCGTTTGTACAATTTCTCAGAGCACCTTTCTGTTTACAAAGTGGGATGCCGCCCGAGTCATTGTTCAATAAAACCAATTAGATTTTTTACATTCGCTCAGCTGAATTTTTGTTCTTAACAAGAGCCACCTCCACCTGTTTCCAAAATGCGACCGAAACGATACAAAGAGGATGTTTTTTTTTTAAAGGTATAAATCCTCCAGGACAGAAATCACGGGGAAGGAGATGGCGATGACTCCTGGGAAGCTGGACGCAGATGGAGGAGACTAACTCGTGGACAGAGACCCAGTAAGGATGGACGCTGAGCCTGCGTCCTCGGCGTGTTCCTCCTCTCTTTTAAGGACACCGGTTGTATCGGGTTAGGGCCCATCCGCATGACTTCATTTTCCTTAATTCTCTCATTAAAGGCCCAAGCTCCAAACACAGTCACGTTCTGGGTACAAGGGGTTAGGACTCCTACACGTAAATCTGGGGAGACACAATTCGGCCCCTAACAGACAGTAAAATAAACAAGCTCCCCAGAGTTCCTCTCATCCAGAAAATGTACACCCTCTTAAACAATACTTGAGCGGGGAACAAAGATATCAAAATCCAAACTGCAGAAGATCTAGAAAAGACAGGCCTAAAGGCAGGTCAGAAGCTTTGGGATAAGGGACCATGCAGAGCCATACCTGTGTTAAAGGACAAGTGTTGTTTATGTTAACAAACGAGAAGGAATGAATGAAAACGAAAGGCACAGAAAGGTGACAGGACGCTCCTAAGGTCCCACAGCTGGTATAAAGCAGAGGTAGGATTTGAACAGACGTAAACATTTTAATTGCAACACTGTAATAGCCATTCTCTCCTTGCGGGGTCGGGGGGCGGGAAGGATTAAAAAGATGTCCAGCAATAGGCGTCACTTAAATAACCATGAAATAGCCATGCCCGAGACACTATGCATCAGCCCGTCAGAGGGCGCGGGCAGCCTGCCTTGCCCAGTTCCATGGGAGAACTCAGATCACGAATTGGCATCTCCTCTACATCTGGAAAGGAGTCCGCTGTGTCCCATCATTGAGACCGTTGGGGAAAATAGCCCTTTAAATCCTTTCTTGTAGGGCTTCAATGTCAGAGAAGCCTTGGTTGAGAGAGACTCTGCTTGTTCTGTCATGGAAAAACCCCCAAGGTGCATTGTTATGGGGAAAAGCAGGTGCAAAACAGTGTGTGTGTATGTGTGTGTGTGTGTGTGTGTGGTGTTTGCATTTTAAAGATAGATATGCTTGTATATGCAAAGAATATCTCTAGAAGAATACAGAAAATCTGCTAATGCAGCTGCTTCTGGAGAGGGAAATTTGGTGGCAGGAGACTGGGGTGGGAAGGAGGCTCACTTCTCCAAACTTTTTGCATTTCGTATCAGATGCAAATATTACCTACTTAATAAATCACTTTATACACACACACACACACGCACGCACACACACAAGCGCGCGTAATGTTGTTATTATTTTTTTAAATACTATTTTTTAAATGAACAGATTTTAATCTTAAGGGCAGTTGTAAATTTACAGAAAATTGAGCGGATAATAGATGGTCTTTATCACATTGAGGAAGTTCCCCTCTACACTAATTCACTGAGTGGGTGTTGGATTTGTCAGGTGGGTGTTGGATTTGTCAGGTGCTTTCTATTGATACGATCACATGATTTTTCTTCTTTAGCCTGTTGATGCAATGGATGACATTAATTGATTTTTGAACGTTGAACCAGCCTTACATCCCTGGATTAAATCCCACTTGGTTGTGGTGTATATATTTACGCACTGTTGGATTTGATCTGTTCATTTTGCAAGGAGGATTTTTTTGCATCTATGTTCATGAGAGAGTAGTGTATATTTCCCTTTCTTGTAATGTCTTTATCTGGTCTTAGCATTTAGGGTAGTGCTGGTCTCAAAAGTGTTAGGAAGTATTTTTCCTCTGCTTCAGTTTTCCGGAAGAGATTATAGAGAACTGGTGTCATTTCTTCCTCAAATTTTTGGTTGAATTCACCAGTGAAACCATCTGGGCCTGGTCTTACTATTTTGGAAGGTTGTGGAGGAGAACATTCTGTAATTTCATAATTAAATCTCCATGTTTTTTGGTGGTGGTGGTGGTGACGGGCTGTGACCTAAAGGCATATTTAGAGCCCTTACTCAGAAGAATTTCTTAGCCATTTTTTTTCTTCCCTTATGTAAGACCGAGGGCCAGAGGGGGCGGAGTTTCCCACTGCTGGTTTGCAACCTGGGTTGATTCTCAGGTGAAATCTGAAACCAACTCATGGAAAATTGGAGGGTTAAGGAGAGATCGAAGAGGCAGATCATTCCAGATTGGCAGGTGGCAGGTTTAAGAAGCAAGGGAACTTACTTATGAGGCTTGTAGATCTCCACACGTGCCCACCAGAATCTTAAAAGTTTGTGCAGAGGCCTTAACTGGGTTCAGCCACGTGTATCATCCAGATGGTCTCAACAACACCTCACTCTCTCAAGGCTGCGTCCTTGGGCAGCTGGCAGCCCAGGGAAGGCAAGCTTCTGGAACACACATCGCAAGGACCAGGAGGGGGTGAGGAGCCTCTGACAGCCCAGGTGCAGCTCAAAGGTCAAGCACAGTCACGTCCTCTCGATCACCTCCTCCAACACTTTATCCCTCACGACTGGCTCTCATAATTTTATGTGCCCCGCACTTTCTCGGTGAGCCCTGAGTGGTCAGCAAGGGGTTTGACTAGCAAGAAGGCTGCTTCTTTGGCAGCTATCTGGCTATGTCGGAGGCAGAAGCTACAGCAACGGTAGACACATGTAAGCAAAAACAGATTAAGGTAAGGATCCCCCAAATAAGTCATCCTTTCTTCCTCCAAGAGCTGCATGATCCGAACTCTTGGTTTATTGTTAACTATGAAGGTGGGGGTCAGATCACTCAGGGCTTTCACTTGTGTCCTCACGTGATTGACTGCTAGCCGACTCATCAGGTGTGAACACGTAGCATTCTGCTTGGATAATGGCACAGGTCCCCTTGCGAGGCAGTGATAATGCCCAAGGCCATCCTATCTTGGAGGACATCTCTTTTTGTTAGAGACACTTCAGTGTTCAGTAAGGACAGGCTGTCGGCTATCATTCAAGGCTCACGGGGTGAGTTTGGTCAGGCTTCTATGTGTGCTATCACGTCTCTGAGGCCAGTGGTGGGAACAAAACCAGTGGCCAGGTGATTGTACCAGTGGGAAATAGGACGTGCCCATCAGCCTTGAGACGATGGCGGCGATTGCTGTTACCATGGAGCAGACTTTCCCCCGTGCCCCGGGGGAAACCCAGGGGGCAGCGGCCCCACCACCCAGGTGGGAGCCACACCAAAGAGTCGTGCCATATGACCATTGGGTCCCCTGCCTGGGTGGCTGACGAGTCAGTGCCAAAGCAGTCACTGTCTTTTAATGTGACAGACCGACTGCAGAGTTCCCATGATATCTACCCCACATCTGGTACATACAATGGTTTTGGTTGTTTAGAGGGGTTTTCCTGTTCCCAACATAGGGGCGCCTGGGTGTTCGAATGTCGCGTGAACCCAACCCAAGTCTGAACGTAGCCGCCCATGGCTCTAACGGTGGTCTTTCTGGGACCCTTCCAGTCAGCACTTTGATGAGCTGCCAGTGTGGTTTGATTGACAGAAAAAGAACACCCCGGCCCAGTGTTATGCAGAGCGAGCCGCAGGCCAGGTGTTTGGATAAGTACTGATAATATCAATGAATTAAGAATGTTGGTCCTAGCTTGCTCTTCTGAATGCACTGCCTTGGGGGCTCCAACCCCCTATCTGGAGTGGTGACAGTGACCAAGGCAACCTTACCCAGCTAGAGAAGGGCTGCTGCCCACACAGCCAGCAGCCGGATTGGTTTCTTGGTTGAGCAAATGAGTGGGCCCACTGCGGAAAAGGCAAATACAGGAAGTTACAGGGCCGTAAAATAAATAAATAAATAAAGGAACAAACAAACACAAAAATAAATAAAGAAAGAAATGAAAATTAGCTCTTTTAGTAGAGAAGACTCGGTTTCTTAAGTGATCAAAGATCTGATAAAGATAACAGGAAATTACTTTTGATAAAGCACAGAATTGTTTTCTAGTCAGATAGATAGCTTAAAAGGTAAAGAAAAACCTCTCAGTCTTATCAAGAACAGGCCACTCATCCTAGAAAACTTGGTCCTTCTAGCAGATGGAAGAAGATTAAGTTTCCGTTTTACATAAGTATGTTATTGACATAGAAGCTTACTTTTTCTTGAAGCCGATTGAACAGAGCTCATTTACAAAACAATTTTGGCAACACCCTCCAGAGGTGGAAAAACATCACATATAAACAACATAGGGCCATAGACATCCATAAACATACAGACAGAAAACAAGTAAAGTAAGGGCTTTATTTCCAAAACTTTCCCGTCAATCAGGTACCTACTTACGTGGCTAACGCTGTTTGCTAATATTGGTGGAGAAAACTTTAAGGATTTGTATTTCCCCCGACGGATAATTTTATGGAGGACAAGGGGCTAGATTTGGGGCAGGGGACTTGTACAGCAGGCTGTATTTTATTCCTCCAGACCGTGTGTGCAGTGTTTGAGTTATTCCCTTGGATGTTTACATTTCAAAGACATGATCAGATTTACAACTGCGAAGGACGGAGAAAGAATGTAAGTTTTCTCCTAGAAGTTTTGGGACATATTTCTCTATTAGAAGTCAAGGGCGATTGCTACTTATAATTTTCCTTTGTCTCGGGGGGTCGATGGCATGGGCACTCTAGCTGTTTGTTTCATTGTCAAATGTCAATCACTACAATGTCTTCCCCTTGGCCCTCCTCACTTTCCCAGGGGTCCTACCTCTCAGCGTCCTAATCAGGCTTTGTCACTGTTAAGGGTGGAAAATTTTCAAATGAGCAAACTAGCTAAGTCAGCTACGTCAGCTACAGGGAAGAAATATCTTTAGATACCAGAAGTTGCCCTATTTGCTTGTGTGTGGTTTAGGAAGTGTATTGTATAAAATATGTAGATGGCCAATGTCTGCTTCTGTAATCCATTTACTTGTTAATTAAGGGTGTTGTTCCGGGCAAAGATATGCTCACAGCCAACTTCCACTTCTGTAATCTGCTGGCTTGTTCAGGAGACCACCAGGATATGGTCTTAAGCTTTATCAGCTGCCTGCTCTGAAAGCTCGGGGCTGATCTCCTCTAGCCCTGCGTGGTAGAGAGTCAGTCACCGGCCGGCTAATAAAGGCTCATAATTAATCTCAATTGGCTCCGTGGGTCTCAGAATCATTCGCGCCATAACAGTCACTAGAACCCAGACTTTAATCCTCAGCGGCTCGGACCTTCTTAGTTTTGCAAAATGGCGCACTAAGCTATCTGACTGATTATCCTGCTCTCCCACCTGGTCTGTGGACACCCACGCATCCTTCCCTGACCTCAGCCCTTCTTCCAACTGTCGAATTCCAGCTGCAGCCTCTCCTCGGGAGTCAAGGCCAGCCCAAGGTAGAGGCCCGCCCACTGCCACTGTCATTTATTTCCCTCTTTGCTGCTGTGCACTATGGGCAGCTCGTCAAACAAGTGCCATAGATCCGCCGGTGTTTTCGTGGCGTCCCCATACTCAGGTGGCAGTCCACAAGCGTCTAACATACGAGCCACACATCACCCCATGGAAGTCATTGGCCAACTTGGGACTTCCTCTGTGGGTGCCTCTTTCTCAAGGCCTGTTTCTTGGGCTCTCCACTTGTTGGTTAGAAACCTTGGAAGCTCCCCGGGTGAAATTCGAAAACGGCCCCCATACGTGCTGAGCAAGACCAGGCTGAAGGAAGAGACAGACCACCCCGGATTGGCAGGCGGCAGGTTTAACGAGCAAGGGAACTTACTTATGAGGCTCATCTTGGGTGCCACAGAATGAGTACATCTCTGCGACCACCCACCGGAATCTTAAAAGTTGGTGTAAAAGCCTTAACTGGGTTTCATCATGTACACCATTCAGATAGTCTCAGCAATACCTCGCTATCTCAAGGCCATGTCCTTGGCCAGCTTGTAGCTCAGGAAAGGCAGGCAGAATGCACATTCCGAAGCCCAGGGCAGGGGTGAAGAGCCTCCGGTGGCCCGGGTCCTGCTCGAGGTTAACTAGTAGTCATGTCCTCTCGATGACCCCCTCCAACACTCAGGTGGGATGCGGCTCTGGTGAAGTCCTTGCCCCGAGCGCCGGCCTTTGTCCCTGAAGGAGTTTAGAGCGGCCCTCCCTCCCCACCCCGAAATATGTTCCTTTGGCACATCCATTATTTTGAGTTAAAGGCACTCGTAAAACAGCAGATACAAGAAAGGGACACTCTGATCTTCTTTTTCTTTTTGAAAGCAGGAGGTAAACTCCCGTGGCAAAGGGGCCTTCTGTACCAGGAGGAAATACTCTCACCTGAGAGATCTCTGCTGTTAGAGTAACACCTGCCTTCTTCTAGTCTCTCCATACGTTTTAGCTACTTTTGCACAACTGCTACTGTTTCTTCGGCCTGACGTGCACTTGGGCCTTGTCGCTTCTTTGGGTCTTCATTTTTCTCACGAAGACTCCCATGTAAATAAAATTCGTATGCTTTTCTGTTGTTAATCTGTCTTATGTCAGTCCCAACTGGAAACC
>NW_006440626.1:2390422-2397916 GCF_000325575.1 Pteropus alecto
TACATCACAGAAAGAATAGAATGCTCATTGTGCATTTCAAAATGGTCGATCGGTCCCCGTCCCTCCCCAAAGCATGACACGAAGATGCGGGGGGCCCCTTGCGTTCTTAACTCTCCAGCTAGTCTACACTGAGCCTCCAGCAATCGTCAGCTGCAGCTTAAGTGTCCCTACCGGTGCTGGTTCCTTCTGTGTGGTGCGGGCATTGCTCCTGGGTGCGGGCATTGTTCCCGTCTCTCTCTCCGTGCGTGGGGCCGCTGGTTCGCCCCGTGCCCTCAGTTCTCTGATGGATCTGAGGGGAGTTGTTGACTTTCACCTTATTAAGCTTTTTTCTTGCCGTGAGAATGGAGTTATGACTGCCAAATTCTTTACCTGTTGGACTGGAAACTAGAAGTTCCTATTATTTTTTAAGAGAAAAAACCCATCACCCTGATGTGAACACCTGATGACTCCCCCGACACACCTTTGAAGCCCGGTGCCCCTCGGGGCTGTGTCCAGGTGTCCATCACTATCAGGCAATGACCTCCAATTGAGAATCTCCAGCCCAGATGCTGTCCTTGGCGTACTCTAGCTCTGATGTTCATCTGCCTTCGATCCCTCACCTGGATGTCGCACAGGTGCCTCAAACACATGTCCAATTCGAATTCACCATCTTTCCTCATAAAACCAATCCACAGCCCAGATTTCCTACCTCAAGTAATTGGCAACCAGGTGCCCAAGCCAGAAATCCTTCTAGATGCTTGCCTTTCCCTGCCCCGCAACACCCGTCAGTCACCAGGTTTTGAGGGGCTTGCAGTGGGCCAGTTTGCCACAGCCACCCAGGCGGTTGTCTCAGGAGCCTTCAGCATCCCTTCTCTGGGTTGTCTCTGGGGCCCCCTCGTCGGTTCCTCTCAGCCATCTTCCACTTCTTCCCACGGCTACCAGGAGATCTTCTCCCAAAACATCCATTTCTGTCTGTCCCTCCCCTGCATGCAAAACGCCACCGGCCCCCAGGTGTTGCAGGATAAACTCTAAGCTGTTTCTCCCGAGTTGCAAACCCCTGGGTCTCCTACTCTGTCTTCCAGCGAGAACCCCTCCCCCTTCCCAGCATCCTTCTCCACTGAAACTACTCGCTTCCTTTCCAGAAAAGACCATACGCTCTTGCTCACATCGGTGTGATACTCAGGCAGGCAGGTAGAATATTCCAGGGAAAGGCAACACTGCTCACCTGTCCACTGTCCACCTCCCACCCATCCTGCCAGGTTCCGTTCAGATATCATCTCCTCCAGGAGGCGGTCCCCGTCCTCCAGATCACTGAGGTGCCAACGAATGTTTAACCCCTCATTCTCCGGGAAGGAAGCCCCGATGTGCAGCGTCTGCCAGTTTCCATGGTGTAAATCCTTCCACCATGGCCAATCTCATTTTACCAATGTGATGTCCCTAAACACAAGTTGAGAAGCGATGCTCATTGTTGGCTCCCTTCAGCTGATACGAGTCCAATCCGGCTCACAACAGCGGGATGAGCCTCCTCCAGGCTTCCAGCTCAGCTTGTATTTCCCTCCATCGATCACAAGAAAATGTTAAAGAAGGAAGCAACTTTGGATGGCCCAGGAGAAGGACAGATTAAAAGCTCAGCTCTAATCCCTGTGGAATCAATGCCTTCCCGCCCTGCTATGTGACCTGAGGTAAGTGACTCAGCCTCTCTCAGCCTCAGATTTGTCATCTATAGTACGGTCAAAATAGTACGTTCTTCCTAAACTTGCGAAGGAATTAAATGGATGTAAACGGTGTAAATCCTGTTAGAGGTTAGCGGTGGGGGTAGGCGTCTGTCATAGGAGTGGGGAAGGACATTGTAAGGCTGAGGACCAGAAGCAGGAGAGCGGGGAAGCAGGGAGGAAAGGGTGTGTCCTTTTGGTTGAGAACCTGTGAATCTCAGACCGGAAGGCAGGAGTGAGGGCAGGAGGAGTCTGAGAAGGGCTTCGGAGGACACCGTCAAAGGCTGGACAACATCCTCAGCCCCGGGGGCCTTAGGATGTTCAAAAAGAAAAATTGGACCAGATATCCTAGAAGCAGGACACCGGTCAGAACCTGCTGGGGGTGGGGCACAGAGCCGGCCAGGTAAAAACCCTTTCAGAGGCTGGGGCTGGGGCTGGATTCAGTGAGAGAGGAGGGGGTTAGAGACAAGGGTGTTTTTTTTGTTTTTTTTTTTCCTCCCCAGAGATGGGGTGACAGCCTTGGGCATCTTAGTCATCAAGCTCAGGAGGCAAGAGGCTCACAGACCATCTAGGAAGTTCGCTGATGCGGCCGAGAATGGGGAAGAGCTCCACCCCAAGAAAGAGGACTTGATGAGAAAAATCAGAGTCTATTGTATTTGCCCCGGAGAAATACTTAACTTCTACCCCTCCTTCTTGGGCCCTCTGCTCATCCTGCTTAACAAGACTCAAAAGTTCTGTGTAATCTAGGACTTTGCTACTCAAAGAGTGGGTCTGGGATCATCATCAATAGCAGCAGCAGCAGCAGCCATGACTGGGAGCCTCTTATAAATGCAGAATCACAGGCCTCAGCCCAGAATCTGCGGTTTAACCAGTCGCCCAGGGAATGGTGTGCATAGCGAAGCTTGAGAAGTACTGGCTTAAGTTCCATGTGGCAGGCCTTCGTCCATCTTGTATTCCTAGGACCTCAAACATTGTCAGTACTCAAAAAGGACCGAGCAATGGATTGACAGCTGGCTGAGGGTTGCTGTACAAGGATGGAAAGAAGACGTGTTTGAGAGAGAGAGAAGGTGAAATAAGCAAGACTTGGTGGTTGATTGGGTAGGGGGTGGGGGAAGATGAGGGCCCAAGAGGGCTGATGCCACCGTTTCAAGAGGTTGAAATAGGGACCGGTGGCTCCCATTTTAAACGGTGGCTCTGGGAACCTGTAGCTTCTGGAGGGCCGGACTAGGGCTTAGCCTTAGAAGGAGGCCGGGGTGGGATGCAGGCCAGGGTGGGATGCAGGCCAGGGTGGGATGCTGGCCGAGCCACATGTGCATAAAACCACCCGGCAAAAAGAGAGAATCGTAGAAGAGACCCAGGGAAGCCAGCATGGGAAGGGTGGGTCGAAAACCACGAGTCCTCCAGAGAATGACCAGTCAGAGGGGCAGGAGGCCAAGGGTACAGATAGTTCGTGGCCAACTGTCCAATGCCACCAGGAAGTCAAAGTCAGCCTGAAAAACCCCCACTGCATTTGCTGATGGTGCTGTTACGAGATCTCACTCCCGAGAGAGGACAGCCACAGCTGTGTGGACTTCCTTAAAGCTTTTCCATCTCATAAACAAAACTCAGAAATCCAAGTTTCCTTGAGTATTCCAACCTCGATTACAAATTTGATTAGGTAAATCCCTTCCCACAATTTCAACTGCAATTACGGATTTCTTATGGTTGGATCTGAAAACGACACCGTCATGACGTTTACACTCGAAACTTCTAAAATGCCAAGGCCAGGGGCCTTTCATTTCTGTGTTGATTTCTTCTCGGGGATTTTGCTCTGCTTGTTTTGGTTTCTCCCTAGGGCTTTGGTGGTGGAATTTGGATACCCCCTCACGTCTGTGATGTTCTCCCAAGACAAGCCGATATCACTCGATCTGGATGTTGATCTTAGTCCTTGGATGGGATGCGGGGCTTGGCTGCCTCTCCAAGCGGGACGTTTGGCTAGTTAATCATTTTGGACATTCTCCGTTGAGCTCTCTTTCTCCTGGACGACTGAAGACGACCCCCATGCCGTGTACCTGAAGGAGCCTTGTCCACCCAGCGGTTCTGTGTGGCCACTGGTGGCTGTGAGCCCGGTACGGTTCTTGCCCCGCAGGCTCCCACCACACAGCTGAGTTTATACTTTTCTGATTACACAGATAAAGCAAACATGCCTCTTCAATTTGTTAACAACAATAAAAGAAACAAAACGCACAGCCCGACTTAATTTGCTCAATGCAAATTCAAACAAGTCATGACAGCCATCCTTTTTACATTACGTCCCACTTGGAAGGCTGTATGTTAACTTTTTTCTTTTGAGTTTCGTTATAGCCATAACCTTTCATGGAGTTAATTTATTCAAATTAACTGTAATTATTTCAGTTAATAATTTTGATATTCATATTACTATAGCTTGGCCGGCATTAGGGAAAACTTTTGATTGTTTCCATTGTCTGTCCTCTGCTTCCCCAAAGTTTCTGAGGGTGGCCTTATTTCCTGGCCACAACGGGGCATTCTGGAACATTCTAATTTTCTTTTTTGTGCTTCAAGGAATCCTGGTCTCCTTTAGTAGAGAAGGTTTTAGAGACTGAATTTTGGGCACTGGGATGACCATGAGACTTGGATGGTGGGGCCTGAGGTGACGGTGGCGTATGGGCCACTCTTGTCAGAAACGAAGCCGGAAATACATTTTTAAGGTCATAAGTTTACAGTTCTTTCAGTCTGTGGTTTTGTTAACAAAGGTTAACAATATTGTCGTTGTTGATCTTCTGTTGACAGGATTTGGCCACAAGCAGGTTACTGCGACACGGGCAGGAGCCCTCATCCTCAGGAGGGGACAGGAAGCAGATGAGAATGGGCAAGGGGGACTCGGAAGGGAAGAGAAGTTAAGGAGTAGAGGTGACCCTTTTGAGACACCTAGCTGAAGAGAAAAGAGAATTAGAGGTCATGGGGTGCGGGGGTTGCTTTTCATTTTCTTGTCCTCTTTACCAAGATGGGAGAGGCCCCAGCTTGCTTACGGGTGGAGCAGAAAGTACTAGAAGTTGAAAAGTGTGTCCTTTGGGGTTCTTCAATGTACAAAGAAACAAGAATCCAGCTCATCCGGTTAAACCCAACTGTATAATGGGGAAGCCCAAGGGCCGATCAGACAGCCCAGTGGGTGCACAGGCTCCAGGAGGTCCAGTTCTTCCGTGGGCGTCCCATAGCTCAAGCTCCCAGGGGTGGGGTCTGTTCTGAGATGGAGCCCTGTCATGTGCTGGTGAGACATCAAGGAGCTCAGATCTACACATGCCCCACTCCTAGTCCAGAAGAAACAGCGTACACCCAGGGCCGTTTGGGAGAAAGAGGAAGCATCTGTCTCCCAGACTTCTCCAAAAGACCCAGGGTGGCCAAGTTCTGAGTGCATCCCCAGAAGCACTTTACAGATGGGTAAACTGAGGCCATGTTCTCTCCCCCACCCCCCCACAGCATCCCCAACAGCCAGGCCAGGTCAGATTAGAAGAGATTCGGCCTCAGAGTCCACTGAGGGCTTGGGGTCAGGCAAACCTGAATTCCAATCTCTGTCCCTTCTAACGTGCTCTGTGAGCTCGGGCAAGTCCCCGTCTCAGCCTCAGTTTCCTCGTCCGTAAAATGGGGGTAATGACAGCACCACCTCAGAGGGTCGTTGTGAGATTAACAAGCTGTTACGAGGTGGTTTCTCCCCGGGGTGAGCCAGAAAGAGCTCGTCGGACAGCCGGAGAGGTGGTTCCCAGAAGAAAGCCATCTCCTTCTCAATTTTCTTTCTACTCTTCTGCTTAGGTCCAGGGGCAAGTCTGTCCCAGGTGCTGGCCTGTCTTGACTACCTTGTGGATCTCACTTTATAACGAGGAGGGGGCAGGAGGGGGCTCCGCCCCCAGACAGGCAATGGGATCCCCAGAGCCTTAGAACAGTGTTTTCTGCTCATTTTTACTGTTGCCGGCTAGTCTAGGTAGTGGTAGTGGGGTTCTATCTAGGGCACTCACGCAAAGTTTCCTTTGAAAATACATTTATCGGGATGAAAAAGCCAATGCAAAGAAAAAATATCGTGGATGTTATCTGTGGCGAAGGGGTACAGATTGATTGGGTGCCCACGCACGTTTGTCTAGTGCCCAGTCACTCTGTTCCAGACACTGTTCCAGGAGGGAGACAGGGCAGTGACTAAGGCAGCCAGGGAGGGCCCTCTGCCCTGTGCAGCTCTCATTCTGGTGCAGGCGACTGGCGATAAAATAAATGGGTATTTGAAACATAAATCATGTCACACGGTGATAAGTGTATGGGGGGGGGATCAAGGAGGGAAGGAGGTGGGGAGTGCAGGGTAGGCACATCCAGTTTGGAACAGGGAGATCAGGAAGCTGGAACCTGAAGGAAATGAGGAAGAGTGATGCATAAATGTCTGCGCAAGGCTGGTCCAGGCAGAGGAGCAGCAGGAGGAAGGGCCACTGAGTGCCAGCAAGGAGGCCAGGGTGGCGGGACTGTCCGATGGAGAAGAAAGGATGAGATCAGAGAGAGGCAGGGGAGGGATGTGATGACCATCGCCCCTCAGGTGCTGCTTGGATAGGGGAGAGGTCGAGGCAGGGTTACCAGCGAGAGGAGGTCCCTGCACGCAGCCTGGGGAGAGGCTGGTGACTGGGACAAAGGGTGAGGTGAGAAGCGGGGCTTCCGGGCACATTTGGGCATCATGGAGAAGCCAGGGGACCGCGTGACAGCAGCAGGGTAATGAGTGTGGAAGAAGCATATCAAGAGCTGAGCGTGGGGCCGTAGCAACTTTAGAGGTTAGGGACGGGGGTGGCCAGGGAGGAGGAGGAGGAGGAGAAAGTGCCAGTCTGGTGTTTGGGAAGACGAGAAAGGAAGGTACTTCATTAAGAGGGAGTGGGCAGCCGTGACAAATACTGCTGGAGGGACCAGTAAGACAAGGACAGAGACTCGGCATGGGCCCAGTAACATGGGGACCAAAAGTGACGCATTTAGTGGGTTAGCAGGGGTGGGGGAGGGGGCCAGAGCTGGATCGGAGGGGGTCTGAGGGAGCACGGGCAGAGAGATAGGGTGGAGAGACAACGCTGGCCGGGCTTTGGCTGTAAAGGGAAGGAGAGTGTAGCAGCAGTAGCTGGAGCGGGCAGAGGGGTCGCAAGAGGGGATATTGTTTCCTTGTTTCAGTTGTAAGATCGGAGAAGCGACAGCGACAGCGTGTGAATTGACGGGAATGACTGGATGGGTGTGAGCTTGAAAGGGGTTTCCTGAGGACAAGTGGAAGGGCTGTGGGTCAGCCTGGTCCTGGTGGGAATTTTCTTCTGATTTATTGATTCGAAGGCTAATTATGGGGTACCTACCAAGGGCCAGACCGTTCCTGGGGCAGGCGTGGAGTGTCTCCCCTTTCTCCGTGGCCTGGGCGCCGGCATGACCTGAGCGAGAGGAGTGAGGACGGAGACCCGGCGGGCAGTGAGGGGGGGAAAGGACCGGGTGGCAAGTCGGCCCCCGGACGCTGCGAAGGCGACGCGCTGGGTGATGCAGGCAAAGCGTTTAGCGCCGGTCGGAGTTGGGAGGAGGGACTGGGAGCTTAATAAGTAGCTTCTGGGCGGCGGCATCAGGCCGGGGCTCGATTCTGACGCTGCCCCTTCTCGGTAGCATGACTTTCAAGTTTCTTAACCACTCTGAACCTCACTTTTCTCGTTCAAATGGGGAAGGTGGGCTTATAAACCCGCAGAGCGGGAGGCACAGGGAGCGCTTCGCACCTGCCGGCCCGCGGGCTGGTGACGGTCCAGTCCCGCGCGGGGCGAGC
>NW_006440626.1:2398279-2399561 GCF_000325575.1 Pteropus alecto
GCCCCGCCCGCCCCGGAGGCCGCGGTGGGAGAGGGCAGTGGGGCCGAGGAGCCCGGGTCCCACTGCGGGCTCCGCCCGCCCGCCCTGCGCGGCGACACTGGGCGAGTAGCGCCGCGCTGTCTGGGGGCGCGGACTCGTCCCCGGAGGCTTGGCTTCGCCGCCGCGCTCGCCCCAGGCCCGGGAGGGAGCGGTGAGGAGCGGCCGGCTGGAGGGCCGGCTGCCGGGGCCGGAGATGCTGCGGCTTCAGACGCGCCGATGCGGGGAAGGGTCTTCCAGGTGGAGGGAACGGCCTGAGCGGGAGCCGGGAAGTCGGAAAGTCGGGCCTCTGCGCTCCTTCCCGGGATCCGGATCCGCAGACGACCCCCGCCTTCCCGCGTGCTTCTCTCCCTCCCGCTTCTCCAGATGGGAAAGGTTGGGGGGAGGTGGGAGCTGCGGGGAGGTCCAGTCTGAGTCCACCCCTCTTCACTGCTAGGGGTGAAGTCTCCTCATCTGACCCCTGGGGTGGAAGTACCCACCATCTTAGCAGATTCAGCTGAGCCTCTGGCTCTAAAAGGGTTAAAAGCCATCTCCTCCCCCTGCCCCCACAACCGCCCCTCTCTAAGTAGAACACCTGTACTATCTTCCCCCAAATATTGAGTGATTGCTCCATGCAGGCCTTTCGAAGTCAGCGAAAGCCATTTATCCCGTCATTCATCAGAGACCCAGGAGCACCTGGCCCCGACCCACTGGCCCTCCTGTTCTCTCCTCCAGCTGCCCAAGGACCCCTTTGTCACCACCTCCCAAAGGAGGGGGGAAGACACCCTGCCCAGGGTGACATAGCAGAGCCCAGGCTGGCTAGAACTACACCCCTCCAGGCCCGCACCTGCACGCTGCCTTGCCTCAGCAGAGATCCCCAGACCAGGCCCCAATACAAAGGAACAGCCAGGCGGGGTGGAGGTGGGATCTTGTGTTGTTCATTTTCCTCTTATGCCTCCCGTGCATGTCTCTGCTTGTCTGCTAGGACAGCTCAGTATTAGAGGACAAACTCCAAAATGGCAATTCTTAAAAATACGTTTTGTTTTCTCGTACCAGCTGAAGCCCTCTAGCTGCCTAGGTCGGCGAGATCGTTCCCTGTGTGTGTGGATGGCCCAGGGCCCCGGGTTGGCAGAATCCTTTGCTTACTGAAAACCTCAGGAGGTTGGAACCCACCAGGTCACCACGTTGGCCCCAGCCAGCCATTCCCAATCCACCCAGCCATGGGGGCCCCCGGCGCAGATGTCCAGGCACCCCGGGTGGCAGGAAT
>NW_006440626.1:2399597-2406317 GCF_000325575.1 Pteropus alecto
GACCAGAGCGGAGTGAGTTGAGGTAACTGCCCCCAGATCTGTGGCCAGACTGGAAGAAAGGGCAGCTTGAGGTGTGGAAACAGCCTTTGCCCTCCCCGGCCTTCCCTGTCCCCAGCTGCTACCCTTCCTGGTTCTCCCTCCCTGAGGGTGGGGTGGTTAGCTACACCTTGGACCTGGCCACCCAAGCTCAGTCCCGCCGTGCTCTCTGGAATGCTCTCCCCCCTAAAAGGGTCCTTCCCATGTGTGGTCACAACTTCGTAGTCTCCCTCCCTCTTCTGTCCTTGCCTGAAGCCCGGTGCTCAGCCTGGCACTTCGTGGGTGCTCACTAAATGTTGCTTGAAAGAAATAATGTGTGTGTGTGTTGGGGGGTGGGGGGAGATTCCATCTGAGCACCCCTTGGAGATAGATATCTATTGCCAAAATTTGCCTTTTTTGGCTAGACTTTTAAAACACCTGTCTGGAACTTGGTGACCGTCCCTTCCTCTCCTGTCTGCCTCTGTTTGCGTTCCCTCTGGACAGAGCCCAGTGGGTCCAGGAGCTTCCAGTGGAAGCGAGATTGGTCACAGGACTAGGAGAGCTCGTTTCCTTTCTGGGCTGGTGACCACACACCCTCCCCTGTGCACACACTCTTGTCTGCCAGGAGCAGACCCCAACAGAGGCACACAGCCTTCTGGATGTTACACCTGTGCAAAGTGGGTTCGGGGGAGCTGGGCAGACAGGTGCAGGAGAGTGAAACAGGAAGTGGTCTTCTCATTCTGTGAACAGGCTTGATTTGAAACAGCAGAAGCCATTGTCCCAGATGTAAACACAGAGCCCAGAGAGGTCCCCCCAAACCTCCAGCTGTCTCTCAGCTTCATTTGTTCCCTCCTACCAGTCTCCAGGGTAACCCCCTGAGTTGGGGGCAGGCCACCATCGACTGAGCCCTGGCTAGGTGTCAGACACTTTGTTACCTGATCTTACGTAACCCTCTCAGCATCCCGTGTTGTTATTCCCATTTTATAGATGAGAAAACTGAGACTTAGAGTCAAGTACTTCCTCACAGTAAGATGCGAGCCCCTAGCCCAGCGTTGTCCCAGGTGAACTAGGCTGGGCCACAGGCAGACTCGTTTTACTTGGCGAAAGGTGTCTGAATGCCAGTGGTGCCTTGATTTCCTTAGGACTGTTGGGGCGATTAAGCAAGTTACTGCATGAAAACCACTTTGACCAGTGGCTGCGGACGGGAAGCCCTTAGGAAATATACACCACTGTTATCAGATCACGGAGCTCCACACCCGACAGAAAGCTTTCAATAAATGGTGACTCAGCCACGTGTCTCCCTCCTCGTGGTGCGAGTTTGGGAAGGGGGTACTCCTTGACACTGGGGAGAACGTGGACTCTGGAAAACCTTTCTGGAGACAAGTTAGTGATCTGTGTCTAAAAGTTAAATTACATTTCCTCTGACTCAAGAGGCTTATTTCTAGGAAGGAGTCCTGTAGAAGTGACGAACGATGTGCTCAAAAAAAGAAGTCAGGGCTGAGACGATGCTCATCGCAGTGTTATCTGTAAAAGCAGGAAGATGGAAACCACGTTTCCGGTAGTCAAGATGGGGAACAGGAGAAATGAAGGGCGCAACTGCCGTGTGACGAGATACAACGAAGCCCTGGAAATGAGGGTGCGGAGCTCTGTTTACTCCCATAATATGAAGGGCAGAGCATATATTTTCAAGCAGCTTTTTTCCAGGTGTCATTTACACACATCGCACGCATACGGTCCGGTGAATTTTAGGGAATGTGCTCGGTTATGCAACCACCTCTGCCGTCTGGTTTTGAGCCCGGGGCCCAGCATATTTTTAAATGAAAAATAAAACAAGGTGTAAACAGCATGTGTAATAGGATCTCCTTTTGTGTGTCTCCTGTCCGAGGCCCTGTGTAAACACGGTTCCGTGTAAATGGAGCATCGGAAAAGGACCGGAAAGAACGTACCCAAAAGCCGGCGGGGGGCGGGGGGGTGGGGGGGCCTCGGTGCCAAGGTTACGGGAAGACTGATCCTGCCGCGTGCCTCCCCCTCCAGTCTTCCGTGGCTCCACACTGTCTTCAAGATAAAGAGCAAAGCGGGAGGTGTCACGGCAGCGTGGTGACGGGAAACCCCCGCGCGCACGCGCACACACGCAACCTCTCTATTAAGCGCTGGCGGCCCAACCAGCTAAACGTTGGTGGACACGCATTGTGGAAATTCGTAGACAGTACTCCAAGGTGTGAAGACCCTTGCAGCCCATAACCCTTGCAGCCAGGAATAAAGCCGAGACAGCATTTTCGGGGATTCTTGGCAAATGGCAACTTTTCTTAACTTATTGTGGTTGCTGGGCAGGGGACGGGTGGAGGGACATTTTGGGAAGAGCGAACGGCGTATTTCAGAAGCTTGGATTTCCCAGAACCTGGTGGTTTGAGAGAGAGAGAAGAGCTGGTTTTCCTTTCAGGTTTTTACCATCGTTTTCAAAGGCACGAAGTATCGGGATGGTTTTCCTTTATCCCCCATCCCGTTTACGGTGTGCCCGCTGTGAGCCAGGCCCTCCCTAATTCAATGTCATATACGATCTCAGGCAGCGTGGGCAGCATTTCGCACAGCATCTACTTTCCCTGGCTTCCAATTCACTCCAAGGGCAAATTCAGCCCGGTCATTCCCAAGGTCTACCCACGGTCTAGGCGGTGGGCGAGGCTAAGGGTTCCCGTGAGCGCCGCTCACACGCGCACTCAGCGGGAAGGGAGCCGCAGCTCCTGCTGTGTGCCAGCGTGCACGGCGCGGGGGACCCGGCCCACAGCCCATGGGGGGAGCTGTGCCAAGATCCAGGTGACTTCCTGGAGGTGGCTGCTGAGCTCCTAGGTGGCCAGAGACTCACGGAGGAAGAGGGTCTGAGACTCGAGGGCAGATGTGCATGGGTGCAAATCCTGCCTCCCACATTGACTCGCCATGCAGCATGGGAAGCTCCCTGTCCTCTCTGCACCTCTTATTTTCTCATTCGTAAAGGGAGGCCGTAGTGGTCGATGTGGAGGCAGACGTCGTGGTGACGGTGCTTGGCCGGGCGCCTGACGCGGTTTGCTCTTGGCAGATGGCGAGCTCTTCCTCTGGATTATGGTTAGGAAGTTCCCGAGCAGTGGAGGTAGGTGGGAGGGATATTTTGGGAAGAGGAAAGCATGTTGCAGAAACCTGGAATTCCCAGAGCTTGGTGATGAGCAGCAAGGCAGAGGTCAGCGTGGCCCGTCTGGAAGTTCTGGGCCCGGAGAGGGGCAGGGCTGAGGGCGAGTGCCCACAAAGCCTCGGCATCGTGGGATGTGGGGGCCTCCAGGGGGCCGAAGCAGGAAGCCAGGGAGGAGGCTGGGGTTGATGGCTCCCCAGACAGAGACAGACAGAGAGGGAACTGAGCTGCGCTGTGGCTGAGGGCTGATGGCGGGGAGGGACGGGGGAAATCCAGTCAAAGAGAGGTTCTCTCCCTGATCGCTGCCCTACGTCTCTCTAGATTATCGCCATGGCCTCTTAACTGCTTTCTTGTCACCGCAAGTCCCCTGTAGTTTAGTCTCAAAAAGCAGCCAGATCTTAAAGATCTCTTTAAGATGTAAGTCACACAATAGCCCTTTCTTTCTCAAAACCTTCCAGTGGTCCTCAAGGGCCCCCATGGCTCGGTCTCCCCATGATCTCTCTGACCTTTGTTCCTGGTACCCTCCTGCCCTGCCTTGCTTACTCTGCTGTCCCATCAGCACCTCGGGTACCCAGCCCCAGCCTTTGCACTCACCAGTTTCCCGCCCTGGACACCTTCCCACAAGTAGCCCTCCGATTTGCCCAGTTTTTCGGAGCGGTCATCCCGGACTGCTCTGCGGAAAGTTAACACCTTCAGCCCCAGTCCTCCCAGCCCAGTTTCCCTGTTGCATTTTTCTCTGTCCCACATTTCACCACCTGATATATTTCTTGTTAATTTTCTCCCACTAGAATGTCGGCTCCACAAAGCCAAAGACTTGGTCTTCTTTGTTCACTGTTGTGTGTATTTCAAGCCCTCGGTGTGGGTCCTGGCTCACAGTAGGTGCTCATGCATTTGTTGAATGAATGATCAAGGTTCTGGGAGTGATGCCAAGGGCTTGACTGGTTTCTTTCCAAGATGACTTTGTATCGGATGGAGCAAGGACTCTCTTATCCATGAATTGCCATCCCTCTGGCCCCATTATCTGTGTGTGCTCTTAGCCTGGCACCCATGGGCAAGTGACCCTGAGAAGTAGTGATGACTGCTTCTGATGGAATGTACAGAACCGGTGCCAAGAGGGACCAGATTCAGAAGGTCTTTCTAGAAGAGTCCTTAGACATTGTCTTTTCTAGGCTCTCTGTTTTACAGATGAAGATATTTAGGCTCAGAATTGGGGGCGGGGAGGGGAGCGGGTCATACTCCAAGGTCACAGAGCAAGTGTGTAGAGGACAGAAACCAGGCCCCTTGCTCAGGCAGCATCCAGGTAGCAAAGACTGTTACCAGTAAGAATACCCAGGATTGGCAGTGCTCTGTGTGTGTGTTTAGAGGCGGGAGATGGCCCGTTTCGTTGGCCCATTTGTCTGTTCATGTGACTACATGGGGTGGCACTCTCTCTCTTGCTGCCAATTATTTTTAATCTTTGATATAGTAAAAAAAGAGAATTTTCTTCCCAGTAGTGTGAACTCAGGACCCGTAAATCCAGTCAGAATTTCTAGATGCCTATTCCGTGGGCATTTCATTTGCCAGGCATGATTTTATCTGATGAAGAATTTCCCCGGCTACGTGTACCTCGATAATCTCTGGGTACAGCTAGTGACCAGTCCAGAAGGCTCGTCCACACTCAGCCTTAATAGTTTACTAGCCAGGCAGCCTTGGGAAGGCTGGGAAGGTCACCTTTCCTCTCCTGGGACTGATGAATACTCATAAAATGAAGAGTCAAAGGCACGTGACATTTTTTACCCTCAGATGGTGAGGCAGGACAAATCAATTACACTTTCTAACAGTTGTAATCTGTATGGCTCGTAGTTTACAGTTTGTAAATGGCACTCCCCTGGTCAGTTACCACATTTGATTCTGGCTTCGGGGGCAGTTTAGGGATCATTTACTCATTCATTCAAAAAAATAAGTCTGTGCTGGGGTCTGTGCTGGCCACGTGGGATTTGACAAGGAGTAAAAACAACCTTGGTCCCCGACAGCTGACATTATTTTCCATGGTATCAGCGTGTCATTGTGTATTTAATCAGTCCTTCAGAAAAGGCTCTGGGCGTTGTTTCCAATTGTGTGCACTTTGCAAACAAATTTGTGACCTGTACAAATGTCATTTACCTGTAAAATAAGGTCACATGGTGGGATTGTCGGGTGACTTTGTAACTTTGATAGATGGGGTTCGCTTGCCCTCACCCCTGGAGCGGTACTATGTGCATGCCAACCAACAGTGTGTTGGGTGGACTGTTCCCTCACCTCCACACCAGAAGAATGTATCAAAGTCCTGGCTTTTTGCCAATCTGACAGGTGAGAGATGCTATCTGTTCTGATTTGCATTTTTCTTACTTACGAAATCCTGCCTGCATGTTTCAGGGTCATTTTGTGCGTGTGTGGGAACTGTTATCGGCCCGTTTTCTTCTGGGGTGTTGGTCTTTTTCACTTTGTTTTCTGGGAGCTCTTTATAGGTTCGGAGAATTAGACCTTTGTGATCAAGGGGCACAAAAGTTACCCCAAGCTGTTCCTTCTGTTTTGACAGAAGGTGTTTCTTGCTGATGTTTTTGGGGGAAGGACACGGGGAGGTTTGTTTTTTTCATAGAATTAAGTTTGTTCATGTTTTCTTCGATGGCTTCTGGATTTCATAGATAATTCAGAAAACTTTCCCACCTCTGAAGTTATAAAGAAATTCACCTGTGTTTTGTTCTAAATTTTTACGGGTTTTATTATTTTACATTGGGAGTTGATCCTGGTGCCCTTTCTGAGGTATACACTCAGCTTGTTCTTTTCCCTCCCACCTTCTCCAGTTGCCTGACATCTGTATTAAAAGATGCATTTGCTTTACTGATTGAAGATACTCTTTTTGTTGAATATGCAAGTAGCATATTCCTTCTGCAATTCCTTTTGTTTTGTTGGCCCGTTTGTCTGTTCATGTGACTACATTGTTTCAATTATCGAAACTTTATAGCGTGTTTTAATATCTAAACGTCCAGTCCCTCCTCATTTGTTCCTCTTCTTAGAGTTTTTCTGCAAGTTCATGCTTATTTTTCTATGTGAACTTTAGAATCAATTCGTTGAATTCCAAAATCACGTACCATGTATAAATTGGCTTAGAGAAAATGGACATCGTTATGAAGCTGAGTCTTTTATCCAAAAACATAGCCTGTCTTTCCATTTGTCCAAGTTTATTGTGTTCTTTGGGGACTTTAAATGTTTGCTCAAATAGCTTTTGAGCATCGTTTGTTAAGTTTAACCCTAAGTATTATGGTGGTGGTTGTAATATGTGGGGTCTTCTCTTTTATTGTATTTTCTGCTTCTGACTGCTTGTTTGTATTTAAGTACGTGTGCCTGGGTGTGTCCTACCACTTATCAATATTCTTTTATTATTTGTAGTTTTTCAGTAGTTTCTCTTGACTTGTCCAGATGTGCAATAGTATCTTACAAAAATAGCAATAGTTTTAACTATTTCTATTTAGTTTTTGTACCTTTCATTTCTTTCTCTTGTCAGAGTGCCTCGATGAATACCTCCAGTA
>NW_006440626.1:2406359-2416715 GCF_000325575.1 Pteropus alecto
AGATGGTTTCTGTCTTTGATAATAATATATAATAATTTTATATAATAATAATAATTTGTTAAGGAAGTGTCCATTGATGGCTAATTTATCCAGAAATAGTATTGGAAATTTTGTCAAATGTTTTTTTAGCATCTCTGGGGATGACTGTGATTTTTTCTCCTTAGATCTATAAATATGATAAATAATATTATTGATTTCCTAATATCAAATCATCCTACCGTTCTGGGAATAAACCCCACTTAGTTTTGGTGATGTATTCTTTTAATGTGCTGCTGAATTCCATTTGCTTATGTTTTATTTAGGATTTTTACAATAATATTCATAAATGACATTGATCGGTAGGGTGTCTTATGCAGTCTTTTTCAGGTTTTCATATCTGTTATACTTTTAAAGTTTTTTTAAAGTTTTCTCTCTTATATTTTACTATTGAACACTTTAAAAAGCACTGGGATTTTCTGTGATATGTTCCCTAGGATTTTTTTCTAAAAATATCTTGCTGTGGTGCTTTTGTTTCTTACTGCTCTTTTATAATTCGATTTCTTATGTGAAAGTTGGCCTGTCTAGACAATCTATCTCTTCCAGGAACAGTCTTGATTTATTATATTTGTCTAGAAATTTTTTTCAGGTTTTAAATTTTATTTGCAAAATACTATCTTTTGATTTACATTTTTTTCTCTCTGCTTCTTTGGTTACCTTCCCATTTGGCATTTCTTAGTTTACAACTGGGTGTTTTCTCCCCAATTCCCCACTCTCTTTTTTTCTTGATTAGGTTAATGGTAATTTATATATTTTATTAAAATTTTTCCCAAGGAACCAGCTTTTTGCCGTATTTTCCAGTTCTACTGCTTATCTGTCTCCTAATTTATTTCTGTTTTAATCTTTATTCTTTCTTTATTGTATTTATCTCACGGTTCTTTTCTAATGTTTTTACTCTGGTGCTTTATGTATTTTTATCCGTTCTATTGTAATTGTTATATGTATTGGAGGCTATATGTTTTTTTCTGATTATTGCTGCAGGTATATCCTACAAATTTGGATTAATGGTATTTTGATTATGGTCATTTTTCAGAAATTCTACAAATTCAGTTTGTATTTCCCTTTTGACTCAAGAATTCTCCAAGAGAGGTTTTTTTTTTAATTTCCAGACTTTTAAATTAATTTCTAGTCATTCTGCCTTGTGAGCATAAATGTCTGTATTTTTTGTTTTTGAATGTTGTTGAGGTTTTCAATTTTCACGAATGTTCTATCAGCTACTGAAAAGAAAGTATGTTATCTATTATTAGCATAGAGAATTTGATATATTGCAGTACCTTACTGATTATTTTATTTAGATCTTCTGAATTTGTATTTATATTTGATCTACTTAATGTTTCTTAGGCTGAGAAAGGTGAATTAAAATCTCTTATTAGTGTGTTCCGATCTATTTATACTAGCATCCCGGTAATTTCTTCTTTCCGAAAATTACTGTAGTGTTATTTGGTGCCTCGTGAATTATACCATTTAGCATTGTTAATGGCCCTTGTGTAGTTTATTTAGTGATGTTCAGCTTGAATTTCCATTGTCTAATGTTCGCATTATGGCTTTGTTTCTGTTTGTATTTGCGTTTATACCTTTGCTCGTCTTTCGCTTCTAACCATTCTAAATCACTTTGTTGGATGTGTGGCTCTTGGAAACACGATAGACTTGGTTTTGCTTGGGATCTAAACAAAAAAAATTTTTTTTAAGGTCAGTGAGTTAAACTTGGTTATATTTATTGGCGTGGCAGGTGTCTGATCTTTGTCATATGTATGTACATATATGTGTCTTTGTGCATGTGGGAGGGCTATATTCTTTATTATTTCACTGTGTGGTCTGTTTTCACCTTTTTTTAACTGCAGTCCTTCTGATATTTAGGACAGCTGTTAGTTTTGTTCTAGTGGTTACATTTATATTTATATCTCTATGTAATAGTCCTACTTCCTTCTTTCTTTGAACAGTATCTATTGTTTCTCTTCTATGAACAATAAATTTAACTCGTTTCCTCTTTCTCCCTGCTCCCCTTTCTCTTGTCACTGGCTCCATTTTAGCTGATACTGTATCGACAGATTCTAAGGCTTTTTTCTTTTTTCGCGCTAATGCCTCTGGAAGCTCTCAGTCAGGTGGTGTTCATGACAGTGGACATTGCCTTCCCGTGCAATGACATGAAAACCTGAAGAAGAGGTGTCTAGGAAGAAAATTCGGGAGACAGTCGTGAAGCAGTCTTTTAAGAAAGATTGCATCACCCACACTGGATGGTACAGGGGATGATACTGTATGGAAAAGGCAGGTTACGATGGCATTGAGTTGAGGTTATTCCGAAGAATTGGATTTTAACAGTGACAAAGTTTCAGGAACACGTTACCTAATTTATTTTACTTTTTTACTTCTTATGTAGGCATAGGAGTGCTAGGCGATTTAGAAATCTGACTAAACAATTCTTTTGAAATAAAAATTCTATATAATTAAAAAGCAATGTGATATCGTTTAATTGGCAGCTTTTAAAATTTTTTACCAGTGCTTAACAATTCATCTTATTAGAGTCAGTAAAATAGGGTAGTATTATCCTTCTTATCGGTCACCTGTGTACTTTAAATATGCCTAAACTTATACTATTTGATATTTTAGCTTTTATCCCTAGCGATTAAAGATGAGGCAACCACTAAGCTAGTTCTGATTTCCACCTCCTTTCCAACTTTTTCCCCTACCGACTTTTTGTTATTCGTATCATTTTTGCATTATCTGACTATATGACATGCCATTTTACTCTGCGATCCTTATTTCATTTTTCAATCTGTGGTTAAATATATCCAGACCTCACCGAAGTTATTCAACCATTTGGTTGGTCGAAGCTTATTCCTCAGCTCTCCTCTTTGGAACAATAATGCCTAAGTCCTTATACTTCAAAACAATTGGCGTGTGACCTTTATATTCACGGATTAATATATATAGCTCACACTTTCTGTCCTTGGCGATCCCGGAAGTATCGTTTCAGTATCTTCCATCCCTAGATTTAGCTGCTGAGAAATCTGATGCCAGCCTGATTCTCTTCCTTCGTGGGTAGCTTCATCTTTTTGTGTAGTTGCCAGAGATTTATTTTTGTATCTCTAAAGTCCATTCACGTTACTAGAACGTACCCTGGGATTTACCTTTCTGGGTCACTGTTCTCTAATACATGGCGTACGTTTGCAATTCATGAAATCAAGTCTTCCCCATTTCAGAAAAGTTTTCCTGAGTTATCATTTGAAATATTTATCCTGTCGGATCGTTTTAGTTTTCTTCTTTAGAAACTCCAGCTCTACATTTGTTGGATCTCCTTTACGTGTCTTCCCTGTTTTTCTTCTTGAATTCTTTGATTTCCTTCATCATTTCTGTTTGATTTTGTTCACTTTTCTCATTTTTAATCTCCATTATCTTTTATTATACTTGGTATGGAGTCTCTTCTCCCTTATATTTCTTCTAGTTTGGTCTTCACTTCTGAAATGTTTCTGTCTTTTTTTCTTTCTTTTTTTTTTTTTTCCCAGCCCTTTCCTGAGATCCGTCAGTTCTGGCATGTCATGCTCACGCCTTGTCGTCACATCGTCTAACCCATTTCTCTTCCAGTTCTTGTATTTCTGCTCTTTGGTCTTCCTTCAAGCTAGAATGACTTTTTCAAGTGGTGTTTTTTGTTTGTTTGTTTGTTTGTTTTGTTTGTTTTAAATTCATGCTGGGATTTTGGATTCGAATTTTTCTTTCTCTGGGGACCATATCTGTATAGTGAGTTGTCTACATACATCCGGGAACGTTGGTGTTCCTTTTTGTTTCCTTCTTGTAGCATCTGTGTGTTTACTCCTGTAATAAAATTTGTTTCCTCAAGTGGTGTTTGTTTTTTGTTTGTTTGTTTGTTTGTTTTGTTTTAAATTCATGCTGGGATTTTGGATTCGAATTTTTCTTTCTCTGGGGACCATATCTGTATAGTGAGTTGTCTACATACATCCGGGAACGTTGGTGTTCCTTTTTGTTTCCTTCTTGTAGCATCTGTGTGTTTACTCCTGTAATAAAATTTGTTTCTGTATTTGAATTGGTCGAATCTTCCCGGACCCATCATTAACAGGAGGTTTTGGTCCAAATGGGGAGAGGCCAGGGTAGTTCTCTAGGTTTCTCTGATGAAAAGCTCCCTTCTCTGCCACTAATTGGCTCTGTGACCTCTTGTTCCTTTTAAATATGGCCCTTCGCTGGATTCACTTCTCTTTTGCCTCTGAGAATCCAACCTGGTTCAAGAGGCAACCTGCCTCCAGCTGTGAGCCCCCCCCTTAATTCAGATGGGCCCCCCCCGCACCCCGTTCCTGTCCACCCCACTGCCGCAGCTGCTTTGGGCCACACTTACATGTGACTTGGAGTTTATGGGTTTTTCTTGCCCCTAGTTTGCCTAAAGCTATAGCTTGTGGTTTCTTCTGTCTTTCCACTGTTGCTTGGTAGAAGAGGTAATAAGATTCTGAACCAAGAATCTGCCTTATTCCTTATTACTGCCTTATTTTTACTGGAAAAAGAAGTCTTTGCCTCTCGAATTTTTCTGTTTGTAATATTCCCCAGGGGACAAGACACTGCCTGCTCGATTTCTGGCTCCGGGGTTTTGGGGAGGAATATTTTGTAACCTCTGCTCTGAATACAGCCATTTTTTACAAGGATCATCACCTTCTAATAACTGTCACTCTTACTTCTTGAGTAGAAATAATATATTTGTTTATGCCCTGAAAGATTGGTGGGGGTTGGACAGCGGGCCCTTCAAGCAGGGTTTCAAAGCTCTAGATATTGATTTTTCACACCAAGAAGAGTCTGAGTTCTAAGACCAAAGAGCCCACTCCCTTCAATTTTATGGACGAAGAAGCTATGATGCAGGTACAGGCCCGAGGTCACAGAGCCAATTAGTGGCAGGTTCAGAAGCTGTCAGGAGGGACCTGGGGTTGAATCCTATAGGCCATGCCGTTTCCTGGCCTGGCAACCTCCGTTCCCAGGTACCTTGAGCTTCTACGAGCTTTGGGTATCTGCTCAGATGTTGACTTTTCGAGAAAGTTGATTAGCATCTGCCCTGTGGCCCTGTGGTGAGAGCCTGTGGCTCATCCTGTTCTCCTCCCCATTGTGCAGAAGGAATCCGAGGCCCTGAAAAGGAAGGTGACTTGCCTGAGGCCACATAGCAAGTCAGGGGCCAGATCAAGTAGACCTGGAAGCACACACGAGCCCCTAGCTGTGGCCCTGTGGACAAGTCACTGAACTTTGCAGAAAGTTACGTCGGGGAGCAGGGGCTAGGATCAGCTGAAATAACACCTGGCCCCTCACTGGAGGTCAGGCTGAAGTAAGATGACACACCGACCCCACTCGTCACTAGACCAGGGCCTCCTGCCCCTGTCACATGGTTTCTCACTGAGCAGAAGAATGCAGTGGACTCCGCTGCCTCCTCTGTCCTCCACTGTCTCCAGCCCCAAATATCTCAGGACGTAATGGATCCAGCCGTCCTCTTCCTGGCAGGGGCGCTGGTGCCGCTTGGGGGTGAGATTTATTTCCCTGGGGTCGGGGGGAGAAGCACCGTTCCCTAGAGAGAATCGTCCCTGCCCAGAGGGAGGCCCCCGCCAAGGTCACACCCCCCCCACCCTGAGGACAGCCGTGTGCAGTGTGGGGACAGGCACGCGTGCTCCTTTGGAATGGACGTTTCCGAAGGCTGTGCCGGCTCCCGGGCTCCCGTGGGGCTGATGGAGGCCTCTGATGGGACTTCCTCACCGTCTCCCTCCGTCAGTTCCTGCATCTCTCACCCTCAAGGGACCCGGGCACTCCCCAGACCCTGCACATTGCTCTCCCAAGTCACAGCCCACTTTCTGGGATGGGCCCGTGACTGGGGCCCTGAAGGGCACTCTGGGTAATATGACCGAGAGCGATGGGAGTCATGGGTGGCCACTCGTGCCGATGGCCAGGGAACGCCTCTCTGCAGAGGGGACCTTGAAGCCAAGACTCCAAGACATCTGTGCACAGAGGGCGAGGCGGCAAACCTCAGGCTCGAGTCAGATCCTAGGTTCTAACCATGACTCCATTTCAACCCGTTTCGTGACTCTTGGGACACTCCTGCCCCAAGCCTCAGTGTCCTTATCTGTGACTTGAGAACAGAGCTTTCTTCTTCACAAGTGGCTCTGAGGCTCCACAACAGACATAGAAGACTTCTGGGGGTGAAGGTTCGGTGAGTTGAATAGTGGCACCAAGATACGTCCTATCCTGACCCCCAGACCTACGCACGTGACCTCATTTGGAAAAAGGATCTTTGTCGATGTTATTAAGTTAAAGATCTTGAAATAAGGAAACGATCTTGGATTACCCGGGCAGGCCATGTATTCGATGACAAGTCTCATAAGAGACAGAGGAGGGGAGGCATGGACACGTATAGGAGGACAGGTGAAGAGGGAGGCAGAGATTGGACGAATGTGGCCACAAGCCCAGGAGCCTAGAGCTACTGGAAGCTGGAAGAGGCAATGAACAGATTCTCCCTGAGAGCCCGGGAGGGAGCGGGCCCAGCCGGCACTTTGACTTCAGGCTTCTGCTCTCCAGAGCTGTGAGAAAAGAGGCATCTGTCTTAAGCTCCAAAGTTTCAGCCGCAGGAAACGAATACAGGAAGCTGTTCAGAGTCAGGTCCCTTCCTATCTGCACGGTTTTCTGGGTCAAGACTTCTGAGATGTCGGTCCTCCGTATCACCTCTGGGAAGACCTCTAGAGGATGGGACAGTTCTGCAGAGGGATGGGATGGGTGGGGGGCTCCCTGAGCTACCCCCAGCCAGAGGCTGAAGTTCCTGAGCTGCCTCCCCGCTCTGCGGCTCTTGGACCTTGGCTGAGTCCCTTTCTCTCTTTGGGCCTTTGTGTCCCATCGAAACATTGGAATCTCCAAGGGCCCAGCTCTGGCGTTCTGGGGACCACTCTGTCAGCACCCAGCATGGCGGTGGGGTCCAGGGTGGACCGGGTCTGACCATCTCTGTGACTGTTTTGTTTGGGTTGGTCAGCCAGCGCTGGGCTGAGCTGGGCTGGACGCGGGAGCCCAGAGAGGGTCAGAGGTGGAGCGCCCCCCACTGCAGGGGCAGAAGTTGATACTGTCCACGAAGGGGTGGCCGACGCCAGGTCGGGGAGCCTTTTTTAGGCACTGGAACCTGGTCCCCTGATGCCAGTGCTCCCGAGGTGGGACCTGAAGAGGCCAAGGCCAGCAAAGGTCTGGTCAGGTCCTGGCCCTCTGTCCCCACCATCCGTGCGCTTCTCACTCTCACTTCCTGCCTGAGATGGGTCCTGGGGGGTCCTGACAGTGGGGAGCCACAGAGGGCTTAGGGCAGGGATGTGACCACAGTTAAAGTGCTGACTGGAAATGCCTTCCCAGGGCAGGGCTGGAAGTGGGAGGCTGGGAGGTAGGAGGTAGGAGGAGACAGACGGCCACTGAGATGTGCCAGGCTTGTCTGACAAGGGCCAGGACTTGGGCCCAGCAGCAAGGCCCCTCCAGGGGGCCAGGAGCATGCTTTGGGCCTGAGGTCACATACATATTGGGCTGTGGCCAACTTGGCCCCGTATGCAGTTTCTATTCCTGGGTCTTGGGCTCCGACACCAAATACGGTGTTGCTTGCGTCTGGCACCCTCATCTGTGGCAGGCGTGGCTCAAGTGGTACATCCTGGCTCCCCAACGGGTCCAGACCTGCCCCCCACCCACACCGCGGCAGAGCCAGATCATCCCAGCGCCACCGAGACCCTCATTCCATCCAATTATCTGTCCATGCCCCCATATGGTTCACATTGGGTTAAAAATACTCAGGACCAGAATATCCTCTTTCCCCGGGGCGGGGAACACAAGGTTCTTGGTTCACACCAGGGTTCTGCCACCTGGGACTGGCTGGGGCATCATGGGCAGCTCACCCAGCCTCTTATCCCCAATCTCCTCACTCATTTGGTCACTCATCCATTCGCTGACTCCCTGACTCGGTCACTCCTTCATTCGGTCCCATGCCCCTCACTCATTCACTCGCATACACAGTCACACGCTCACTCCCTCAGCGTTTACGGACCACACACGAAGAAAGAGGCAGGCACAATTCTACGTGCTGCACAAAACATGCAAAACACAACAATATACCTGTTCCCATAGGGTCACGTTCCAATAAGTAACCAGCATAAACAAGTACAAAAATGTACAGTATATTAGAATAAGAACAGGGGCGAACGGACTCAAGCAGGAGGCTGTGGAGTAGTAAGGGGGGAGTTGAAATGTTAGGGGCACCTAACGACGGCCCCACGAGAAGCTGGTTTTTGAATGAAGGTGAGAGGGAGGCGAGGGAGCTACCTGAAGCTCCGTGGAACGTGTTCCGAGCGGGTGCCACAGCAGGGGCGAAGGCCCTGGGGTGACAGCTTGGGGGGGAGGGGTTGGAGAAAGTGCGAGGCGGTCAGGGGCGGCCCGGGCAGATGATGGCGAGAGAAGTGGGGCATGAAGTCAGGGGTCGGGGGACACGTAGGACCCGGCTGACCTTCCCCATCAGGCGGCCAGAGCAGAGGCATGATGTGGCCTGACTTGCGTTTTCAGTGTCCCTCTGGCCGCCGAGTGAGTCACTGAGTGAGCGAGTGAATGAGAGAATGAGTCGGTTTCCTGTGTGCCTACCATGGGCCAGGCACTGAGCTGGGCACTGGGGAGCGGAGGCCTGCAGGCCCCCATGGCACCTATGGAGGTCCATCTGGTCCTCCATCAAGTGCCACCTCCCCTGGGAAGCCACCTTTTCCTGATTCTGCCGGCCTCTGCTCCATTTCAGCTGTCATCTAGTATATCCTCCTTGTCTCTTTTAAATGGTCTCCTCCTGGCAGGCTGAGTGTTCCCCCAGGGCAGGGTTGCACCTAACTCCTCCCTTCTGCCAAATATGTTCCCTGAGGGGCTGAGGGAGTGAACTAAACAGTGAACCAATGAGCCCCAGGCCTTGGACTGCGCCCCGCCCCACCTCACTGTGTCTCACTATTCTTTGCAGATGGATTTGCGGGCTCTGCGAGCATGTGGAAGGGCCGCGGCCGCGTTCGCCTTGCCAGAGAAGGTTGGCTGATGCTCCAGGGTGTGTCTGCAGGAGGCCTGCCACGTTGCCCAGATCCCCACCTCGCTGCCATGGGCTGCCCAGGCTGGTCAGTTCTAACCCTTGATGTCGCTGAAGTTCCCTACCCTTAGCCCTGGGGGAGGTCCAGGCCCGATTGGTCAAGTCCCAGGCTCTTGGCACCACTCTCAGGCCATGAGACCCATCTGTCCCGGGGGAGGGGTTGTCCCCGGCTCCCCTCAGCCCCTAGGCTGTGCCCAGTCCCTCCACCCCTTTCTGCTCAGGATTCCTGGCCTCTAAAGTAGAAATGACACAACCGGCCCCTGGAGTTGCTGAGGGCCATAGCGGGTGTGGAGCTGGCACTGTGCCCTGAGGAAGCAGTGGCCAGGATTCTGTGACCAGTAAGGAGTCCAGGCCAGTGTACGCAGAGTCCCTCAAGCCCCAGGCACATTCCCACATTGGCCGCACCATCTCTACCGGGGAGGGGTGAGAGTGCGGACTCGGGTCAGGTGGCCTGAGCTCAGACCACTGGTTTGCCACTTGCCCCCCATGGGACTCTGCATAAGTTACCAGAGTGCTCTGTGCCTCAGTTTCCTCACCTGTAAAGTGGGGGGTGATGACTGCCATTTATAAGGTTTAATGAGTTAATATGTGTGAAATGCTCAGAGGGTCGCCTGGTGCGTACATGGTAGACAGTCGACATATATTGAGTGAATGAGTGAATGAATGAATGAATGAATGCATGGTAGACAGTCAACATATTTTGAGTGAATGAATGAATGAATGAATGAATACAACCCTTTAGTGGGCTCCAGTGTTCCTGTCTTACAGGTGGGAAGATCGAGGCTCAGAGAGCTAAGTGACTTGCCCCAGGTCTCACAGGTGGTTGAAGCAGACTGGGGGTCCCGTGCGTCCCAGGCATTCACACAGTCCCACCCTTGGGAATGAGTCCCAAGCCTATCTTGTTCCTCCCAGCCATCTGCAGGGCACCCAGGAATGTTCCTGGCTGCTGGCCACATGAACACCACCAGCAGGGAGCGAGGGTCCCAGGGCTGCAGTAATAGCCAAGGTCACAGAATAGAGCACAACCTCTTTTCTCCTCCAGACCTGTGTCTAGTTGAAGCACAGCCCAGGGAAGGGGCTGGACAAGCCCAGGGGCTCAGGAGACCCTGGCGTTTCTGGGCCAAGGGCTCCGGGACCCAGCAAGCATCCTCACGTGCCTAGGGTTCACCTGTCCTGCATGTGAGCGAGCTTGCGTGCCAGTGCCCAGGCCCACCAGAGCC
>NW_006440626.1:2416730-2419630 GCF_000325575.1 Pteropus alecto
CTGCCTGGCCGTCCGCCCTCTGGGCCTCACTCCAGGCCTGGATTATGGAACCGAACAGAGCTGAGGGGTACGTATGCTGGGTCTCAAATCATAGGCTGCCAGCCCGGTGTGCCGAAGGGGACAGACCTGGCCAGGAAGAGAGGCTTGTGGGCCCCGTGACAAAGGCATTGCTTCTGACAACCCCTGCACGTGCCAGATCCTGTCCTGGACCCCTGACGGCCACACCTTGTAGGGGGCACTGACCCAGTCCTTGGGGAGCTCACAGGTGTGTCACAGAGCGTGAAAAAGACCTGCCCAGACCTCGGTCCATGGCCCACTGCTCCCGTTTTCCAGGTGAGGAAGGAGATGGAGCTCTGAGCAGCTGGCAGCCGTGGGCTCCAGAAGCGAGCATTGGAGTTGGCTGTGGCTGCTGTTTGTAGGAAGTGTTTTTCTTGGGTCGAAGATGCCAGCAGCCTGCCCAAATGTGGTGCTATCTCTTACAGACCAGCCGGTTCCTGCTGGAGGCTCCGGGTGTCATCCGGGGAGACCATGTCCAGGCCCCATGACTGCCTGCTGTGGCTGCTCCGGGGTGCCCCAAGCCAGCGGGGCTGCACCCTGTTCATCATCAGCTTCAAGTTCATGTTTTTGGTTTCCGTCGTGATCTACTGGCACATCGTGGGGGAGCCCAAGGGCCAAGGACAGCTCTCTAACCTGCCTGTCGACATTCCCTGCCCCCACTTGATGCCTCCAACACCACCGTCCAGCGCCCCCTCTCCGGGCAACATCTTCTTCCTGGAGACCTCAGACCGGACCAACCCCAACTTCCTGTTCATGTGCTCAGTGGAGTCGGCGGCTAGGGCCCACCCTGAGTCGCGGGTGATGGTCCTGATGAAGGGGCTGCTGGGCAGCAACGCCTCGCTGCCCCGGCACCTGGGCCTGTCACTGATGAGCTGCTTCCCCAACGTGCAGATGCGCCCGCTGGACCTGGGGGAGCTGTTCCGGGACACGCCCCTGGCAGCCTGGTACGCGGCGGCGCGGCGGCGGTGGGAGCCCTACCTGCTGCCGGTGCTCTCCGATGCCTCCAGGCTGGCGCTCATGTGGAAGTTCGGCGGCATCTACCTGGACACGGACTTCATCGTCCTCAAGGACCTGAGGAACCTGAGCAACGCGCTGGGCATCCAGTCCCGCTACGTCCTCAACGGGGCCTTCCTGGCCTTCAAGCGCCGCCACGCGTTCATAGCGCTGTGCATGCGTGACTTTGTGGCCCACTACAACGGCTGGATCTGGGGCCACCAGGGCCCGCAGCTGCTCACACGCGTCTTCAAGAAGTGGTGCTCCATCCGCAGCCTGAGCGAGAGCCACGCCTGTCACGGCGTCACCACCCTGCCCCCCGAGGCCTTCTACCCCATCCCCTGGCAGAACTGGAAGAAGTACTTCGAGGATGTCAGCCCTGACGAGCTGCCGCGGCTGTTCAACGCCACCTACGCCGTCCACGTGTGGAACAAGAAGAGCCAGGGCACGCGCTTCAAGGCCACGTCCAGAGCGCTGCTGGCCCAGCTCCATGCCCGCTACTGCCCCACGACGCACGAGGCCATGAAGATGTACTTGTGAGGGGCCTGCCAGGTCATCGCCCCAGCCCCGCATCCTGATGGAGAAGGACTCTTGGCCGTCTGCCCTGGGGAGGCAAGATGGGAGGGCCCGGAATCGGGGCTGGCGTGGGGGAGGGCAGGGAGCTGGCGGGGAGCTGGCGGCCCAAGAGGTTAAGTTATTGGAGGAAACGCTAAAGGCCCTGGGATTCGCTCTCTTCAAGTCAGGAGGAGGTAGGAGCGACACCACTTAGGCCAGTGCACTGCCTCAGGGTAGAGGTGACAAGTGGTGGGGGAAGCCCCCTCCCGCCCCGCCCTTCCCTGCCCCCCCCCTCCGCTAGAGTCAGCGGGAGTGAGCAGGGCGAGCATCCTGGGTCTGCTGGGAGGTGGGAGCATCCTCCAGGCATGATGGAAGATGGCTAACTGGGACCAAGGTGCCCATGGTGGGAGCATGGGGAAGCCCAGGAAAGGGGAGAGGAGGCCGTCGGTGGGAGAGCTGCCTGTAAACTCAGCCTCGTGAGCCTGGGGCAGGGCTTCGCTCTTTTCTGGCTTTGATTTCTCTTTCAGAGGGGCTGAGGCCGGTAGACCTGGCCTGGGGAGCATTCCGGGAGAGGCCCCGTCTGTCCGCCGTATCCTTTCTTCTTTGCAGAGATGTTGCCCGGGTGACATGTGCCAGCTGTTCACTCTAGGGGCTTGGGGACGTGGCGTTCTTTTCGCTCGGGGTAAAGCATTTTAAAGGAAACCCTCTCTCCCTACCCTGCTCATAATAAACACAGGAAAATAATAAATATAACAAAGGTGACTCACTGACATCCAGTGCTTTGTGGTTGATAAAAGACATTCACTTGCTCGGCCTTCTCCAGCCCCGTTCTGCAGATGGGAAAGAGATGGGGCTGGAGGTTGTGGCAACTTTCCTGAGGTATCTAACCTGCCTGGATCAGAAGGGCTGGGTCAGAGGAACAGCTGCTCTCCTGGTGGTGGGGGGAGGCCCTATCTGGTTGGTGTTGAGGAAGCCGCCTCAGAGCCCAGCCCTGCGGCCGGGCTGCAGAAGCCCTTCCCTACAGAACTGGGGGTGCTGCCAGGATCTCTGGGGCTCGGCAGGCTGCTCTTTGCCAGCTGAGGGGGGAGGTGTTTAGAGGCCTCTGGATTCTGCCTGCAAATGGTCTTGGGCAGCCTGGTAAGGACGTGAGCTCCCCGGCCCTAGGGGTATTCAAGAGCAGGTGATGTTTTCGATGCAAACAATGAGTTATGTCGGTTATTTCTCCAACCACAGTATCGTTCCACCTATCTTAAATTTCTTTTAGAATGAGCAGGTTTTATTTTAATAATACAATT
>NW_006440626.1:2419696-2456222 GCF_000325575.1 Pteropus alecto
GATAGATACAGATATAACTATATATACTTAAGCAAGTGAGATGACCTCTGGGGGTCAAGCATTGTTTAATTAGTCATTTGGCTATGGTATAGTGAGTGTCTACTATGTGTCAGCATACAGAGATGAAACAGACACATGTCACTCCCTCACCCTAAACTCTTCTATGGCTCCCTGTTGCCTAGGGAAAAAGCCTAACTGCTGGGCCCAGCATTCAACGCCCTCCGTGACCTGGCCCCATCTCCCTCTCCAGTCCTCAGTGTTGCTGTCCATCCACACTGAGCTGCATCTCCTTGACTCCCCTCCTCACCCTAATGCCCATTGTTGATACTCCATGCCTTTGCCGTTGCTTGCGATGCCCTTCCCAACCATCTGCACCAACAGACTCCTCCTGCTCCTTCCTGTAGGGCCACCGTCCTCTAGGGAGCCTTCCCCGATTGCCCCTCCTCCAGCCCCAAGCTCCCAGCCATCCTCTATGACTGCTGGCTTCTTAGCCTGTCCTCCCAAACATCTTGAAGAGCAGAGCCATGTCGAGTCCCTCTCAGGGTCCTTCCTGGGGTTGGGCGGCGGCTCCCGGTAGGGAGTCATCCGTGTAGTTTTGCTGGGGCCCCTAGAAGTTCCTGTCAGTCCATGCAGAGCTGAGGGCCCAGAGGCACCAGTTCTGGACCCCTGCTCCCCAGGGAGCATCAGATCCTTGGTTCCCTGGCTACTCTGACACCTTGTAACTCTGTCAAGCCAGGCCAGGCCAGAGCAGCTGCAGCCAGCTCTGCAGCAGTGCAGGCTGCCCAGATGTCTGCAGACCTGCCTTCTTAGAGGACCCGGTCCTGGAAAGCGGTCCAGGAGGCAGCCGTGGCCCCAGACTCTCACCTCACGCCAGGCAGGGCCGGGAATGGAGGAAAGCTCAGATTTTCCTGGCATCCCTGTCTCTGAGAAAGTGGGCATGGGGCACAG
This sequence comes from Pteropus alecto, assembly GCF_000325575.1. Lineage (NCBI taxonomy): Eukaryota > Metazoa > Chordata > Mammalia > Chiroptera > Pteropodidae > Pteropus > Pteropus alecto. The sequence continues at coordinate 2,420,645 of NW_006440626.1, forward strand.
AGGTTTGGGGTTGATTTTTCCTCTTCCACAGTCCAGCAAGAACCCTCCAGCCATCAGCTTGGATGGTGGAGGGAGGAGGCTGTACCTTGCTGAGCCAGCCTCTCACTGCAGCTGTAAACCAGTCAGGATCCAGCTGGCCAGAAATAACGTCAGCTCCTGGAGAAAAGAGGCTGAGAGGATGGGTGTGGCCTAGAGAGAAAGGCTGACTCATCTTCAGGCCATAATGCAGGAAGGTGACCTCTGCTGCCCCGACCCCAGCCTCCACCCACCCCAGTGCTGTGTCCTTGCACCTCCTCTGGGTTAGGAAGAACCGTTCCCAATGCCCAGGGCAGGGGAGCCCAAAGATGCCCTTTCTTCGCCTCCTGGCCTCCATGCCCTAGCCAGAGCTGGGCCTGTGCCTCTTTTGCAAAGAAGAGATGAATGGTACCCACCTCCTGGTGTGGCGGTAACGATAAATGAGCCAGTACGACACCTGGCATAGGGCGCATTATTGCAACACACCTGCACTTTCTACATGGGGAGATTGAGGCTCGGCAAGTAGGCGGCAGTACTGGGATTTGAACCTGAGGCCTGAGCTCAGGGCAGGAAGAAGACTGGCTGGGGGAGCTGGAGAGGACGCCTCTTTACCTCCCTAAGCAACGACCATAGACCAGAGCCCAGAGTCCTCCCGGGGACCCCTCAGCCCGAGCCTGATTCCAGAGAGACCCTGTGCTTTGTTCTGTCCCATCCTGAGGCCTGGCAGCCTCAGGCTGCCCCTCCTTGGAGTAGGGGCTGGAACTGGAGTTCTCGGAAATAAGGGAGGGGCAGGCTCCCATGGAAGCCTGCTCTGGGGAGAGTAATCAGATCCCAGGAACTCTGAGGTTGGTTTCCGGCTGTGTGCTTTCAGACGTGTTTGGGAACTGGGGAAAAAGAAGAGGACCCATCTCTCTGCTGGAGAGATGGCCCAGCAGGGGCCTGAGGCAGGAGTACTGTCGATTATTTCGTGATCCTTCCTGCTGGCCAAGCACAGGTGAGCAGGAAAGCGTCTTTCTCAGTAGCTCTGGGGTAGGGGGATAATTCCTCTTGCTGCTATATCAATATTCAACTCCTTGTTTAAATATTAAATTGGAATATTTAATATTTAAATATTCTGAGTGCCTGCAGAGACCCAGGATGAGTGAGTAACTTAGGGCTATGTTCTTGGAAGTCAGGTTTCATGGTTCACTTGTTCCTAAATCTGCTTGTCCGAACGTGGGCCAGCCAGTGCAAGGCATGCTGGGAATTCCGCTCTGAGGCCAGGGGTCAGGACTAGACACGGCTTCGGGACCTGACAACTGCCCATGGATTCAGGTGTGATCTGGGCTGCCTGGGGAGCAGGGGGAAGAAGCATCTTCTCCTTGGGCAGGGGACAGCAACAGGAAGTTACCATGGTGGTGGGTGAGCCTGCTTGGGGGGGAGAGGAGCACCCCAAAAAGGAACACGTTCCTTGCAGTCATAGTCCACCACCCACAAAAACCAGAACCCAGCCCCAGTTCCTGCCAACTTCCGAGGAGAGGAAGCATAGAGGAGGCCTCTGGCTGCTAGAAACAACTCAGGTCTTAAAACAGCGAGCGCATTATTATCCCAGATAATATATTGGCTAATTCTCCGAGAAAGCTGCTGTAAAGACTCCAAAATAGAGCCACTTAAATAAGGTAGAAGATTGTTTCTCTCTCACATCCCAGCCCCAAGATGAGTGCTCCAAGACCCATGGGACCACTCTGCCGGCCCCGAGATGGGGCTTCCAGAGGGCTCCAGCCTTGGGCACTGTCTTTAAGGAGATAACCCAGAAGTTGCACACCTTACTTCTGCTCATAACCCGTTGCCTAGACTTAGTCACATGGCCACACTCAGGATGCTGGGAAGTGTAGTCTGCACCTAGGGGGCCAAATGTCCAACTAAAACTCAATATGTTCTATTGGTAAGTGGATGATAGGAAGAATGGACACTAGCGGACAGTCAACAGTGTCTGCCACACGTAACAAGGAGTCTGGTGAAAGGGTGCCTCGTGTGTTACTTAGTTCAGCAGCTCATTAACATCTTCATATCTTCGAGGATCCAGCCTATTGACTTTTGGGTTTGTTCCCTCATGATCTCAAGATGGCTGCCACTGCTCCGAGCATCACACCTCTATGCAACAAGACAAAAACGAAAATATTCCTCCCTTGTGTCTATGAAAACTTTCTCAGAGGCCTCTCTCTCCAACTGACTTCCCCTGACTCTCATTGGCCAGAATAGCGTCATATTCCTACTCCAATTATTAGCAAAGGGAGTGGAATGACCAAGCCTAGCTTAGCCTAATCGAGATTCACCTCCAGAGGTTGGGAAGGGCGCCACTTCCTCTACAGCACAAGGTCACCTGAGGGCTGAAGAAAATCAGGGTCTCTTAGCAAAAAAGAAGAGGTGCAGGAATGACCGCAGGTAAGGACCCTCTACAGTAACTGGCACTTTCTGCCCACCTGCTCTGCCCCGTGCCCAGTGGTAGCCTCTCTCCTGCACGTGATTTCATTCGCCCTTGTGAAGAAGACACCATAGCAAGAGACCGAGGCTCAGCGAAGTCAGGTGACTTGTCTAAGGCCACACAGGCAGTACCTGGCAGAGCTGCAGTTCCAGCCCAGGTGTGCCTTGCTCTAAGGCCAAGCTCCTTCCCACTGCAGGATACCCCAAGCAGAAGTCCCGTGACCAGTGCTTCTTAGTTCTAAGACCAGCAGCATTAGACCTGTGAAACATTTTATGATGTGAAACCAACCTCAGAGTTCCTGGGATCTGATTACTCTCCCCTGACCAAGGATTTTTGTAGAAGCACAAGTTTTATTCTACGCGGAAACCGAATGCTCATTTCACAGGACCCTCAGGCTCTTTGCAAAATCGTCCTCTTATATCCGTTTCACTAGATGAGTGCACAGTTTTACTGTTTGGGCCTCTTGCTCATCCCAGGACTGGTCGGTGCTGACACTATTTGTTGTGAAGATATCAGTTGGAATTTATTTCAGTTGCAAATAGCAACGACAAAAAAGAGTGGCTCATAAAAGGCAGGAGTTCATTTCTCACTTGTGTAGAAGCCTAGAGGTGGGCAGCCCAGGGCTGGCATGGGAGCTCCACAGTATCAGGGAGCAGGGTTCCCATTAGCTCGTGGCTCCACCGTCTTCAGTACATGGCTTCCACCTTGCTGCCCAAGATGCTACTCAAGGGCCAGCATCGTATTTGCACTCCAGCCAGAAGGAAAAAGGAAGGATTGAAGTGGGGTGCTCTCTGCCTGTGAGAGGGCCCTCCCCAAAGTGGCACGTGATATTTGCACGTTAGATCATTGGCAAGGATTTAGTCATAGGACAACTTAGCTGCAGAGGCGTAGTCAAGCTGTGATGCAGTCTCTTCGCAGGCCCGAGATGACTCGAGCTGGTGTGACCCTGCAGTGTTGTTCTGAGTCGCCTCAGAGGCCAGGCCTTGATGGCCACATTGATCAGTCACTGGATGCAGGCCGTCCCTGGAAGAAGACATGACCTTGAGCAAGGCAGTTTCTTTGGCCCGGGCCAACCTTAAAGAGCATCTAGAACTGAGGGCCACGTGCCGGTAGCTGTCCCAGCAGCCGGGCATACATCCTTCGTCCGAGGACGAAATCTGAGTTGCTCATCGTGGCGTTCATCCCAATACCGTAAGATTCCATCTGCGTGATGTTCAAAGACGGGCAAAATAATCCATGGTGTTAGAAGTCAGGGTCGCGGCCGCCCTTGGAGGGGGCCTTCCGGGCTCCGGTTACTGCTTCTGTATCCGGTGCTGGATACATGCGAGTGTCGTTTCGTCAACATCCGCTGATCTTACACTCACGTATGATTGTGCTTCAGTAACACGTACATGAAACAACAAGACAGAGACTGTGAGGGTGGAGGGAGGGTTTGGAGAGGCTGGCAGGTGCGGGGCTGGACGTAGGGGATCCAGGTGCAGGCTGGCTTCTGGCCTGCTGATGAGAGAAAGAGCAGATGGAAAGCTCAGCTGAGGCTTGGGTGTGAAGGATCCCTGGAGACACGGCTCTGGGCTCTAAGAAGCCCGGACTGAGGAGTTGACCCCAAGGCCGTGGCCAGTGATGCTTCAGGAAGGACGGCTGGCTTCTGCTGAGGGTGACAAATAAGAAGGCCGAAGGTCAAAGACCCACTGTGGGGGGATGCCCGCACTCAGAGAGGGGGTGCTGAAGAAACAGCCGGAAGAGGTGGAGAGGACCAGAAGCCAGCGTGTCTGAGAAGTGAGCGGAGTGGAGGCGGGAAGTCCTTCTGGTGCTCACAGGGGCCCTCAGGAAGAGAATCAAAAGCTGGGGCCTTCAGAACCCCGCCCCCCAAGTCAGCAGGGCCAGTCACTCTCTCTTTGGGCTCAGGCAGTGAGCAGGCCACACCTGCCTATTTATAGAAAGGGGGTGGCAGCAATCCGGGAGGCCTTGCAGGGATTCCAGGCGGAGGGGGTGCTGGCAGGGCTCCTACCAGCTCGGCCTGATCTCTGCCAGCCTGGCCCACACCCTCAGAGCAGAGGACAGGCGGGGGCCACGGCAGACAGGGGAGACGGAGGATGGGCTGCACGGCGTGGAGGACCGAGCTGAGCCCGGAGGCAGGGGTCCTGGGCTCACAGAAGCAGCTGTTCTGTAGGTTGGAGGGAGCTCTTTTCCTTTGGGGGCCTCCGTGTCCTTACCCATGGGGCAAAGGAACCTGTCTGCCTCCACCACGAGGCCATGAGCTGATCCTGGAGACTGGGGTGGGTTTTTCTCTTGGCTCAGCCCAGTGCAGGGTAGGACAAGATGTGCATACTTGCTGAGGGTTGAATAAATGACAAACCCATGCCCCCAGAAGGCCCAGGGACCCGGATCTAGGTAGGACCTGCCCTCCCAGAATCCCCCACGAGCCGCAGGCCCTCCCCTGGTCACTCAGGCCTCCCCGATGTTGTCCTAAAGACCTCGGTGCCCTCACGACCGGTCGATGGGCGAGATAAGCCTCCAGACAAGTGGGAAGTTGGAAGGGCCAGGTCCGGCCCAGGGACTTAGGGCCTTGGGACCTTTGACATCTTTACCTCAAATATTACCTTAGAAGTCTAGAGTTACTTGAGGGTGTGCAAATTGCACTCGATAGAGACCTCTTGGAAGGCTGCCCTGCGGTGTTCTAGGGGCCAAAATACCTGGGCCAAGAGCCTCCCAGAGGAACCTCACATCCTCTGAGCCTCAATGTTTTTCATTTGCAACGTTGAGGCAGGAAACACCGAGCCTTCAAGCAGTTTCTGGCCTTAATATCCTCAAACCAATAAGGATCTTCAAGGCCTGTGGGGACTAGGGCTGGGATGTGGCCACAGGCCCTTTGCGAGGCCTGGCTGGGACTGGGGACACTAACTCCACTGCCTCGAGGGGAGGGGTACATGTATCAGTGCCGGGGAGGCAGTGTCCGGAGCAGCCCTCACAGTCATTATAGGGCACCCCTGCCAGGAGACATGTGCCTCACAGTCTGGAGGCGGTGGAGTCCCCAGTGATATCCCCAAACAGCGGGGACAGTCCAGGGGAAGATGCCTACCATGCGCCATGTCACCTGACCCTCTGGGATGAGTATCACGTCATTTCGCCAAGGAGGAGATGCGTGGAGAGGGCAAATGAGGTCCCGTGGTCACAGACCCACTTCTGCTGTCGGAAATGCCCCCACCTCCAGCCTGCCCCACGGCCTCTTTCCATCCACTGCCCACTCTGGGCACTTCGTGCGTGGACCGCCTCGGCCTCCCCTACGGGCGGTGAGAGCCTCGAGGACCAGGGCAAGGTGGCAGAACAACCCCTCCCACAGGTACGGGATGTTACGTCTCGCTAAGCGCCCCCTCCCTCGCCTGCACAATTGCTCCTTGAGGCAAACGTTATCTCCACTTTTTGAAGGATGCATCTGATGCCCCAAGGAGCCCTCGCCCGAAGTCTCCAGCTAGTTTAGGCAGGGCCAGAACACCACCTGGGTCTGTCTGATGCAAGCCCAGGCGTTGTGCGGCTCTGCCATCCTTCGGAAAACCCAGGCAGGGCCAACTCATTCATGGGGGGAATGCAGGGAGGGTCATGGAACCCCTCCTCCCATGCTCAGGCACAGCCCACTGCGGTCCATCACGCTAGGTCCATCACAGGGCATTATAAGCCAAGAGATTGTCTTTCGAATAGGAGCATCCAGGGCAGAGCGAAGCCGCCTACCCTGTTGGCAGCCATCCCGGCGCCTGGCCCAGCCCCCGGGCTGCTCTGAGAGGCCTCGCCCAGCTCTGCAGGTGCTGGAGACAACCAAGGCATCTGGGTCCCATAAGGCTGCTGTGGGCTGGCTAGAGCAGCACAGATGTGATTCCCATCTGTCCCTCCTCCCACAGCAGCTCACCGCAGAAAGTACCCACGTCCCCTGGGGCTGGACTGGGAGAAGTAAGGAAGCATGAAAGGCTCAGGTGACCCTTCGAGGTACGGCCTTGATTTTCCCCTGCTGCTGTACTAGCTACTCTCTCTGTGTGTATCTGTGGGTGCCCTCCACCCCGGACTGTGAGCGCCTTCTCCCTTGGGCTGTGAGGGCCCCACAGACTGTGAGTGCCCCCTTCTCCCCCCACCCCTCCACACTGCAAGCACCTTCCCCCTCCGGCTGTGAGCTCTTCCAGGGGAAGACCAATGTCTGATTCATTCAGGAGCCCCCAGCATCACCCTGCCTGGGCCCGACACAAAGGAGGTGTCAAGTGACCGTTTACTCAATGGATGAGCGAGTGAATGAATGAGGAAATGGAGCGGAAGGAAGACCAGTCTCCACGCATCTGCCAGGGCCCGGTCAGGGAAATGGAAACCTTACCGGTTATTTTATCATAAAGGATTCTATGTCAGGAGTTGGTTAAAGAGGAATCGAAAAGGCAGGGAGGCAGAGACAGCCCTGCTTCTATCCGTCCCCCTGCGGCAGCTGCCGCATCCGGAGCTGGGGACCGACGGGAAAGGTGGGAGTTACTGGAAACTCGAAGCTTGGAGGAGGTGCCCAGGCCCTGGAAGTCCACCTTGGAGGAGGAGAGCTCTGCTCGCCTGGTGTTGCTGCCTCAGGAGCTTGGAGGATGGTCCCACCAGGCCAGTCCCCAGGCCTCTGAGGACAGACGTCAGTCAGCTGGTGTCAGAGCCTCTGAGGAGATGGGATGCAGCTGGTTCTCAGAATGTGGAGAAAAATTTGAAACTGGAACTAACTGCCTAGAAATAAACCCTTCTGCTTAGGGTCGATTGATTTTTTTTTTTTTTTCCTCAAGGGTGCCATGACAATTCGATGAGAAAAAAAATCATTTTTCAACATATGGGAGTGGAAAACTGGATATCCACCATATACAAAAGTCAATTCGAAATGTGCCAACAATCTTAATGTAAGACCTAAAACCATAAAACTCTTAGAAGAAAATATGGGTATTAATCTTTATTTTTTTCGATTAGGCAATGATTCCTTTAATATGACACCAAAAGCACGAATGAGAAAAGAAATAACAGTTAAATTGGACTTCATCAAAATTTAAAAATTTTTTATTTCAAATGACATCATCAAGAAAGTAAAAAGACAACTCACAGAATGGGAGCAAATCCTATATCTGACAAGGGATTCATATCTGGGATACATGAAGAACTCTCACAACTCAAAAATAAAAGGCGACCCAATTAAAAAGTGAGCAATGGCTTTGAAAAGCATTTCTCCAGAGAAGATATACAAATGGCCAATGAGCACGTAAAAAAAATGCTCAATATCATTCATCGTTAGGGAATCGTGAATCGACACCACAATGAGATACCACTTCACATCCACTAAGATGGCTATTTTTGAGAAGACAGACGATGACAAGTGTCAGTAGAGATGTAAGAAACTGGAACCCCCACACGTGGCTGGTGGGAACATAAAATGATGCAGCCACAGTGGAAAATGGTTTGGCAGTTTCTCAGAAAGTTAAACGGTTACCATACAGCCCAGAAATTCCTTCCCTAGGTATATACCCAAGAGAAATGAAAACATATGTCCACACGAAAACGTGCATGTGAACTTTCGTAACAGTATTATAACTAAAAGGTGGAAACAACCCAAATATCCATCGACTGATGAACGAATATATCCATACGATGTGAATATTATTCAGGAATGAAAAATGAAGTACTGACATGCTATCACGTGGACGAACCTTGAAAACATGCTCAGTGAAAAAAACCAGACAGAAAAGGCCACGTACTAGACGATTCCATTTATGTGAAATGTTCAGAATAGGCAAATCCGTAGAGACAGGAAGTAGATGAGTGGTTGCCGAGGGAATGGAAGTGACTGCTAATGGCTGTGGACTTTCTTTCTGGAAAGACGAAAATGTTCTAAAATTGGAGGAGATGGTCGCACGACTGTGAACACATGGAAAAACACTGGGCAAATGTTGTGGTATCTCGATCATGTTATCATTTTTAAAAATACATAATAGATACTTTTTTTTCAAAGCGCCCAGCACGGCCAGGAGGCGGTCTCGGTCTCAATTCTTAGTCTGTGGAACCATTGTTCTCTCTGCTGGTGGAGACACACCCCACTCAAAGTTCCAGGAGTCCAAAATGAAAATTCCCCGAGCGGTTATTGGGTGTCGTCACGACTCCTGGCTGTGTGTCTGTTATGAGACAGGTTGATCTCCGATTCAGCAAAGACAACTGTGCCCTTTAAGACAGAGCCCCAACTGGCGATATAACTGAGCCTTCAGCAGGTCACGCTCCATTCTGTTGTTCCTGGTGGTGGGCAGGGCACCCTAGAGACAATAGTTTCAGAAAGTCCCACTCTGCCCTGGAAGAACCCCCGCTGGGTTGTAGGTGAAGTCACACAACTCTGATCTCTGACTACAGAGCAGGGCTGCAGGCTGGGGAACGGGCCGGGAGGCATCAGCCTTCACCCCAGTTTGGTCTAGAGGCCCAAGATATGATTCCCGCTCCAAGTTCAGATATTCAGGAAGAGTTTATTCTTCTGGAGTCTGGGAGGGAACCCTGGGGCAAAAAAAATGATGATGATGATGATGATGATGACGATGATGATGGTGGGGACAGTAGCAACTCACCTTTTCGGAGCCCTTATCCTCGGCCAAGCACTATCGTAAGCATGTATGTTAACTCAGGTAAGCCTCACCCCCACGCTTTGAGGGAGGGGCTACATTAACTCCACTTTGCGAGATCTCGAAGTACTCTACTAAGTCGGGATGATTCATTTATGGTCAATGTTATTTTGACATTGATCTTTAACCAATTTCCATTTCTTCCATGTCTGGCCAGTCTGACTCTGACTCCTCTGATGAGGCATACTAGGGGTGTCCCCTTGGCCAGGCACACCCCATCCGAGAGAGGCCCCAGCCATTGAGGTTGGAACCAGCTACCTGGCTCCCTGCCCTCACACCTCTGTCCTCGATCGATGCTGCTCTGTCACTCTCTCTTCCATTTCTGCTGCCCGAGCCTTGCCATGGCTGCGGCTCCAGGCCCCATCCCCTGACAACCCTCCGCCATCCCACCCCATCTCAGTTCTGCCTCTGTCCACCCCCCACACCCAACCCCTGAGACTCCCTATCCTCTTCCCTGTCCTAGGGAAGTCCTCATGTGCCCAACATGCCCCAGAGAAGCCAAATAACCCTGAATATTTCTTCGCCAGGGAACTCCACACTCTAGCTATGCTGGGAAAACAAGGGTTTTTTTTTTTGTTTTGTTTTAATTAAAAAACAGTCCAAAACAAAACAAAACAAATGACTCCATGATGTTTTGGTAGAGGGGGAAAACCACACACACACACACAAAAACAGCATTTCACAGTGTGGATTTCTGACCATTGCAAAATGATTATAAACTGTTCCAACTTCCAGAGAGACTGAAAGGAAAATTCATCTGCAAACAGTTTCTTACTTTCCATTTGGGTTTTAAGTGCAGTCCAACCCCTAGTTCGATCACAGAAGGTCAGAAATGAGGTTAAGGGAAAAGAGTTCACATGAAGAAGGGGAGGAAAAGATCAGTATTTAGCCCAGAGCTTAGAAACTGCTGAGCCCTAAGCCCAGCCCAACACTTTCTATCACAAAGCCACTGAGATTCAGGACTGAGAGGGACCAGAGTCCTTAGGCTAGCCCAGCTGCTATAACCCTGGACAAGCACTTCCCTTTCCATTTGAAGATAGTCTGTGTTATGATACAATTTTAGATGCAGAAACAAACACTGAAATTAACACTGGCTTAAAGAAGGTAGAATTTTATTTCATCCTCATGTACGAGGCCAAAGATAGGCAGTCAGAGCTCAAGAACTTAGCTGCTCCCCAAACTCATCCAAATAGCCCAGGCTGCTGCTACCCTCCCTGCTCTGTCTGTCAGCACTCAGTTTTCATGTCGTGGTCCAAAGCAGCTGCTCCAGCTCCTGCCATCACACCTACACTCAGCCGGCAAGCCTCACCCAGAGATCACTCCCATCACTTCTGCTGTTAACCCATTGGCTAGACCTTACTACCTTTAACTGCAAAAGGAGTTGGGAAAAATAGTTGTTAGATGGGCAGCCAGGTGCCCAGCTATAAAGTCTATTGCTGTATAAGGCAGAGGAGTGGGTATTAGGGAGAAACCGGCCATGTTCCTCTGGGAAAACGTAGGCCACTCCATGGCAAAAGTTTCCAGAATGCACTGTGGCGAAGCATGAAGAATGTTGCGTTTTGTTTTATTTGGAACTCGCAAGCATCTTGGGCACAGTTCCACCTTGTTAGTGCCAAAACCACGTCCCAAGACAAAAATGTAATGGCTTTCGGACTTCGCTGCTGGTTCCGAGGGTGGGCTCTGGAGCCAGACTGCTCAGGTTTGACGCCGGGCCCCCTCCCTACAAGCCGTATGGCCTTGGGCAAGTGACCCGCCTGCTTGTGCCTCGGTCTCCTCATCTGTAAAGTGAGGATAGTAACTGTTCCTCCCTCATATATGACTGCTGTGGGATTCTGCGTGGGGACACCCAGCACAGTCCTGGGCACGGAGGAAAAGCCCCATAAACTGTAAATTCTATTACTGCTCTGCCCCCCGAGGCTGCAGGCCCATGGCGGAGTGAGTCCCAGTTTCCTCGCATGTAAAATCAGGGGAGTATGGCTGCAAACGACCCCTCCCCTCTCTGTACACATATGCCACCTCTCCTATCAAGATGTGGCATACTACTTCTAACGCTGGGAGTCTGGGCTGGGCCGAGGACTAGGCGGGAGTGACACTGTGCCACTCTGGGCCCCACCCTCAAGAGAACAGGCAGCTTCTTCTTCCTCCCTCTTGAAACCCAAATGCCATGCTGTGAACAAACACAAACCGCTTCCTGGACAGGCCTGCGTGGGGGACGAAGGAGGCTCCGAGCCACATGAGCGAGCCATCTGGAAAGTGGATTCTCCAGGCGGTCCACCGTGCCCCCGCCCCCAACACCACCCCGGTGCTGTGTCAAGCTGGGCAATGCTCTTTCCTGCACAGCCCACGAAAGGCCAAACTGTGAGCGAATCAACGACGGTTGTCTTCGGCTAATTCCCGGGGTGGTTTGTGACACGGAGATGAAGAGCAGAAGACCGTTTGGCATGGAGAAGTGGCACGCTGTTGCAACAGAAACGTTGAACATGTGGCATTGGCGTGGGGGCCAGATGGTCGGAAGGCTGTGAGGAAACTGGTACTGAGCTCACAGAACGGTGAGGACACCGCTCTTGGCCACGGAAGGAAGTCAGACGCCCGTTAGGTGACCCACGTTAGCACAGAGCAGACACTCGTTTGAATCTCCTCCTCTTCACCCCGTTGGTGGGGGCAGGATCCCCACCGTAGGCTGTGGGAAAGGTCGAAATGTGACACCCCACACTGGACAGATGAGAGGAACAGCAGTGTATGAGTCACATTTACTCACAGCCCCCAGGGAAGAGGACACTGCAGGCCACGTAGGACCACACGGGGCCGCACAGGGCATGAACAACCAGGATACTGCAGGCCGTGCAGTATCCGGAGGGTGTAGTGCCTCTGGTTCCCTTGGGAGAACGTGATGGGCTTCTTAGTATAATTCTACAGCTGGCAGGGAACTAACACCTGCCACACAGGGATGGACGGGAATGGGGCCTGGTCCTTGTGATAAAACAGGGTGTTTAGCTGGAGGATCGGGAACTTGCCTTAGGCCATTTGAGGTCCTTTACATTTCTCCGGAAGTCATGGCAGTCCCTAACACTGGGCCTTAATTTTAGTCCTTATAGCGTGGTGTTTAGCGAGACTGTCGCCTGTGCTGAGGAGGAAGATGGAAACCAACGTGTCCATCTAGTTAGATTTCCAGGCAGCGCGTCGAAAATGCCAGCTGTTTTCTTTTAGCTCCTTATGACCAAATACAAGTGGAATGAGGAGCTAAAAAAGGAACTGTTCAGGTTTTAAGTAAAATTAAGAGGAAACGTCAAGGAGCCAGGACTTGCTGGCTTTGAACGTAAACTATTACGTAATTTCATCTTTTTTAAACAATGGAGTTGATTTCTCTTATAATAAAATTAATCTTAGAAGGAAAGTTTTTAAAAAGAAAATCTTGGCCGTTTTTGTGCCTACGGCGGAGGCCGACATGGTACTCGACGTCGGCATGGAACAAGTGCCAGCCGGTGCCGGTGACTTGCCACGGCGCTGCGTCAGTTTCGGCAAGTTATTTACCTGCGAACATTCTGTTTCCACGAAGAGCTTAATTAAGAGCAAGTGACCCCAGCGACAAGCAGGGCACCTGGGAAGGTATATTCCATGCAAGGTCGTTTTCTGGTATAGCCACAGTATCGCTCCCCAGAGAAAATGGTCTGTGATGTCACATAGGGGCCCCTGAAGCCTCAGGGGCTGGTCTGTGATCTTCCTCCAGGGTGTCCATGGGCCCGTGGGAAATGGCCATGTCGATTCAGGCTGCCACGGTCCTGGGGGTTTCCCCACCTTCGTTTTCTTGTTTAATTCACATAACTACCCTACTAAGTCGGAAACAGTCCCCATTTTTAGAGACAAGGTCATTGAGGCTCAGAAAGGTTGTCACACAGTCAAGATTTGAACTCCTGACTCCCTGAGGATAAAACTCATGCTCTTTTGACCAGACCAGGGAGTCCCAAGCTGTCTCTCTGCAGCTTTGGGACACGGAGCTGAAGACCAGAAGACCGTTTGGCATGGAGAAGCAGCCTGCTCTTGAAACAGAAACGTTGAGCATGTGGCTTCCTGGACAAATCTCAGTCCCAAACCTGAGTCCCCAATCTCAGACGGAGATGAAAATACATGGCAAATGCCGTCCTTTGCATATTACAACGCACAAACCTGCAATGGTCACGTGCATCAATGAGCAGGGTGGCGTGTGGACGCTCCCTAGACCCCGGCCTGACCTGGGTGCATCAGAATAGCCCCGGAGTGCTTCTGTAGTGTCGTTCAGTCAACCACTATTTACTGGGGCTACCGTGCAACGGTCCCTCGTGCAGTGGACTGTCCAGAGAGGTGCCCGTGGGGACAGATTGAGTGCATCTGAACCACACTCAACTGTGTGATGCTGAGCGAGTCCTTGGCCTCAGTTTTCTAGTCCGTGCAGTGGTATTATGGACGTCTACTTCCCAGAACGGCCAGAGGAATGGATGGATGAGTTATGGCATGTACACAGTGCCAGGCATATGACAAGCACTCTCTGCTATTATTATATTATTATTATTATTATTTGATGAATGGATAGATGGATTTAATTGCAAAACTGTAAGGTAGAGAGAAAAGGCTATAATTAACCCCATTTTATAGATGAGAACGCTGAAGCTCAGAGGCATTAAAACAGCTGCCAGAGACAGAACGGGTATACTTATTCTCATTTTACAGAGGAGGAAACCAAGTCTCAGGGAGTTAAGGAACAAGCCCAGGGTCAGAATCGGTGTCAAGGCCAGGCTCAGGCCCCACCTCTGTCCTCAGTAATATCCCCATCTTCAGAATTTTGCACCAATGGGGAAGGACTTCCTAGAAGGCACAGGTGGCCCTGTCACCACTGTTGGGGAAGACAAGTGGCCTGAGAGGGTCTAGGTCCTGCCGCAGCTTGTAGCCTCCAGCTGAATCTGCCTTGTCCTCACTTGCTCAGGTCTCACCTGTCCAGGCTTCACCTGCTCAGGCTCTGCAGGCAGGCCCCTGGGAAACGATGGTTCTGGAAAGCCCCTCCCCCCACACACACTGGGCTCAGCACCTGTGCCTTACCGGGGTGGGATGGAAGGAGATGGGGGGCTGGATCTATACTCCCCCAGGACCCCACCTTCACCTGGCTGGATCAGAGGCCTGGCACGGTGCCTAAAATTCCACTATTATAACTTCCTTTGGGTTTAATGTGTGTGTAGCTGGAACCTTCTCAGGAAATAGAAATGTCACCCTGAGGGGGACTATTAAAGGGTCATAATACTCAGGGAGAAGACAGAAAGGGGAGGGTTGGGCGTATTTCTTGAGTTTTAATAAAAGGGAGCTGAGTCTGTTTTGAAAGGAGGGAGGTGGAAAGGGAGGGAAGAAAGTTCGAGAGCGAGTAGTTGTCGGGCACCGGTGGGGGTTTGGGGGAGACCGCTTAAGAAGTCTTCACCTTTGTTAAGCACCTTCTCTGTGTCAGGTTCCAAACGACCCCGTTGAACCCATCAGAAAGGGACGCCTAGGGGGACCCCCACTCCCTACCGTCCATTCGAGAGCTTCCTCCCAGCAACATGTGGAGCCTCTGGGGCGCTGAGAACTCGGGGGACAGGGCTAGAAGTGCAGTGCAGCGGGGGAATGACCCAGGTAAAGGGATGGCGCGGGCAGGAGCCGGAGCCGGATGAGGGGGCGGGTTTTACTGCCAGCGCTGGAGGCTGGGTGCTGCCGCCTGGACGCTGCGCGGGGGACCGGGACCGCGGGCACCAGACTCCAGAGGATGCCCCGCAGCCTCCCGGGGAGTCTGAGGGCGACCTCGACGACAGGCCGCGGGGGTGGGGGGTGCAGATGTCCGCGGAGAGACCCCTGCCCCTAGCCGGGGCCCCGAGCCGGCCTTCGCTACCCCGGGCTCCGGTGCTCCGAGCGTCCCGGCTCTCCCACCTCCCGCCCTTCGTTCAAGCGGTGCCCTCGGCCCGGAACGCTGTCTCCACCCACTAAACTCCTCCTCGTCCTCACGGGCAGCCTCCCCAGGCCGTCCGCCCGCCCGTGGGTCGGTTACTGCTTCGTCCTCCCCGCCTCCTCCAGTCCCCACGGTGGATGACACGGGTTTCCCCGGAGCCGCGCAGCCCGAGGGGACAGCTCCGCCCTCGGGGGTCCGCGGCCTCTCCTCCCACCCGGGGGCCCGCGGGTGACCAGGCGACGAATGAACTGGAACATCTGGAGCAGCGGGGTTGGGGGCGGGGTGGATAAGCCCCCACGGACTCGCACACGCCCCTTCCCCGGGGTGAGTATTTGGGATGCAACAGACCGCAAAACCGTGCGCCGACGCTGGGAGCCTTTTTAGCTCAGGGGCGCCCCCTGGAGGCCGGAGCCTCCAGCCGGCGCGCACCGGCTCCAGGCGCCCCCACATCTGATCTCAGAGCCAGGGGCTCCTCTTGAGACCCCTAGGCGGAGTCTCCCCTGCTCCGCCCTCTCCCCCCACGTCTCCCCAACGTCATCACGGCCTGCGAGGACCCACTGGGGGTCTGTGGAGACTGTGCGCCTCCTCCATGGATGCCCTGGGGCGAAGGGAAGGAGCGGGCCCGAAGAGTCCAGGTCCCGCCGACGCGAATCCGCCGCGGACCAGACCTTTCCGTCCCTGACTCCTCCTCTCCCCACGGTGGGTGACATGCGCACACCGGGGCACACACGCACGTGCCGGCTGCACACACTTAACGCACGGTCCACCGCATGCAAGCAAACCCGCGCTCGCATGTGCGCACACACACTCAGGCAGACGCACTGCCCCGTCTGTAAGTGGCTCCATCCTTTCGCTCACGTCCCCTCCCCTGGTTCATCGCCAGGGTTGCTGGTGCTCCACCATCGCTGGAAACAGGGTCGTGTCCCCCGGATCTTGACCCCTCAAATCCCTCTTGCTGCTCAGGTCAGCTGCAGAGCACAGGTAGTACCTCTCAGCTTCCCAGAATTCTGAGGTGATGCTCACCTTGCCGACCAGGCCCCTCAATTCCCCGCTCACACATAACGAGTTCATGAGCCAGGCCCTGGAGTAGCACAGATAGGCTAAGCCAGCGCAGATGGGGTTGATCCTGGGCTGGGGCGACTATACCTTAACCCAGAGTGAGTGGCTGCGATGGAAGTTCAGGTCCCATGGAGCTGCGGGAGGGCTCTCGGCAGCCTCTCTCCCCCAACCCCATTTCATCTTCCCCTCCCCAATTTGAAATGCCATCTTTATACTTAGATCTATCTTTGGGCTCTCAAATGGCCCATTGGTGTCTATTCTGCATTAGACAGAACTAATTTTCCTCATTCAGTGATACCAGTAGAACTTTCTGTGGGATTTGGAGCCTTGCCCCTCCCCCGGTGCACTTCCAGTGCCCTGTGTCAGAGGGTAGCACTTCCTAATACCCTCTTAGGTTCTGTGGCTGGCCTAAGAATGAGTGGACATAACACAGATTAACAGGAGAAAAACATACAAATGTATTTAATATTTTTACGTGTACGCAGGAAACTTCAGAAGAAAAATGAAGACCCAAATAAATCTTTGGGTCCCAAAGGTCATATACCCTTTTTACATAAAGAACAATACACTTACAGAGATGTGGCAAAATGAATGGATTTGGGCTGGGGTAATAAATTGTGGGACAATGACTAGCAAATATATGGGGAAAACTACTAGGTCTGTTTCAGCATCGATCCCCAGTCTCTGGTGACAAAGATGTTCTCTTTCTGGAGCAGGAGGGCACCTTTGTTGTGGGAAATTTTATGTCCTGCTTTTAGGTAGAAACTGAAAGGTAGGGAGCCCTTTCTGCACCTCTCGTTTCTCAAGTGCCTTCAGCTCAAAGTAACCGACATACCAAAGCGACGTCTTGGGGTGGCACCCCTTCAACTGGAAGGGAGTGTCCTCAACACTTAGTTTTCTGGCCCCAGGGAAGGAGAGAGGCTGACTGGGGAGTTGGGGCGAGGAAGTAGACATTCAGCCAGTCACCCAGAGGGCTTCTCTGGTTTCTATCTGGGGGTCCGGAGGCATTCACAGCTGCCTGTGGCTGGATGGGGAAAAGTCTGTCCATCTCTGAAGTGGTTTTCTTTTCTTTTCTTTTAATTAATAGACTTTTTTTTTTGAGCAGTCTCAGATTTACAGAAAATCGAACGGATAGTACAGAGTTCCCATAGTCCCTCTCTCTTTTTTGCTCACAGATTTTCCTATTATTAACATATTTCATTAGAGTGATACATGTGTTAAAATTGATGAACTAATATTGATAGGCTGTTATTAACTTACGTCTATAATTTACATTAGAGCCCACGCTTTGTGTGGTACATTCTGTGGATTCTGACCGATGCATGTCATGGATGTACCATTACAGTGTCATACAGAATAGTTTCGCTGCCCTAAAAACCCTCCGCGCTCCACCTGTTCATCTTTCTCCCCACTCTCCTGGAACCCCAGGCAACCACTGATCTTTTTACTGTCTCTATAACTTTGCCTTTTCCAGAATGTTATATAGTTTGGTCTTACAGTATAAAGCCTTTTCAGACAGGCCTCTTAGACGAAGCAATATGTATTTAAAGTTACTCCATGTCTTTTCATGGCTTGACAGCTCATTTCTTTTTAGCACTGAATAATATTCCATTGTCTGGGTATACATTTCATTATTCATTCACCCTTTGAAGGACATCTTGGTTGCTTTTAGTTTGGGGCAATTATGAATAAAGCTGCTATAAACATCAACGTGCAGGGTTTTGTGTGGACGTAAGTTTTTGGACTGGTTGGGTAAATAAATATCTAGGAGTGTGATGGCTGGATCATATGGTATGAATATATTTAGCTTTTTAAGAAACTGCCAAACTGTTTTCGAAAGTGGCTGTACTGTTTTGCATTTCCACCAGCATAAGAGTTTCTGTTACTCCATATTCTTGCCAGCATTTGGGACTTTTTATTTTAGTTTTTCAGATTTTAATAAGGGTGTAGTGGGATCTCACTGTTGTTTTAATTTGCAATTCCCTAATATATGTACGATGTTAGCCATCTTTTCTTATGCTCATTTGCCATCTGTATATCATCTTCGGTGAGGTCTGTTTCGATCTTTTCCCGTTTTTAAACTGGGTAGTTTGTTTTCTTATTGTTGAATTATAAGAGTTCTTTGTATATTTTGGATACAAGTTGTTGTTTTTTTTAATCAGAGATGAGTTTTGCAAATATTTACTCCTCATCCGCAGCTTGTCTTTCTGTTCTCTTGATGGACTTCTGCTTTAAAAACTCCACTGCCGCCACCCTCTAATCCAGCTTCTATCAATAACAAGAAAGATATGTTGATCTCCATGTCGCTGATTTCCTGCCCTCCTCCCAGGGTTTGAACTTAGGCAGGGACCAAAGGTGCATGTCCTAAGCCCCTGAAACCCTGATACCTACCACCTCAAGTGTTATAATGAAGATCAAATGGTTTAGTCTTCATAAAGCCCTTGGAACAGAGCCTGAAATGTATCAAATGCTTAATTACCTTAGATAATTATAATAACTTGCATGACACCTTTTAATAGCTTAATGGAGTCAGTCTTTCCTCATTACTCTTCCTTCGCAGAATTTTCCCAGCTATTTTCACATGTTTATTCTTCCAGATGAGTCATTCGATTAATTTTTTTAAATATCGTATTTAGATTTTATTAAATGCGTAAGTAATTTAGAAAAAAACAGACATTTTCGTGATGTTGGGTTTCTTCTCCAAGAAGAAAGCCTGTCTTTTTTGTCTTCTGTTTTGCTCCCTTTTTCCCCTCATGGCACTTATTCAATTCTTGCTAAATTTATTTCCTAGCACTTTACTTTTTCTTAAATGTTGTTGTGAACGAGGTCTTTTCTTCAGAGACATATTCTCATTGATTACTATATACCTGTGTTTATATATAGGCAAACTGATTTTTTAGAAGACTTTATTTTTTGGAGCGGTTTTAGGTTCACAGCAAAATTGAGCAAAATTGAGAGAGTCCCCATATACCCTCTCCCCACTCCCCCACGCATAGCCTTCCCCAAAACATCCCCCACCAGAGTGGGACATTTGTTACAACTGATGAGCCTACGCCGACACATCATTGTCACCCAAAGTCCATTAGGGTTCACTCTTGGGGTTGTACCTTCTACAGGTTTGGACAAAGGTATAATGACAGGTATCCAATGTCATAATACCATGCAGACTAGTTTCACTTGATTTTTAAATATTAATTTTTTTCTAATCTCCTTAAGTTTCTAATCGTTTTTCTAATTGATTCTTTTAGCTTTTCTAGGTAATAATCTACAAGCAGTGGAATCTTGCCTCTGCATTTCCAGCACTTATCCCTCTTATTTATGTGTCCTAATTGCGTGGGTCAGCTTCTCCAGAGCAGCGTTAAGTTGTAGTGATGACGGAAAATCCTTACCTTGTTCCAGAAGTTAATGGGAATGCATCTAGTGTTTCACCCGTGGATATAATGCTGGATTTGGTCATCTATTTATACTTTTTATCATGTGAAAGCATAAGAATCTACATATTTTTAAAAAGTCTTTTTCTAGAATTGGGAATGGATGTTGGAGTTTATCAAATACCTCCTTAGCATCTATCGAGCTACTCATTTGCTGTTTCTCCTACAGTCAATACATTTGGCAAAAGACAGAATTCTCTACAATTCAGCAAATGAGACTCAGAGAGGTTAAGTCACTAGGCCAGGGTTATATATTGGGCAGGTTATATACTGGGCAGAGCTAAGGTCTTTTTCTTTGAGCCTACATGCTCTTTGTCCCTGCTCCCAGTGCCGCCTGCTCTGAATGCTCATGACCTTGCAGGTCCCCAGACATCCAAATCCCCTGGCCTCCTGCCAGGCCTGACCCAGGCCTTACCCCCAGGCCACATAGCCTCTGTGGCCCCCATGCCCCAGCTTTCCCGCAGGAGAAGCTGGTTCAACTAAGCAGCCCCCCAGGTCTCACCTGGAGTGGGTAGGGGGTATTGGATAGGCCCAGGGTCACAGACTTAGGAAGGTAGAAGAAAATACATTGTTCTTTCCTTCTACCAGGCTTAGTAAAAAGAGGGAGGAGCACGTGGCTGCCTCCAGGCAGAGAGGCATGGCTTCCGAGGATTTGTGCTGGGCACAGAGAAGGCAGGTTCCAGTAGGCATCTGGGCTCAGATGAAGAGCCTCAGGGCTTTGATTCGAGTTCGCCGTGGCCATCCCAGGTCCCTGCCCCGGCTTTGATGTGTGACCTGAATAGGGCCCTGTCTCTCTGCCCGTGGACTGAAGCAATAGAGACCCATGAGGAAGTCCCTTGGGGGTCTGGGCTGGCACACAAGGCAGGCAACAGGTGAAGAGCTGGCCTTTTCTGCTTTCTGCTCTGGGTGCCACCTCTAGGCATTGCCTCCCTGGACCCTCCCTGGAATAGCTGAGCCTGGAAGGTGTCTCAGAGCCCAGCAGAACCAGCATTTATTACTGCGCCTCTGCCCTAGACCACACATTTTGCATGCATTGTCTCGCTTAATTTAAATTAACTTATTGTCATTAAACCCTCAGCATCAACCTACCTAGACGAAGACAGGGTCTTCTCAGTGTTGAGTGCTTTCCACACCATCTCCATGATCCCATTTTACAGATGAGTTTGAGGCCGAGGGAGGGAAAATAACTTTCCTGGGGTTGTTTGGCCGGTGGTGGCAGGGACGTCGGTCAGAGCCAGGGTCCTCTGCCTTTACCTGCAATGTTAGTATTTCAGCTTTCTGTAGATTTTCTGAGACCTGCAAGGTCACCGTGTGGCTTTGTCATCCTGTCATCAGTTGGCCTCACCAGTGAAAATGGTGAGGGGGACCTCAAATTAGCTGAGGGCTTCCTGTAGTTGAACCCCATTTTACATATAATGAAACTGAGAATTGGAGTTTACCTGCCTGAGGTCCCGGAGCAGGTAAGTGGTGGAGGCCAGATTCAGGTGAGGTTGCCGGCCACCGCTCCTACTGGTGACTTGGTTCCCCATCTGGGAAGAGTAATGCTGGTTTCCTGTCTTCTTTTTCGGTGTTTTCACCCATTCTCAAATTATCCACCTGGGGGCGCTGGATAACAAGGCTGTGACGAGCTTGGCAGGGAGATGTCTGACGTGGCTGACGGAGGACGTCTCCTCCCAGGATCCTCCCCGCAGGACCCCACGGTTCCTTCCCTTCCCGAGGCCACTCACCCGCACCTCCCCCATGCCCACCCAGGAGCCCGGCAGACTCCCAGGTGCCATCTTCCTCTCACTCTCCTCGGGCCTGAGTGTGGGAGGCCAGGCCTGTGCCAATCAAGGTCACACATCTGGGCAGCCTGGCACTCGGTGGCCTCTCACTGGGCCAGCTGGCCCTCGGCAATGGCCCTGCCCCTTTTCCTTCTCCATCTTCTTTCCAGAGCCAGCGGCCCAGACAGGTCAGGGGTGGCCGTGACCTCACGGGGCTGCTCACAGGTTTCCAGGGGACCCTCAGCCTTCCCTCCTTCTTAGTGCTCCCCCATCTTTCTCTCTGTAACCACTTGTTTCTGGGCCCGAGCCTCCCCGAACTTCAGCTCCTTGAAGGCAGGTCCGCGAAGGCCTCCCCGCAGTGGGCTGAGTGCACAAACGGCACAAGATCCCCTGCGGGTAGAGGGATGTGTCCAGACAGGTCAGGGCCTCTGGGGACAGGACCACAGGTGGTTGGGTCCCCTGCCCCTGGCATTCCCTGCAGGAGTTAACCAGACTGGCTTCCTGTTAACCTAATTCCAAGGAACTGACCAAGAACCCAGGGTGCCCAGGTCCTCATTCACACAGATGGACTCGCCTGGGGGGTGACCTGCCCAGGTGAGCTGCTCAGGGCAGTGGGAGGCCTTAAGCCACAAATCCAACACCACCGTGTGCGAGGCACTTCCGGGTTCACCAAGCAAACCCTTTCCCACTCTGCTTGGTGCGGGTACATCCCATGGGGGCTGGGGGTCTTTGGGCCATTTTGTGCTACACAGACATGGCATTAAGTAACATGGACTCCCATAAAGAGAAAATTCCTGCCTTTTTGAGTCTCTTTCCAGCCTTCAGGGCAGGCGAAGGAGAAAGCCTTGGTTCGGTGCTAGGACACCCAGCCGTCCCCATGGCTCCGGCCGAGCGCTCTGTTTGTCCAGCTTAGAACAGGCCTCACTCAGGCTGCTGGCTGGCAACAGCATCCAGCTGCAACTTAATCGCATTATTTTCATTGTGTTTATCTTTATGGTTACTTTCTATTTCTAGCAAGTGATACTTGTTCTCTACGTGCGTGCGATGACATGAAGTTTCTTTTTTAAGGAAGAAAAGTAACTCATTTTAAGGACATAATAGAAGAGGTAGGGCTCAGATGAAACAAACCTCGTGCAATCATCAAAGACAAGAATGACCGAAGTCTGGAAAATGGAGAACGTGCTCCCCTGACCCTCCCAACCTCTTGCAGGTGCCCTAACTGGGGGTACAGTCCCCCTTGCACGGATAAGGAAACTCAGGCTCCGAGAGGGGAAGTGACCGTGGCAGAGAAAGCCCCTTGACTGGGTGGGAATATGCCACCCCACCCCACCAGCCCCATGCCCACACCTGGCATCTCAGAGCCTGAGCCCCACAAGGGGCTGGGAGCCCACAGCTCAGCTGGCCGGCTGCCTGGGCCTGGGGGGCTGGACCAGCAGGGACCTTGAGTGTCAGGGGCCTGAGCAACAGCTCCATCTAAAGCACCTGCCACTGACCCACATGCTCCTTAACACAGCCCTGTAGGACCCTCGCTCACGGAGGAGGGAACATAGACCCACAGAGGGGCCACGTGTGTCATGCAGGTGTCATTGTCTCCAATTTGCAGATGGGGAAACAGACTCCAGCCAAGATCGCACAGCCAGTGGGTGCAGGGGCTGGACCTTGAACCCAGGTCCATCTGTTCTTTCCTTGGCCCAACTCCCAGCTGTATCGAGGATCTGAATCCCGGAAGCGGACTTCACGGGGACCCACCCGGGGCTCTCTCTGGACTCACTTCTGTTCCCAGGATGCTCCTTATTGGGGCTGCAGCCAGAAGCATGGAAAGAGCCCCCACTGCAAGTCCGTCAATCAATCCGGCCCTCCCCTCCCTGACACTGGGTCTCCCTTCTCCGTTGTCAGCCCACGTAGTACCTGGAGCACAGGATGCCAAGATCTTTTGTCAAGACTCTGTCCTGATGCCAGTAAAGATCTTTTGTCCTACACAGTTGGTACCATGGATAGTCATTTACTAAAGTTCATTGACTTAGAGTAACAAATAAGTAACGAATGTACACACGTGCCTTGAGCGGTGTACTTTAACGCGTGTCTGCGGGCACCCCGCCTCCCCCTCAAATCTGTTGATGTGGAACCCAGGCCTTTCTGGAGACTGAGGCTGCTGCCTGGAGACCAGACAGTGCTTCCTCTCTCCCCCAGCCCCCTCAGGTGGCATGAGTGACTTCCAGGAATGGCTCCCAAAGTGGAACCAGAACCTTCAGAGGCTCAAGAAGCATCTAAGCACAGAGTCCATTCTAGATTTTGATGATTTAGCTGTCATCTCACTCACTGAATTTGCAGACATTTGACACAACTCCCCTGTGCCAAACTTTTTCATGGGACTCAAGTTTATTTTCACGGCAACCCCCATGGTTTTTGTTTGCCCTCGAGTTTCAGCAGTTTACTTAACGCTGAGTTACATTAGGGGTTAGGAGAGCGAGGACTCAACTGGCACACACTGGAAACAAACACCCTGGAGCTCTCTCAGCCGGAGGTGGCCAAGCAGGCACTCCTGGCCTTGCGTGGGCATGGAGGGACAGGTGCCAGTGACGAGAGCAGATTCTGCCTCTGTCGGCTATGCAGGGACAGGTGCCCCGATGGTCCCCACTTCCAGTGTTCCACAGATGACAACGTGCCCTCCATCCCTCTGCCCTCCTCACACCAGGACGCCCACCCACCCCGAGCCAGGCCTCCTCAGCCTCTTCAGCACCCCGTTCTCATCCCACGCCCAGTCACCAAAACCTCTGGGAATCAAGGAGGTGCTCCAACTAAGGTGCGTGGCGCCCCCTTCTCTTCTTTCAGGTTAAGGTCGGGACTGGGTGAAGCGAGAGAGGCAAACTCCTCAGGCCCCAAATTGCAGGGAGAGCCGGGAAGTAGTGATCAAGACAAACAACTCAATTAACGGTGGGCATAGGGTCTGATTAGACACCGCTTCTAAGAAAATACACAAATGGCCAGCAAGCACATGAAAAGGTGCTGAACGTCACTAATTAGGGAAATGCAAATCAAAACCACAGGGCTGTCATCAAAGACAGGCGATGACAAGTGTCGGCGAGGACATGGGGAGGCTGGAACCTTCTAGGACTAGGGCAAGAACAATACTGAATGAGCCTGGAATGCCATGTAGTTCCAGAAACCAGAAACTAAGGAAATGCTGAGACGCACACACGCTACGTGAAGGGACACGGGCCAACGGAAAGAGCTACCAGTGGCCAAAAATGGAACATTGGTGGGGGCGGGGAGGGGAGGCAGGAAGAATTGGATTATAACCCAAAGTAGAAAAGCTTTACAAAAATATACCCATGATATAAATAAATGATTGACTCAATAAACAGAGTGAGGAGACAGATCTCCCATGCAGAAGAATTCCAAACAACTTGTGTAGACCACCCATCCTCAGGAGACGGAGCAGAATTCCCCACTCCATGTGGCCAGGCACAGAGACTTCTTCCAAAGAGTACAGGTCATCAGACTGGATCCTTTCGAGAACTCCACGGAGCGCCCACCATTATTATCCCCATTTTACAGATGAGGCAGCTAAGCCTCATGGAGGCCAAGCTCTGTCCCACGCTTCTCAGCTCCCCTGTGCTGTTCTCTGCCTGGCCTGTTCCACGCTGTATGCCCGAGGACCTCACAGGGTACGAAGGGTGTAATTAGCACTTGATAAAATTGTCAAAGGAGAGAAAGAAAGGAAGGAAGGAAGGAAGGAAGGACAGAAAGAAAGACCAGAAAGGAAAGGACAGAGGTGGAGAGACTGGGTGCTACCTGGTGCCACTGCTGTGTGGCTGTGTGACTCTGGGCAGGCTCCTTGACCTCTCTGAGTCGGTCTCACGTTGCTCATCTGTGAGATGGATTGGCTTTCCTGCCTCTGCGAGGGAGAATGTGAGAATGAAATGAAGTCACCGGTGTGTACTGGATATAACTCCCGCCCCCCAACCCCCCGCCCGTCACAGAACTGTTTTCTCTTTTCAAAAAGTCAGTTTCGGTCTCTAAGCCCTGCCTCTGCCTGGCTGGCAGGAAAAACGGCGTCAGCTCCAGAATCTTAGGAATTTCAGGTGAGGGACTGCCCGGTGCTGGCCCTCACAGGTTTCTGGTTATCATCACAAATCAGCATAGGGCGGCTGAAACTGAGCGGCTTCCTGCTACCTCCTCATCCCTAGGGGCCCGGAGACTTTTCTTGGGTGACCGCCTGGGTCCTGGTGGCCCATATGCACGCGGAAGGCCCGCACGGAAGCAGTGGAGTCGGAACCATCTCGTCCTGTTGTGCAAGAACTCAGCAGAGTGGGAGTAGAGAACTCGTTTGAAACCCAGCGTGGCCACTCAGCCAGCCCTGGGCCCCGGCGTGGGACGGAGGGAGGGACATCTCCTAGAGCGGGCACTTCTAACTCGCACAAGGCAGCCCGTGGGCTTGTGGCGGTGCTGGGGGCAATCCCCTTGGCTCCAGGATCCATAGGCTCCCTCGGCCTCTCCCCATGTGCCCTGCCCTGGGCTCACTTCTCTGGTCGGTGCTGGGAGCCTTTCTTCCTATGCGCTGTCCGTGCTGAGAATCGTCCCCCCACTCCGCAGAGATCTGCCCCGGAGCGGTGAGCAAAGGAAAAGGGGAGGGGAAAACAGAAAGCAGAGCCGGACGGACATCTCCAGTCCTGTCTCCCCACACAGGCGAAGCACCTGGCCCAGTACAGCCTTGGCAGGTGACTCGCTTCCTCCTTTCCTTGCAGAATGTCACGCAGCGTTTTGAGGTTCTCAGAGCCCCCATCCATTCTCTCCTTGCCCAAGGTCACACAGCAAGTCAGGAAGGGTGCCTTTCCCAGCTCTGGGACCCAGTGGGGACTCCCACGTGGAGGCAGCCTGCTCACTTCAACTCCACGCTCCCACATCCTCAGCCCCACCAGCCCTGTGACCCCCATGGCAGTTACTACCCCCCGCCCACCCCGATTCCACCTCCCTCACCAGAGTGATTGGCGAAGGGGTAGATACCTGACCCAAGCTGGGCCACTTGGAGAGGTTCTGTCCAAAGATGGGCACATGACAAGACAGACCAGTCAGGGTCCTTCCCTGGGATCTCTGTACTCAGACCACCCGGAGTGGGAAGACACCCGTCACTGGCAGGGAGAGGCAACGGGCTGCGGAGGGGCCCCCTGGCGCATTGAGGCGCTGGCTCTGGCCATTCCCCCGCCCTTCCCAAGACCTGTCCTTTGGCTGAGTGAACACTCTAGGGGCCTTCAGGAAATTCCTTCCTGCGTAGCTAGTTTGAATCAGGTTTTGTCCCAGATGATCGTGCATCACGTTAAAAACAAGGATCTGGAGCCAGCCAGCCCTGGCTTTGAGTCCCCTCCAGCACTCGCTAGCTGTGCCACCTTTAGCACGTCACTGAAGAGCTCATGCCTCGGTTTCCCACACTGGCTTATTGTGGGGATTAAATGAGTTATAATGGCACCTGGCACATAGGAAGCCCTCAATAACACCAGCCCTTCAACCAGGAGCTCTGGGTCCTGCAGCGTCCCAGACCCTCGCGGTGCCCACAGTCAGCCAGTCCGTCCATCAGAGCAGCCTGGCGATGGTTTGCTTCCCCCTGGCCGAAAGCGGGACACGGATTTTACGTAGTGATCGAGCTGCTAGTCAGCCCTGCGCTCACTGGCCTGCTCAGGCTCAGTGTCCCCACATGACTTGCAGCAAGATGGCAGAGCTCATAAGGCTGGCCTTCCATGGCAGGCGGCCCAGGCCCCAGGGAAGGCCAGTGATGGACGCCCTGAGTTAGACTCACACCGCCTCGTACCTCAGTGGCTAACTTTGTTTTGGGGTCCAGCATATGGCACCTGGATCCAGCATATGGCACCTGGAACAGTGCTGGAGAGTGCTCAGGGCATGCAGAGATTGTCATGCCTACGTACCCAGCTGCTGCTCCCAAGGTAGCTCCCGTCCCAGAGGGCTGCTCAGTCCTTCACACAAACAGCCATCAGCCAGGCTTGCGCCATCCAGGACTGGCCTGCCCAGACCAACCCAGATCTGCCAGAGCCCCCAGGGGCGCCCATAGCATGGGCTCAAGCTGGAAACATCCTGTCTACCACCACCACGTGGCCTGTGGCAAGGAGCAAAGGAGCAGCTCTATGGTGGGTTAAATAATGTCTTCAAAAGGATACAGCTACCAAGAACCTCACGCTGCAACCTTATTGGGAAATAGATCTTTGGCAATGTAATTATTTAAAGATTAAAGATTAAATCATCCTGGATGGAGGGTAGGCCCTCAATCTAATGACTGGCGTCCTTAAAAGAAGAGAGGACACAGTCACGGAAAGAAGATGGAACAGAGATTGGAGTTAGGCTGCCACGAGCCAAGAAACAAAGCTTTGCTGGCAACCAGCAGAAGCTCGGAGAGAGGCAGAGAAAGGTTTCTCCCCGGGAGACTTCAGGGAGAACCAACCTTGAATTCAGACTTCCGGCCTCCCGCACTGGAAGAGAATAAATTTTTCACCTGGGAATAGCAGGTGCTATAGGGGTGTGTGTGTGTGTGTGTGTGTGTGTGTGTGTGTGTGTGTGTGTGTGTGAGAGAGAGAGAGAGAGAGAGAGAATAAATTTCTGTTTATTGAGGCTAGCCAACTGTTGTAAAACTCACACCTGTTCACAGTGTGCCCGTTGGCAGTTTGGCTGCATTTATAGGAATCTTTAAACTTTGCTCTCTTGTTGCCCAAGTGATTCCATGTCTAAGCATTTAGTTTGGGGAAATAACTAGAACAGTCCAGATGTCCATGCAGGGGTGATCCCCACAGTTTTGTTCAAAGTGGTGAAAAATTAGGCAAGAACTAAATACCTCTCGGTGGAGTTTGGTCAAATAGATGCTCGTCCTCCACGTGCTGGAACACCAGGACCGTTAAATGTGGGACGTCGAAAGAGATTATGTAGTTGTATGTGAAAAAAACCTCCCAAACATGTTAACCATACATAAAAGACTGGTAAATTGAACTTCATTAAAATGAAGAATTTCTGTTCATCAAAACACAACATGAAGAGACTCATTTCAAATGCCAGTTCCCCCACCAACTGGCTGTGAGAACTCGGGTGAACTATTCCAGCCCCCCATGCCTCAGTTTCTCGTCTGTAAAACGGGGAGAATTTCTTCATGAGCTTTTTTTTTCTTCGGTTAACTATTATTGTGTCACCAACCACTCTAAAACTTAGTGGTATAAAACAATAATGATCTTTTAATTTGCTCACGGATGTGAAATTTGAGCAGGGCTTGTGGGGGGTGGCGCATCTCTGCTCCACGGGGAGTCATTTGGGGTGGCTGAACTGGGGGACCTCTTTTTAAGATGGCACACTCATGTGGCTGGCTAAGTCGGTGCTGGCTGTTGGCTGGGAGCTCAGCTGAGCTGAGGGTCACAGGGCTCATTCCCTGTCCACGTGAGCCTCTCTCTCTGGGCCGCTTGGGCTTCCTCACAGGTTGGTGGCTGGGTTTCAAGAACGAGTGTCACAAGAGACAGGAAGCGGAGCCACCAATTTCTTATGGCCAGGGCCTCCCTACAATGGCAGAGTGTCACTTCTGCCATATTCTATTGGTCAAAAAGTCGCAGAGCCCAGATCCAAATGGAGGGGACACAGACCCCCATCTCTTGATGAGCGGAGTGTCAAAGACGTATTTTAAAACTGCCATAGGGTGGCTGTGAAGATTAAATCAAATCTGTAACCAGTCCTAAAGGCTCATCCCATGATTTTATTAACAAGATTTATGAAAAACAAAGAAGGCGAGGACCTTTCCAGGGAGAAGCCTGGCAGGCCTGGCTGAGCCTCCTGATCAAAGCTAGCATCATGGCAATGGAATAGACAGACGTCATGGCTCCTTCTTAAAGAAGGCAAGCCTCGGGGCCTTTGCACTTGCTGTTCTCACTGCCTGGAACACCTTTTGCCCAGTTACCCACGGGGCTTGCTCACTGACTACCTTCAGGTCTCTGCTTCCATGTTGTCGGCACCTCAGGATGACACCTCAGGGCCTCTCTGGCCCCCACATAAAATTGCCCCTCCCACGACCACCTGTACCCCTCCGACCCTGCTCTGCCTTTCCTTCTCTGCCTGACATTGCATGTCTTTTTAAAAATTATTATCATTACTTCTGGTTTATCCTGTTTTCTCTCACTAAAATGTCAGCTTTTCAAAGACATTTGTGTCTGTCTTGCTCAGTGTTGTACCCTCGGAACCTAGAATGGCGCCTGGAACATAGTAAGTGCTCAGTAAAGATATGAGGCATCTGCTCAAATGCCATCTCCTTCGTGAGTTCTCCTCGATTTCACTGACGAGAGGAGGACCCGGACCCGGGGTTCTCCCATGGTTTTCAGCTCGGTACCTGTGTGTTTCTGGGCACCGAGCCACATGTATCTCTCATTCTCGAGCCTCGCCCTCGGCACCCCATAGACACTCCGGTGGCTCTAGGTCTAATTTCCACCTGTCCACCAATCAGGCTTTGGAAAGCAGCTTTGTATCTGCAACTCAGTTAATTCTCCTCACAGCCTTCAGCTATGGGTGTGATCACCTCGTTTACAGATTTGGCCCAGAGAGGAATGGTGGCCAGTCAAGATCAGATGGCTGGGTGGGGCAAAGCCAAGCCTAGAACACCAGTCTCCTGCTTCCTGGGAGCAAAGCGCATGAGAATTACAGCTTATGGGGGCACCGGGGAGGATCTGAGAATCAGCTCCAGCGGAGGTTGCAAATCCAGTACCTGCAGGGCTGCGGGCTGGGAGCTGGTACAGCAAGAGTCTCAGATGTGACACAAGAAGCCAGGGATCCTAACCTGGCAATTGAGTCAAACGAAACCAAACCCAGAACAGACTTCCATGGGCTGGATGCCTCCTTTGGCCAGCAGTCTGTAACCTCTGCTTTATCTAGATTCTACCTGGATTTTAGATAATCCTCCATTTTAAAGCCAAGGAAAATGAGGTCCAGAGAGGGAAGGGAGTGATTTGCCCAAAGTCACACAGCAAGAGCCAAGATCTAAAAAACTCTGTCTGCAGAAAGTAGGATTTGGGGACGTGACGCAGAGCCCCTCTACCCGCCCAGTCAGTCTCTGCCATCCACCGTAAGGCAGTTCCCGCCAGCAGTGAAAAGAAAAATAGATGCTAATCCAATCCTAGGGCAGAGGCGGCTATGGGGAGAGCTGGGTTTCGGGGGCACATAGACCTGAGTTCAAACTCCAGCCCCAGCCCTGGCCAGCTGTGTGATCTTGGGCAAGCCTCTCTGCTGGTGCAGAGCTCCTTCACCCACCGCAGGGGTCCTGGCAGATTCTGCCGGCTCTACCAGTTTTGGACCCTCCAGTCTGGGCCTGCTTCCAATGCTTCCGAGGGAAACTCCCGCTGTGGTTGTCACATCGAGTGTGCACGGTGCCAACGCCTGGAGATTGCACCAGAGCAGACTGTGTGACTTAAAGAGGCCTCAGCAGGACAGGCTTGGTGACACTGGAGCCGACCTCCTCTCCCAGCGCCTCCTCCCTGCACCTTCACAGACTGAGCAGTGGCCCGCGATTCTGCCATTGACGCTACCACGGTCTCTGGCTAAGAAGCGGCATCTTCTTTTTAAAATGAGTGCCCTCTTTAAATTGCGAACGCCCGAGTGAATTATTATATTTGCTTCCAACAAATCATCTCACAGGCCTCTCCGGACACTTAGCTAGGGGTGGGTGTGTGGTCTGGCTGGTTCTGGTTTCTCCCCTCCAGAAGTGGGGGAGACCCTGCCCTCTCCTCTGCTCCCAGGGCTGTGGGGTTCAGCCAGCAACCCATATAGCAAAAATGAAGTGGGGGCAGTAATTTGGACAGAAATGCCTGCTAAGAGGTCACTGCCCAGCCCACCAGCCCACCACCCCACCCTGCCTCTGCATCTCTTCCTCTCCACCCGAGGGCCACTGTTCCCCTTGGGGCCAGCCCCTTCAGAACTCCACGTGCTGGACTACATTGCCTCCCAGGCTTTCCCAGCCCACTCCCACAGTCCCCCAAAACCTGCCCCCGCACACACACCAGGCCAGAAGCCTCCTACCTACCCTCCCCAGCTGTTCTGTCTCCCGAATGCCCTGTTCATCCCCTGACCATGGGCTTGATCCTCATGGCATGTCACTGGCCACTGCAGCCACCCCTGATTGGTCTCTGGCCTTTAGTCCCTCTGGTCCTGTGCTTCCCTGGGCCCATGCTCCCCACCATCACATAGCCAGAGGGAAATTTCTAGAACTGTCTGGCAATGGCCTTTCCGGGCCATCAGCTGCTCTCGGGAGGGCAGCTCATTCCAGTATTCAAGGCCCCACCAATGTCACCTGCCTCCTTTCTTACAATTGATTACACCTGCCACGTGTGAGTTTGTTCCCCACATCTGGGTGAAACAATTACTCGTCATTTCCCTGAAATTAAAATTGAATTAGCTGTCCTGTATTTTACCTGGCAACCCTTGTATCAGTCCAAAGACCCCAGACATCATGAGGTTTTAGTATAATTTTCAGTATAAGTATATTTACGTGCAATATTTGGGACTTACTTATACCACAAAATTATTCATTGTTTATCTGAAATTCAAATTTAATTGGACAGTTTATATTTTTCTTTGCTAAATCCAGCAACCGAGGTCCTGCACAGGTAACGGGGACCAGGGGGACTGCCAGGGATCAGACAGCCCTAACCTGTACCCCAAAACTTTGCCCTCTAGTCAGCCTAAAAGTCCCCTTTCCCAACTCCTGTTCCAGACCATGGAACCCAGAGACTCCTGGAGAGGAGCTGCTCCGCCACCGTCCACTTCTCCCGCCTCTGGGTCCCAGTTTCCCCTTCTATATCATGAAACTGACGTTTTTTCTGCCCCGCCTCCCAGCTTCGCCCAAGGATCAAACCCCTGAGTAGGAACTTTTGAGTGGAGAGGACACGTCCAGAAGGCAAATAGGCATGTGGGGTGGTTCTGTTCTTTGGCTCACTGTAGGATCTTGAGGAACGATGAGGACAAAGTCTCCCCCCTCGCCCCATAGTACCTTGTAAAGGGTTAAACCACCTTAATGATAACTGATTCAGACAAGGATCATGCCAGATGCTAAAACCATCTGATGAAAGTTTCACACGGTATCAAAGTTCCCTTGACAGTGGGAAGACCTGGCGATCGCTGGCGGGGGGTGAGGCAACTCATCGCCTGCCCTCTGCTCTCATCTCCAGATTAAAGAAGACAAAAGGGACCTGCCAAGTAAACATGGACCTCGACCTGGGCTTAGAGCCTAGACCAGAAAAAATAATAGCTAGAAAGGAAGGACATTATGGTGCATCTGGGCCAAGAGGAATGGGGGCTGGGGACTAGTGTGTCAATATCGTATCAATGTGAAACTTCCTAAATTTGATCATTGCGCAGCGGTATGTAGGAGAAAGGCCTTGATCTCAGGAAACGCATGGTAAAGTGTTTAGAGGTGAAGGGTGATGCATCTGCAACTTAACTCTCCATAGTTCAGCAAAAACAAACAGATGGATAGAGAGCAAAGGAGAGAGAGGCCGAATGATAACAAACGGTGACTGTCAGAGTTCACTGCACTCGTCTCGCAACTACTTTGTACGTTCGACACTTTTCCAAATAAAAAGCCCGAGGGAAAACACACCCAGAATAATACATCAGAAGTGTCTTAAAGACTCTGCAGCCCACCACCTCTTCTTGGCGAAGGAGCCTGAGAACAGAAGGCCTTGTCCTGTGTCACACAGTGAATGGCAGCCGAACCCACCCCACTTGGCTTGAGTCCCAAGAGCAGGAGGGGGCCGCTTCCTCAATGTTGTTCCAGACTTTCTCCCTGCTCACTACCACCCCCAACGCACACTATACCCCCGAGGCCGCCTACAATCCTGCAGGTGAGGAGCCCCCTAAGAAACCGGGCCACGACTCCCTCAATCTGCACTGCCTGCCTCCCGAGAGATATCCTGCCATCCAAGGTGCAGGAGGGGAAAAGAGGGAGGCGCGGAGGAAAGGGAACGGGACTTGTGACAGTGTCCTCTGGGAAGCAATAAGGCCTGGGGTCTCACTCGGCCATTGCAAGCAGGTCCAAACCCCAGGGAGGAGCTCTGTTGGGAGTTGAGGCTTAAATCAATAATTAGGCAAAATAAATGCCCTTGGGCCAGTCCCTCGTGGGGGCTAGGGCAGCCAGAAGATGACATTGCTGGGCCTAGGACCAAGGTGACTGGACAGTGTAGCTGCAAGGGGTCTCTGGTGACAGTGGAGTCAGGACAGTCCAGAGCTCATAAGCGATTGTCCTGGCCACGTAGGGGTCCCCAGGAGACACAATCTACCTCATTTTGGCTTCACCAGCCTTCGTCGACTTCTGCACCAGGTATGACCTCCCCAACTTCACATGTGGCCAAGGACTGGGTCACACAGGCGAGCAGGAGCCAATGCTAGTGTGAGGCCAAGCCTGGCAGGCAGGACACTTTCTAGAGAAGCTTCCGGATGTATGCAGGAGCGAATTCTCCTTTTGAGCTTTACTCAGTGAAGTATGTCAGTGCGTTGAGGTATCAATGTAAACAGGATTTATTACAGTAAGAATAAAATGCTTAGTAACTTATGTTGTGAATGTTAAATTTTATGTACAGAAACAATTATGAAGAAGTTCAAACAGATAAATAAATAAGGAAAGAAATGGACAGTTAATATGATCTTAAGAGAGGCAGTTAATAGTATAACTTTAGGAGGAAAGCTGTCTCCTTTTTTTGAGTCTACAGATACATAGATTTAGAAAATAGATTCCATCCTAATTCTGATTTTGTAGGATTGTTTGTTGGACTAGCATTTATAGCCTTAATCTAACCAACGTTTAGGGGATGAGTCTTTCCAGGAAAAGCCCTGTGCAGGAATTCTTCATGGCTGGTGAGGGCGATTAAAAGGAGAAAGCCAGTTTAGTCACCTCCAAATTTCACAAGAAGAAACTCCAACATCACACGTCCGCGCCCTTGAGAATCGTCATGAGGAAAGTCAAAAGCAACTGGGGGAAATGGAGAGGTTCGGGATGGCCTGCTCCCCGGGCCTCCGGGGCAGGTGTCAATGGTGAAGGCCACCTGTGCCGCAGCCAGCCTAGAAAGTGTCTGGCAGCGGGAAGTAACTGGTCACTCACGCTGAAGTCAAGTTTTCTGATTTGATTATTTCCTTTATCATATTAGAATTGTGATCATTAAAACTGAAATCATACCTAACTGATCGGCTGTCACACTTAACCCTTGTATTCTATGGTAGTAGATCTCTGTGTCCCTGCCTGCATGCTGTCCCCAGTTCCCTTTTAAAGCCAGCAGTCACTCTCCCACATGCTTAAAACCTTCCAGGGCTTTGCATATTCTCCTACATCCCAGTCCCCTGCGCCTGGGGCCCCACATGGCCTCACTCTGACCTGAATCACAGTGCTGTGCTCCCAGCTCTGGCTTATCAGCCCTATCAGCCCCTCCCACCTTGTTGACCCTGCATCTGTCCACCTCGTTCCCGCCTCCAGGCTCTGCCCAGTTCCTTCTGCCTCGAAGGCCCCTGCCTGGCCAGCATCACGTTGCAGGAACACATCGCGCACCGCAGGCCGGCTGGTCAGAGTACTGGGAACTCATGTCTGGGGCCAAGGCAATCATTCCAGGAGGGCAAAGCCAGAGAGTGCCCCTGGGGGCGGCATGGGCCTACACAGAGGAGGTGTCCACTGTCTGCTAGATTCACTCACTCAACGCGTATTGAGTACTTTACTATATGCTAAGCGCTGGGCTAGGCGCCAGGTATGCAGGCGACTTCAAAGCGGAGGCGTCCCCTCAGGAAGCCCACAGTCCACTGGAATGGGGTGGCTGGCTGGCGGCAAACCATCCTCCGGGGGACACACAGGAAGACTTCAGCTCAATATTAAGGGCTAGACCACAGGGCCTGACGGCACAGGGGGTCAGGGCAGACCTCGCTGAGCAAGGAACATGTGATGTGATACCCGTATAATAAGCAAGGGTGGCCCGAGGCAGCCGGGGATAGCGGGAACCGCACGTTCGCAGGCCCAGACGTAAGGCCAGCTAAGCAGTGTCAGGAACAACAATGCCCCCGAGGCCCAGCAACGCGCTCCGCGGCGCCACCCGAGGCCAGGCCAGGCAGGGCCGGCTCCTGCAGGCCTCGGAGGCTGCGGTGAAGTTTCCAGATTTTATTTTCGAGACCATCCAGGGGGCGCCATCTTCCTCCACTTGCGCTGGCAAACGAGGCCCAGAGAAGGCCAGCATCGCACCCGAGAGCACACA
>NW_006440626.1:2456715-2457254 GCF_000325575.1 Pteropus alecto
CGTGGGCGCGGTGACTCATGCCCTGGCCTCTGTCGCGGGGCCCAGCCCTTCTGCCCCAGAGGCGTATGAAAAGAAGGGGGGGGCACCCAGGAGCGGCCCCACCCGCCGCCCTCATCCCTGCCGGTTCGGGAATGGAGCTGAGTGTGTGTGCACGAGTGAGTGTGTCCGTACGAGTGAGTGTGAGAGTGTCTGGGAAAGTTTGTGCGACGGAGCGTGACTGTGAGTGACATGTGACTGAGCAAATGCGATTCGTGAGAGTGAGTGTGGCTGAGCAAGCGTGACCGAAATGTGAACGCGAGTGTGTATTTGTGTGTGAATGTGAGTGCATGCGGGTTTGTGAGAAGGCAGATGTGCGACTGACTGTGAAGGGCGGCATGGGGGTGTAAAGTGTGAGTGCGTGAGCGTGTGTGTGTGTGTGTAAAGGTGAGACTGAGTGAGATTTAATGTGTGACTGAGCACGTCGTGGGAGTGAGTGTGGACATGTGCGAGTGCATGAAAGTGTGAGTTGTGTTAGAGTTTGTGTATCTGTGACTCTGAGA
>NW_006440626.1:2457289-2483587 GCF_000325575.1 Pteropus alecto
AGAGTTTGTGTGTGTGAATATTGTGATGTCACTGGATTGCAGGGTTTTTAGGCATCTTTTAGCAACCATGGCAACCCCTGGGCCCTCCTCCTTACCCCAACACCACTGTGCTCTTAATCTAACGGCTTGAGAAGGCTTTGCTGCTGGCCGTTTTACAGCTGGAGACATTGGACTCAGACTTAGCCAAGCCACTGGTGGCAGAGCCCAAACTCCACTGTCACGCCATCACTTTTCAGTTGGCTCAGGGTTCCCCTTTTTCCCCCCCGGCCCCCCTCCTTCTGGGATTTCTCTAAAGCCACAGTGGCAGCGCTGGGGGCTTGTGCTCCATGGAGGGTGTAGCCAGAGGTCAGCACCCCACCCACCCACACACACTCTGGTCCCACGTGCTGGCTGCACGTGAGGAGGCCGGCATTGGCAGGATTAAGCCCAGGGCCTCCACCGCCACCCCAGGCACCTTGGACTTGGAAGGCACCTGCCTCCTCCCTCTGACTCTCTGATACATGTCCAGGGCGAGGCAAAAGGCCTCTTGGCCTTGGCCTTTGCTCACAAACATGTGGCCCAGCTCAGGACTCTGGAGGATGCTTGGAGCAAAGGGCAGCCTTGCCCAGGTGACGGCCCCCGCCTCAGTGTAGCGCCCTGACCCGGTCCCCAGAAGTCACCTTCCTCTTTCATTGCTCAGCCCCCTCACCGCCACCCCCACCCCCGTTCTTTTCCCGTGGTGCTTCTCACCTTCTAGTCCACGTTGGTTGGATTCGTCACTGTGTCCCCAGCATGTGGCTGTTCCATACGTTGTTGTTGAGCAGCCAAGCCCTACCCCCACCCCCGTGAGGGGCAGAGCCCTGTTTGGGAGTCAGGAGACCACATCTATCCAAGGAGTGGGTCCTGCTGGGATCCCCGCATGGCCCAGAACACCCCCAGCAGACCCCGGCCAGGCCGCCTGATGCAGGGGCTCCACGCAGTCTGCGGGAGGCCAGCTTGGGCTGACACACTAGGTGTCTTATCTGAGACATGCAGGCTGCAAGGGAGGCCTCCTCCCATACTTTGGGGGGCCCGCCTGAGGGGTTGGCACTCGAGTCTACCAGCCACCTAAGGGGAATGTTGGGGACTCGGCCTTCCGTCTTGGTCCGTGGCTCTCCTGCCCCCAGCGCAGCCGTGAGTGCTCAGTGGGCCCTGACAGGCCTCTGCCACAGGTAGAGTCTGGGGCTTTCCCACTGCCCCTGGCAGCTCTGAGCCTCGTCTGTGACCCTCGGTCGGCAGGGCGCATCTCCTCTGTGGAGGGCAGCTCTGCTGTCCACCTGCCCCTCCTCCTGGCTTTCCTTCTCCCACAGTTGCAGTCCAGGCCCCCGCCTTGTGGAACTTCCTCCAGTCCCTCCCACTTCCTCCCACTTCCTGAGGGAGGTGGCCACTCAGATCCCAGTGGGACAGCTGGCAGGCAGGCAGCAAGCAGGTGAGCCTCAGCACAGGGACCTGGCACCTGGGGAGGGCCAGGACTGCCAGGTGGGGGTTCTGGCACATCCCTCTGCCCAGCAAGACCTGTCCTGGGCAGAGCGGATGCCAAGGTCCTAATGGGGGCATTCCAGGGGGTGAGCAGCTGGCGAGGGCACCCTGCGGTGGGGAGCAAGGCTAATCAGCCCCTCGGCTCCGGTAGGTGAGCTGGGGGCTCCCTGCAGACATCCTGGGACTCTGGCACCCTGTTTCCCCCTCTGCACCCCGTGTTAGCAGAGGTGAGGAAAGGCAGGTAGTGTGTTCCTTGGGGGTCAGAGTACAGCCTGCAGAGCATTAGGTTAAGGCCTGGGAGAGGGTGTGTATGTGTGTGCGTGTGCGTGCGTGTGTGTGCGCGTGCACAGCACAGCTGAGGATCTGGAGGAGGCCTTGGCCTCAGCCATCTGCCTCCTGTTTACTCTGCCTGCTGCTCGCAGGGGTGGGAGTGGTGCCATAGACAGGGTTGGGGGTGCAGAGCATGGGCTATCCCCAAGTCGTGGGAACAGGGCGTCCCCACCCCTTATGTGTCTGGTCAAGCCTCCAACTTTCTGGAAATGAAGCCTTTGCCCCCCCCACTGCACCCTTTTCTCTGCTCATGTCTGTCTCCCGCACTGGCTGAGCTCCTTGGGGCTGGGGTCCCCTGGCCTGTGTCCCCTGCCTCTGTCACGGGCCCTGGCAGGTGTGCTCACTGGCGTCTGTGGCCCAATGGACAGACTAACAGTGAGGGTCTGCCGACAGCTGCCTCCCCAGATAGAGATTTGCACATACGTGACGTCCTCGTCTGCTCTCTCAATGGCCAGATGGTGTCTGTGGGTGCAGAGAGGCCGTGTGGCATCGTGGCTCAGTGCACGGACACCTGGATTCAAATCGTGGCCCTTGGAATTGTCACCCAAGCCTCAGTTTCCTGAAATAAGGGTGGTAATAGCTCCCACCTCCCAGGCTTGAGGGTGACACGAGATCATACATGGCTCTGAGGGGCCCCTGTCGTTGGGACTGGGGCCTGGAAGGAAGGCCACTGACATTTGTCAGCTGCCACGTGAGCATTCTTCCAGGACTGGCTCTAATCCCACCACCCCTCTGGGAGGCTCAGGTGAGGACACAGCCAGGAAGCCAGGACCCTGGCCCGCCCGGGCCTGTGCTCTGCAGAGGGCCCTGGTTTTGAGACAGGACGAGCCGTGCATGCCCCACCCTCGCGGAAGGATCTGGCCTCCTGCCCTAGGTCCTGAAACTTCCAGACAAAATAAAGAGTCAGAGAGAGACTGGGGATGGGGCTTGTTGTCCCTTAACAAATTTACCCACAAATACTTACTGAGTATCCCTGCTAGGAGCTCTGGGGATGCAGTGGCCATGAAACACACAGGTCCCTCTGGCCTTCCGGGGCTTTTGCTCCAGGGTCCACTGTTTTGTGTAGACTGTGACCGCAAGCGGGGAGCTGGCCCCGCCGTCTGAGCCCAGGCCTGGCGTCTAGGGCACACGAAGCTGGCGCCTGGGATCTGGAAGGTCTGTGTGAGGGTCAAAGCCAGTGTCAGGACTCGCCTTCAGACGTGTCGACATACAGGTCTTTCTCAGGGCCCAGCACTTAGCACAGGCCAGCAATCATGGGCTGGGGGCAGCTGAGTGATTCAGGGTGAGTGACAGAAAATCAGAAACCGAAGCCCAGACCCCACCGTCTGAGTCTCAGTTTCCCCATTTGTCAGATGGAGAATGCAGTTGGCTTCTGGGTCTGAGGAAATGCAAGGGAGGGAGTTTTGCAGACTGAAGCGAGCCGTAGGCTGAGGGGGTCTTATGTTATTGAACTTGGCTGTGCACTCAAACAGCTGTGCCGGGGGCGATAAAACTCCTGAGAGCACCAGACACAACTCCACTTGGCTCTCGGCATCATTTAAGTTTATTTCCAGAGCTCCCAACAATGGTGGTTTCCTGCAAATGTAGCTTCGCACAGCTTTTCCCTAAACAGTGTTCTCTAAACACGGATGTGGCTTCTCCGATTGATATGGGAGGGGCTGTAGCAGGGGAATCCTCAGTGTAGTCCTCACCCCCAAGGAGTTCACAGCGTGGGGCAGAGGCTGTGGAAGGCAGCTGAGGGCCTGCTTAGCTAGGGAGGTGCCAGTCGGGAGATTTGACATTTGAGTTGGGCTCTGAGGGATGAATAGGAGTTTGCTGGTTGGCTGAGGGAAGAGGAAGGGCAGAAGGGAGAGTGTTCAAAGGCCTGAGGCAAGAAGGGCTTGTGGTCAGAGTTGTGGCCATGCAGTAGGGGCCTTGAGTGTGGGCAGTGGGGAGCCATGGTGGGTGTTTGAGGAGGAGATGGAGCGTCTTGTTGATTTGAACAGCTGGGGCCTCACGGCGGGAGGCAGGATGTGGGATCCTGGTGGGGCAGGGGGGATTTGGGCTGTGGGCTCTGTGTCTGGAGCACAGAGAGGGCACCTGTCCTGGGAGGGAGCTCTGGGAGAGCCGCACTTTGGGCGAGACAGGCCTGGGGTTGAATCTTGGCTCCACTCCTGAGTCATTGCATGACCATGGGCAAGCCACTTAATCTCTGAGAAACGGGGACAACAGTATCACTTGTCACGAGTGTGGTCCTCTGAGGATTGGCTTTGATGTGACTCGAGCAAGTTACTGAGACTCTCTGGGCTTCAGTTTCCTTATCTGTAACCGGGTGATAATTACAGCACTGGTGGCCTGGGGTTGATGTGAGGATCATCCCAGGGAACTCAGGTGCACACCTGGAGCAGCACCAGCTCAGGGGTGCTGACCACATTTGCTGTGCGCACAGCCTTTTCCTGCCTCGTTTTCTCCCCAGCCCTAGATGGGGCCATCCTCAGGCACTGGAAGGTGGGGGTGGAGAGGCCAAGATTCTCCCCAGAATTCCTGAGCTGGGACTTGAACCCAGGTCTCTGGACCCCAGAGTCCAGGGTTACAAACCAGAGCCTTTCAAATGAGACCCAGGATGGGTTGAAACGCCACCTGCTGCCTGGAACATGGTAGGTGCCAGTTAAATGGACAGGTGGCCCTGGGCAGGGTAGAGTCTGGGCTGGCTTCCCTAGGCTTTCCCTGCAGACCCACTGCAGACCAGGGCCCCCGGGGGGCAAGGCCTCAGTTGCACCCAGCCTGGAGGCCCTGCCTGGGAGAGAGGCACATTGTTCTGAGCCCAACAAAGGGCCTGTAACTGCAGCCAGGCCGGGCAACTTGAAGCCGCTGGGCCGGTTCGGGGAACAGGACCAGACCTGGCGTGGGATCTTGGCGCCTCTGCCCTTCCTTCATTTGGGTATTCCAGCTTCCGGTGGTGTCGGCCCCATGAGGGTGGCGGGCAGTTCCTGTGTGTGCAGCCACATCCCCAGCCATAGACCCTTTGGTGCACGGGGCTGGCCACATCTCATCTTTTAACCTAGCCCCACTAGGAGGTGGGCAGGGCAGTGGCTCTGACCTTCTGCAGAAGGGAACACAGAGGCTCAGAGAGGCCTCAGGTGCTCAGCCAGAGGGCGCCCTCCCCGGACTGATAGACAGGGAGGACTCCTGGCCGGGCTTCCAGGAAGTGGGGAGCAGTGGGTCTGGGCCTTGAGAGGTGAAGATCACCTTACTCGCCCTCACTAGGGCAGGGACCACTTCTAGGTCTGTGCTGTGCAGAATAAGCTACCTCAGGAGCCCCGCGAAGGAAGCAGAGAGGCCTCCGAGGAAGCAAGGAACTTGGCTTAGCTTCCTGGCAGCCAAGGCGAAAAAGGGAACTCGTGGGATTATGATAAGAAGAATGCACACAGCCCTTTGCTGAGAGACAAAGTCAGGGGGGATGTGTCGTAGGGAGGGCGAGTGAACAAGCTGTGAAA
Organism: Pteropus alecto; assembly: GCF_000325575.1. Classification (NCBI taxonomy): domain Eukaryota; kingdom Metazoa; phylum Chordata; class Mammalia; order Chiroptera; family Pteropodidae; genus Pteropus; species Pteropus alecto. Next base: position 2,462,593 of record NW_006440626.1, read on the forward strand.
CAACTTTCTTGAGAAACAGTATCTTGCGTGAATTTTGGGGTCTCACCTCGCCATTTGAGCCACCAGAGTGGGCTCCTCCTACACCACACCCCACTTTGATTTTGAGATAATTTTGGACTCACAGTAAAGTTGCAAGAAAGTATAAAGAGCTCTTGTCCATTCCTCACGCAAATGTCCCAGATGTCAACATTTGCTTTATTGTGTGTGTATTTTTTTAACTATTTGAGAGTGTGATAGCTCTGATGCCCTTTTGCCCCTAAATACTTTACTTTCTCCTGAGAACAAGGACATTCTTTTGTCTGGCACAGGCTAATGAGGAAATCGTGAAGGTAACGTTGATATAACGCCGCTGACTAATCCATGGGCCTGAGTTCATATCTCACCATTGCCCCAGCATTGCCCTTCATAACTGGTTTTTTTTTCCCAGCCCAGCATCTAATCCAAAATCACACATTGCATTCGGTCCTCTCTTTGGTCACTGTATTGGTTTACCACAGACTAGATGGCATAAAGCAAAGGAATCGATTCTCTCACAGTTCTGGAGGTCAGAAGTCTGAAGTCAAGGCACGAGCAGGGCCGTGACCTCTGGAGGTTGAGGGGAGGGTCTTTCCTCTCTCTTCCCGCTTCTGGTGGCCGTCGGCAACCCTTGGCTTGCAGCCGCGTCACCACAGTCTGCCCTGTCTTCCGTGGCCTTCTCTGAGTCCCCTCCGCCTCTCTCTCTCATAAGGACACTTGTCGTGAGATTCAGCGCCCACTGGGATAATCCAAGATGATCTCATCTCAAGATCCGTGGTTCGATTACATCTGCAGAAACCCCTTTTCCAAATTAGGTCAGATCCCAGGATCTGGGTGGACGTGTCTTCCAGGGGCCACCGTTCAACCTACCAGAGCCTCCTTTAATTTGGACCAGTTTCCCGGCCTTTCTTATTCGTGGCATTGACATTTTGAAGAGTCACGGCCAGTTATTCTGGAAAATGACCCTCAGTGTTTCCTTGTGGTTAGAGGCGGGTTGTGTGTTTCTGAAGGAAGCCCGTAGGGCAGTGGTGGGTCCTTCCCACATTGTGTCTAGATGTGCAGGATGTTGGCCGGCGCCTTTCCTGTGGCACTGTCTGGTTAGGGGGTGTCTGCTGTGTTCTCCCCTGTAGGGTTGCTCTGAATGGTTTTCTTCCTGAGTCTCGCTTGTGGTCCAGATAGCGGAGGATGCTCAGGACCCGACTTCCAGATGGCCAAGGGCCTGCTGGGAGCCTGGCCTGGGTTAGGCACTTTCCATGGCTTATTTCCACCTTCACAGCCCAGGGAGTGTGGCTTGGGATCCCCATTTCACAGCTGGAGAAACCGTGCTCAGAGAGGCGAAGTGATCTCTCCAGGGACGAAAAGACAGCTAGAAAGGGCAGGAGGCCGGTGTCTTTCTTTGCAACGGTGTCTTCTCTGGGTAAACCTGAGCAGCGAACTATCCTGCCACAGGTTTGGGGTTGTCTCTGTTAAAAAATCCAAACCACTCTTTTGTGAGACTGAGATGTAGGGGGGCAGGGGGCTGGCAAGGAGGAACCTCTCAGGGCCATGCAAGAGGGTGAGCATTGGCCTAATGTTTAAGAAAGTGATTAGGGAGGCTGCGGGACCCAGGTTTGAAGCTCCCCACCTGCCAGCTGTGTGACTTGGGCAAGTTGCTTCACCTCTCTGAGCCGTTTCCTCATCTGTAAAGTGGTTGTGATGTTGGTACCGACCTTATAGGGTTGTCATGAGGTTAACGCCTGTACCGGGCTCTGTGTGGTTCTGAACAGTAGCTTCTCAGAGCTTTGGGGGACCTCATAGATCACCTGGTCCAGCTCAGTTCAGAGAGGGGAAGGGACTTGCCCAGGGTCACACAGCCATCAAGGAGAAGAGCTTCCCAGTGCCCAGCCCAGTGCCTCTGCTGCCCCTCACACCTGAAAGTGGAACCCCAGGGCTCAGGGGTTTGTCTCTTTGCCTTAAAAGAGCTTAATAAGACCAAGGAAATTGACTGAAGGAAGAAAGAAAGGGAGAGAGTACAGATACACAGTGGTCGAGCACGGTTTTTTGTGTACTATTATGCTGAGCTTCCTGGCAGCCAAAGTGAAAAGGGATGCATGCTCAGTTACGTAGCTTTCTTCGTCCCTGTACCTTGGGGGAAACGGACTTAGTAATGCAGTGATGGGTTTCATGAGTCTGCTTTCTGTAGCTCCTCCCAGCCAGTGCCAAAATGCATGACGGGAGGTTCTCTGAATGAGGATGGCGAGGTGTTCCCAACAGTGGGGATAGCGTGAGCAAAAGCCTGGAGGTGTGAACCAATGGGCGCGTTTGAGGAAAAGGCAGGGAGCAGGCCCCTCCCCATGCCCGCGCTGACCTCGTGGGTCTGTCCTGTCGTTTCAGTTGGGCCACGTGGTCCTCTCCCCAGTCTGGTTCCTCTACAACCTGCTCATGAAGCTGTTCCAGCGCTCCGCCCCGGCCATCACTCTCGAGAGCCCGGACATCAAGTACCCGCTGCGGCTCATCGACAAGGAGGTGACCGTCAGACCCCACATGGCGGGGAGGGGTCACAGGGCGTGGGCCCCCAGAGGCACCTCTCTCCTTGTCAGTATCACGGCATTTCCCAAGCACCTACTATGTGCTCAGGATGTGGCTCCTTTGAAGTAGGTCCTGTCACCTGCCCATTTTAGAGATGGATAAAGCAGGTGAGGTCCATTTCTGTAGCTACCGCTGAGTGGCAAAGTGATTCGAAACCAGGGCTCTGACCACAGAGCGCATTCTCCGAACCACACGCACTGTCCTACAGACCGTCCAGGTGGGAGGGACCCTCAGGACTTTTGGGTTCAAGCACTCATTTAACAGGTGGGAAAGCAGGATGAAAGAGGTCACACTGTAAGTTACAGGTAGAACCAGGACTCAGGCCTCCCGGTGGTCCCGGGTGCTCCTCCTCGCACTGCCCCTCCCTCTTCCCCGCCCCCCAGGGCCATCTGCTCAGGGCCTGGCTTGTTACATCTGCGCAGATGCCCTGCCTGATCGCCTGATGCCACTGTGACTCCATCTGCCCCTCTGCCAGGCTCCCTCCTGCCACCTCGTGGGACATTTCCCTTTGCAAACTTCTGATTGTGATTGAAAACCATCCCCTTCCTCCTTCGCCCTGTGCCGCTAAGGGCCGCCTTCCTCCTTACTCTTCCCCTATCCGAGCCCCTCCCTCACGCTATTTCTGGCCACCTGCAGCTGCCTCAAGAAGGGTGTGACCGGAAAAACTTGAGTCATGGAGCAGAGATTCACCTGCCCGAGAGGCCCCGGGTTCCGTAGGAGCCTCAAGTCTCCTTGGCGCAGAGCTGGGGCTTCTCGTGGCTGGTGGGATGTGTATCTATGATTGTACCAGGAGTTCACAGAAGAGTTAAAAACCAGAGAGAGGCTAAAGAAAAAAAAAGTTACCCCTTCCTCTGTGAGACCACACTTACCCTTTCAATATGTTTTATAGACATTTTTTTCTCACTAAAACGAAATCTTAATGTTTTGAAATCTTAACCTTTTAAAAAATGTTTTCCTTATTTCCTTTTTTATAAAAATTCTGCTTTTGAAGTGTGAATGATCCCCTCCCCCATCCCTCATGCCCCCTCCTTCACCCACAGAGATCTCATTCACGGGTCAGCACGAGCCTTTTCTGGGTGTCATGTTTGTGTAGATATGACGTGTGGAGGTTCAGGTGTGTATGTACTGAGTTTCTCTTTTTTAATAACCTGATTTTTTTACGCAGCCATGTAACATGGACATCTTTTCACGTCTAACCCAAGGCTGATTCCTTATTGTTGACGACTGTCTAGCATTGCGTCATAGGGATGTCGCATGTGGACCTCCAGTCCCCTTTGAGTATGTTAAATCTCCCCCTCCCCCCACAATTGTAGCCTAATGGGGGCTTTGCAGGGTCAGCAGACGGGTCTGCTTTTTGATGCTTTTGCTGTGTTCCACCACTGGCACGGGGAAGGGCCCCTGCTGCCTGCCCTTTGCCTCTGAACTAAACTGGACCAGGCGACTGCACGGTCCCCCGAAGCTCTGAGAGTCTGCCGCTGAGGTCATCATGGCCAGCAGCCTCCTGGATGCCAGTGCTGTGCTGTGCCCCGCTAGAGGTTGCCCAGCACAATAATAATCAGTATCTTTCCCTCATTTCTCTTCTTCCTCCAAAAATTGTCTGGCGTGTGGGTTTCCGACCTTGAGCCCCAGGACCAGTCAGTAATCCTGGAACCTGCTCCCAGGAGGCCTTGAGACCCTATGTGGCCGGAGGGCAGAGGCTTCCAGGGCAGAGAGGTCCACCAACAAGCCCTGTGTCTTAAGTGGCGGCTGGGTGCCGTCCTTCCTGAGATCCAGGCCACCTTCCTCTGCTTGCACACTTCAGTGATGCTCAGGGCGACACTGTTTCTTTGGAGAAGTCCATGTCCCTCTTTCTGAGTAAGAACAATGTCCATCAGGAGGCCTTGCCACTTCACCTAGCCTCACGTGAACACGCTCTGCCCCTCCACACCCACGCTCCTGGCTGCACCGGGTGAAGGGGAAACCCCATAGGGGCCTGGTGGGGCCCAGGTCAGGAGTCAGAGTGCTAGGTTCAGACCACAGCTTCGCTGGCCTTGGTTTAAGACCAAGGATTCTGGGGCGTTTGTCTCGGCTCCTTCACCTCAGGCAGCCTCTGCCCCACCCGGGGACCGTGCGCCTTCCGCCCTGTGCCGCCAGCCACAGGGTCGTGGCTGCCCTGGTTCTCAGGTGGCTTTGAGTATGGTGGTTTCTAGAGCCCCTCTCTTGAGTCTAGGCCTGGGCACATAAGGCCTTGTCTCAGCTCTACCCCTAGTTTGCCAGCCCAGTCCCCAAGTTCTTCCTGCCACCTCAGGACACTGCTCAAGCCGATGGCAGAGGGGAATCTCTCCCTTCTGTCCCTGGAATTTTCTGGGCCGTTTGGCAGCCTCCCTTTGGGATCCTGAGTTCACTTGTCATTCTGACCACCTTGCTGTGTGGCCCTGGGCAGGTCACTGCCCTTCTCTGAGCCAGTGTGTGCCTGACCTCTGCCCTCACACACACGCGTGCAGGTCGTGTGTCCACATATGGTGAGCACCAGTGCGGCTTCTCTCAGCGACCCAGGGGCCGGTTGGCCCCTCTGCCCTGGGTGCCGTCCCAACAGCTTGGGCCTCTTTGTAGGTCATCAGCCATGACACCCGGCGGTTCCGCTTCGCCCTGCCGTCACCGCAGCACATCCTGGGCCTCCCTGTTGGTGAGTGGAGCCGGGCGCTAGGTCAGAGAGGTGGGGACTTTGTACTTCGACTAGGGAAAGCAGGGAAGGCTTCAAAGAGAAGGTGACAGTCTCCCTCTGCCCTCGAGGGTAAATATCAGAATGAGGGGAAGTGCCCTGGGGTCCCGGCCGTGGCACCAGCGTGAGCAGAGGTGTGGTGGTGAGGGGCTGGGCTGTGGGAGCCGAGCAGGGCGGGCACAAGGCAACCGGTCACCGAGGCCCGGCGGACCCGGTGGGGGCGGTCCCTGACCCAGGGCCACCCCTGTCCATCCTGCAGGCCAGCACATCTACCTCTCGGCGCGAATCGACGGAAACCTGGTCATTCGGCCCTACACGCCTGTCTCCAGTGATGACGACAAGGGCTTCGTGGACCTGGTCATCAAGGTGAGGTTTCGCTGCTGTGCCCGTGCGGGGCGGGGATGCCTCCATCACAGCCGAGGCCTCCGGGGGACCCACGTTCCCCACAGCCTGGGGTCTGAAGGCCCAGGGCTCCCTGTGCCCGATTTCTGAGTGAAAAACAAATTGTAGTTGCCAGCAAAAGCCACATGTGGGGGTCTCGGCAGAGGGCAGGGCCTGGGCTCGGGCTAAGTGTCTTCACATGGGGCTGCTCGTCTGTGGAAGAGGAACCGGGAAGGTCGATCGGCAGGCGCAGGGCTCACTTTCCTGCTCTCGGAGCTGAGCACCTGATGGTGGCCGAGGCACCCGCTCCGCCACACTCGATGCACAGGCTCTGTGACCAGCAGGTCCTCTCCTGAGCATGATTCCCTGAGAGGCAACTGCAAACTCGCTAGGGGTGCGGTGTGAGGAGCTCACGGCGCGTCGTCTTGGGAGCTGGGGTGACAAGCCTTCTGGAGCCTGTCACGGGCCAGGGAGAAGATGCAGCCGTTAGCGGTGACAGACCAGAGAGATACAGAATGACCAGCCAGGATCATAAAAACATTGTGCTCAGTGGAAAGAGAAGTGACAACTGCAGCAGGGGACATTTTTATGAAAACTAGAAACAAGCTTTACAGCAGCGACCCACATTCTCCGATTACACATCCAACAGATCCAGACCAGTCCAGGCCTAATCCCCAGAGCACCTGCTCTAGAGACCCAGCACGGACCCAGCACCTGCCCCAGGACTGGGTCAGAGGCAGAGCCCCTTGCTGAGTCTTGGGGCAGGTGCTGGGTCTGTGAGGGCAGGAAGGGAGTTGTCCTGGTTCTGGTCTGGGTCGCTTCTTACCTTGGTGTCATTTAGACCCTAAGCTGGGTACCCAGGCCTGGCCTCAGGAGCCTGTCATTGGCTGGAGAGCAGACAGTGAACACATGGTCACACAGAGGTCAGTGCTTATTCCAGGGGGCGAGGACACAGGACTGAGTGCTTGGAACAGGCCGGAGTGGGGTGATGAGAGCCGCCCCCTGAGCATTCATAGTGAGGTGAGATCTTGCAGTGAGAAGAGGGAGGAGAAGGACCTTCCAGGTGCAAAGGACCTGAGGTCAGTAGGAGACCCGCGGGAGGGCGGTGGCTCGAGATGAGAGAGGTGGGAGAGGCCGGCGGGGCCAGGCAGGGCCTTGGAGGCCCCCGGAAGCTTGGGGCTTTGTCCAGCAGCTGAGAGACGGTGGCGAGGGTCCGAGCAGCTATTCTTGTCTTAATCACTCAGGCCAGATGCGGAGAACATGGGGGGATTCAAGGAGAGGATGAGAAACTCACAGTGACCCTCCTGGCTCAGAGACCTCGCTGGCCCTTGGCCTCGGATCAGGGTCAGAGGCCTGGCCTGGCATACGCTGTGCTCGGACTGCCTCCATCTCCCCGTACTCCCCGCCGCACACACACAAAGCCGAAATCCCAAAGGGCACAGGGCAGGAAGTTTGATGTTTTTATGACAGCACAAAATGGAAGGAACTGAATGTCCCCCAGGAGGGCGTGGCTGAGCTGACTTCCCGGAGCCTTAGCCTTCACTGTGCTGATGGCCGTCAGAATCTTGCTTCAGGAAGGGGGACACAGAGTTCTCGGTGGAATGTTTATGCATCAAATCAAGGCCTAGATTGGTCGCCCTGTGTACACCAGGCTGAGGCTGTTCGTTCCAAGGACACGTTAGGGGGAGGGCAGACTGCTGGGGGTACAGGACACAGGCAGGTAAGTTTCATGGGCAGATGGGGCACTGCGTGAGAAGGCCACACAGGGCTGCAGAAGAGCCCCCTAAGAGGCACTTCCCACGGTGGCCCAAAGCTTACCCTGCAACCCTGGAAACTGGGGACCGAGGACTGTGGGTGTGTCTTGCAGGTTTACTTCAAAGACACCCATCCCAAGTTTCCCGCTGGAGGGAAGATGTCCCAGTACGTGGAAAGCCTGAAGATCGGAGACACCATCGACTTCCGGGGCCCGAACGGGCTGCTGGTCTACCAGGGCAAAGGTGAATCGGGTTGGAATTCCCCGAGGACCCAGCTGGTCCTGTGAATGCTGGGTGCAGGTCCTGACTCTGCTGCTGTCCGGATGGGTGATTCTTGTTGGGCAAGATGCCTCGTCTCTGGGGCCTCAGTTTCCCCAGCTGTAAAGGGAATAAGTTGGCAAGCACAGGGGTTGCAAATTGGCTGCCCTCGGGGCCCACATCCGACCCACAAACCAGCCTCATTTGGCTGAACACAAGCCAAAGGGTTGTGCCGGAGTGCCTCCCGTCTGCCAGCCTCTGCGCTGCACCCCATGCCATCTGCATGAAGGGCTGATCCCTGTGTCCCTCTGGGCATTCGAGTGGCCCTGGTACCCCGCCTGCCCATTCTCTCCCTCACCATTCCTGGCTGCGTTTGTATGGTGGCTGCCCGTACCTCGGGCCCCTAAGCGGGGCCAGGTTCTCCAGCCTAAATGACTCCCAAACACCTGTGTTTGAGAGCTGGGCCTCACCCCTTCTCCTCTCCCCCAGGAAAGTTTGCCATCCGTCCAGACAAGAAATCCAACCCCGTCATCAAGACAGCGAAGTCTGTCGGCATGATCGCGGGAGGAACAGGTACGTGGACGCGGAGCCCCTCACGGAGTCCCCAGTGGGTGGATGTCATGGGTGGGGGTCAGGGCGTGGGACGGGGCATAGGGTTGAGCGATTGTGAGCTGCCCGAGGTCAGGGACCCAGGCCCAGTTGTCCTGCACCGTCCCCTGGGCAACTGCCTGTAAGTATGCAGCAGGCGCTCACTCAGCGTGTGGGGGTTACCATTTTGCAGGCATCACCCCAATGCTGCAGGTGATTCGTGCCATCATGAAGGACCCAGATGACCACACTGTGTGCCATCTGCTGTTTGCCAACCAGGTCAGTGGACGTTCTGGAGATGTGCAGACCCAGCTCCTGCTGAGGGGGGACACTGGGCCTGGCAAGGCATGATTATGGGTCCGCGTGGATGCTCAGGACTGCTGAAATGTGAGGGGTGCTCCGAACATTCTGTTCACAGGCAGCTTAGCAGCAGCAGGTGAGGGCCAGGCTTTTCAGCCCAGAGCCCAGTGACCTGATGCTTGGGAGTGGAGAGGGGTGAGGTACCTAGAGCACCCCCCACCTGAGCTGTGCTCCCCCCAGCTTCTTCCTCCGAACCTCAGAGCTCCCTCCACAAACAGAGCTCAGAACCCACCAGTGAAGTAGGCAAATGCCGGCCTGGGCTGGGGCCAGCCTGGGGACAGAGGGGCCGTTTCACAGATGAGGTACCGAGAGAACACCCGTACCAGGTCCCCGAGCTAGGCACGTTGGGCAGGGTTTGGACCTGGTCCCTCCTAAGTGCATGCCGTCCTCCCCACCCTCCCTGTCTGCCCTCGCCTGCTGTGTGCCCTTAGCCAAGACATTTTCCCTCTGGGCTTTGCTCCCTCAGCTGGAATGAGCTGATAAAGCAAGGTCGTCGCAAGGCTCTTTCCTCGTTCAGTGTTTCAGGGTTGATTACGTGGATTTTGTAAAGCGACGCCCCTTTAGGGGAAGCTGAGACACCCCCTCCCTGCAGTGTGGGAGCCATGCCCAGGCCCCCTGTACCTCCCTCGCAGATACGGTTCAGGTCAGCTTGCCCCAGCGTCCCTCTGGCCCGGGCTCTGCACTGTCCATCTGCGAGGAAACCAAGCCCAGAGGGAGAGGGGCTTGCCCGAGGTCTTTGGACTCCTGCACAGCTATAAAACCTTGCTCTGTGGCCAGCCAAGGTGGCCTTGACTAGTCCCAGGGGGAAGGTGGAAAGAGCCAGAAATTCCAAGCTGCTGGTGGGGAGGGAGGGGGAGCAGCGGTTCGACTTGGTGGTGCTGGGTTAGTCCCAGCGGAGGCCGTCCGCCATCTCTCACCTACGCAGGGCATCTTCGAGCCTGCTGCCCGTTAGCCGGGGCGCTGGGACTGCCCCACCTTTGTAAGCTCTGGACACAGAGGGCCAGAGAGGGGAAGCGGTGGACCCAGGAAGTGGTGGAACCAAGACTCGAATCAGAGCATATTTTATGGAAAATAACTATATTTTAGAGGCCATTGTTTTGCTTTACATTTTTGCAAACCTTTTGTAACATCCGGCTTAAGAGAAGCGGCTGGATTCCACGTGTTTCTGCGTTCGGTCGGTGCAGTATCTCAAGTCATAAAGCCTCTGGAAGTCCCGCCGTGCATTGATGAGGGCGCGAGAGTGAGAAATGAAGCGTCTTAATGTTATATGAAAATCGTTTTGACCTCAGGGGCCCTCTGAAGGGTCTCCGACACCCCAGGAGGTCACAGGCGACACCCTGAGAAACACTGCTTTGCTGCAGCCAGGCTGTTGCCCCTCCCTCCTTCCCGTGTCCTGAGTCGGGAAAGCTCGGGGCTCCGCACCAGCCTTGGCCATAAGGAAACACGGCTTTTCAGAGGGACGTTACGGGACGGTTCATACCAGTGGGGCATGCCTTCTTCTTGGCCAGAGAGACTGATGCTCTCAAGGTGTCGTTGGTTCTTTATAAACTAATACTCATTCCCAGGCGGGTATTTTCTTCCCTGTCGTATGAAAAAATAATAAAATGGTCCCACAGGCGAAGCATATATGCACAGCCAAGTCAGTTTTGAAAAAGAATAACGAGGAGCACTAGATGTTAAAACATACTAAACAGCATCCGTGATGAAAACATGGTTCTAGAGCCACACATGACACCTGGCTTCCCGGACTTAATGCCTTTCTGGGTAACACAATGCAAGTCTAGACTGTGCTGGAATATGCTAGAATATGTTGCTATTTACATTTAAATGAATCAAGGTTAAATAAAATTAAAAGCTTACTCTCCCAGTCTCGCTGGCCACATTGCATGGGTCCCATAGCTACCTGTGGCCAGTGGTTACCACATTGAACAACACAGATGTAGAACATTCCGATCATTGCAGAAAGTCCTGTCGAACAAGTCTGACCTAGAAACAGACCCAAGTACATACGAGACTGTGTCTCTGATGCGGGTGACGTCTGAAACCTGAGTGGAGAGAGGAAAAGGAGTATTGGGTTAATTGTTATACGTTTGGGGAACACTAAGTATGTCCCTACGTCACTTTATAACAAAATGAAGTTTAGGTTAAAAGTGTGTACATATGAAAACAAAACGAAGCTTTAAAAGTAGTAGTTGAGATTTTTACAAGTATTGTTGAATGAATGAATGAGGATGATTAGTCTAAGCAAGACCCCAAAGGTGAGCCCTTAGAGTCCCCTACTGAAAAAAAAAAAAAAATTAAAGCTCCCGGGGTGGGGGGACATATAAATAGATAATGCATCACCAATAAAAATTAATACCCTTAATGTAAAGAGTACAAAGTCATAAGAAAAGATATGACTAGACCAATGGCAAACTTATTTATTAAACACGAGATTTACTTTCCATCAGTCTGACTGGCAAAGAGGAAACAGTTCTTACCCAGTGCTGGCAGAGGTGTAGGAAGACGGACACTCTCTGGCACAGCCCTGGGGGTTCTGGGAAGGCTTCCTGGAGGAGATGGCAGTAGGCTGACCTCTGTCCGGCCCTGCGGGGCTACCAGGTATCTATGTCCTAATTTATAGCTGTGCACACTGGAAAGCCGGAACATAAAGGCTTGCCCCAGGGACGAGGGTGGTGAACCCTCATTCCTTCAACTAAAGCAGTTGTTATTTTAGGTGTTAAACCGACCCCTAGGGATAATCACGATTCATATTTCGGCATATTTCCTTCTAGTCTCTCGCCTTTGTCCCATACTTGAGCTTTCCCATCTGAAGTTCTGTTTTCTGCTCTCTCCACTCCCCATTATATCGGCAACGTCTTCACCTGTAGCTTTTATCCGCTCCTGAGGCAAGATGAGGAGAGGGTGGGGTGAGTGTTCCTGGAGTCTGGTGAGCTACGCCGGTCTGCGTTCCTGGAAGCTTCGCCAAGCGGGTGGCCCGTGGGTGACAGGATGACGAGCCGTTGGGCGAGGAGTGTCACCAAGGGCAATCCCTGTCACCATCCCTTCTGACTCCTGGGCCCTGTCCCCCCACAGACTGAGAAGGACATCCTGCTGCGGCCTGAGCTGGAAGAGCTGAGGAACGAACACTCTGCACGCTTCAAGCTCTGGTACACGGTGGACAAAGCCCCTGAAGGTGAGCAAGGTAAGCCTGAGGCAGGCAGGTGGGGTGGGGTGCTGGCCCATGGCTCACCTGTGCTGAGCCCACTGCGGTGCTGAGGCTTCTGCTCACATGGTCTCCTTTGGTGCATGCTCTCGCCATGGCCCCGTGAGAGGGAGGTGGTGCGACCCACCTGCAGATGAGGAAGGAGGAAGGATCAGAGAGGGAAAGTCAGTGCCCCATGTCACACAGCTAGAGCAAGTTCCCAGAGCAGGGGCTTGAACTCACATGCTCCTCCGGTGCCAGCCAGGCCTTGCCCCCTGCCGGACAGAGAAGGCCAGCCTTCTCCCCTTGGCTGGGGGCTCCCTCTGGGCTGGGTCTCCAGGTCTCGAGTTGGAGTGGGGGTGAAATTTTCATGAGAAATTTCTCAATGTTAGAAACTGGGCATTTTCGAAGCACCCGTGTGGGCGCCAGCTTGTAATCCCGTTCACGTCCTGCCGCCCTGCCCTGCCCTTGCTGGGCCTCCCGCTCCTCACCCAGCCCCACGGTTCCCTGGGACTCATCCACGGTGCGGGGAACACACAGCGCTGTTCTTTACCCAGAAATGAGCAGGTGGGCTGGGGGCTGGCACCCGTCTCACAAGCTGGGTCATTTGGGTCCATCCCTGAGAGAGGAGCCGCCCTCTCGGGTTGACCAAATCAGGTCCTGGGCCTTCCCGCTGAGAGCCGGACCTGGGCGGGTTGGTGGACCTGACACCCATGTCCCAAGGCCTTCGGCTGGACCAGCTGTCCTAGGCCAGCTCATCTGAGCTAGGCAGGTCCCTTCCTGGTTTGACCCTCTGCTCCGTGTGTTCATGAAGCCAGCATGGCCCCATGGGCCGATGATGTTCTAGTGGGATGAACAGGAAACGGGCTTATCAGCAATTAGCATAGCAGGCGGTTGTAGTGAGACCCGGGAAAAACACAGCGGAGTCGGGAAGGGGGTCAGGAGTAGAGGCGGGGCAGGGGCGCTGGTTCTGGGAGGCAGGGCTGCGCTTGTTCTGGTAAAGATATGAACATTTATCTCATACCAGGCCTCAGTGGAAAGGAGGAAAATGAGGGTGGGTTAGCCCTGTTCCGGCCCCAGGTCCTGATGGTGTGATAGGGTTGGTTCCTGAGCCGGTATGGGCGTGTCCTGGCCTTTTGCCCATAGAAGGCCCTGGTCCTGGGAGGGCACCAGCGCTGACCCCTGGTGGCAGCACGTGGCAACGCCAAGGGCAAAGTGCTGCCTCCTGGGACTGTTTTAACAGCACCCAGTTACCCGCCAGGGGAGGTACAGTTGAGTGGTCTCCTATTATCCTGACCCACGATTCAAGAATAGTTGGGGTATTTCTATGATGTTTGGTATAAGGTGAAATTCTAGATTTTGAGAAAGAAAATGGTAACTGGCCAGCATGGCTATTGTGGCGCTAAGCAGAGGAGCAGGGAGAGGGGCCAGCTCAGGTGGCACATGCAGCTGACTTATGTTTCCCCAACAAAGCCACCTTCAGTACATGTATAAAGGAAAATCCACTATCTTTAAAAATCCTTGTAAAACTGAGATGTCTCTTATAGATCGGCACGTTTTATACACTAGTAAATACAGTTCCATGCATTTTTTTTACAAAGTCCTTTCAGATCTATTGCCCGGCTGTAAAAATATTGTCCGTGCTCTGCCCCCTTCCAGAAGAGAGTTTAGGCAGCTTCCAAAGGCTCATGGAGCGAGTCCAAGTGGTACAAATGGAAAGTGGACTGAGAAGAACAAAGGCAGGGCCATAAAATGGAATCGGGAATGACGTTTGTACGAAAACGTGGACTGGAATGCACACTCGCCCCAGGTGGGCCATGCATGTCATTCCAAGCTTCCCAGCAGCCAGAGTAAAAAGAGAAATGGGGTCAGTTACTTGGAGCACTATCCATGAAAGAAAGAATACTCCATTGCTCAGCAGAACAGACTTTTCCTGGTCCCCAGACCAGCTGAGACTGTCTCGGCCCCTCCCACCGAGTAGACACAGTGTGATGCACTAAGTGTTATCCATCTAGGCAAGGTCCCTCAGTCACCTCCTCCTGACCTTGGCTTCCACAGCTGCGATTCTGTTGGCATCAAGGGTGTTAGCGAGGCTCTTCCAGATTGTGAAAAACAGATAAGCCAGATAATCGGGTACTGAGGGCTGGAGGGACTCAGGGTATGAAAGCATCCCTCAGCCTCAGCCAGTCCTGATGGAAGACTGGGCACCTCTGATGGAGGCAGTGTCTCTCTGTCTCTTCCCCACCTCGCCCATCTGCTATTCACGTTCCTGCTCAGCCCTGCCTCCTACCTTCCATTTATCTGCCTGCCACCTCTTTGTGACCGACCCCTCTGGAGCCTAGCTAGAGGATCTGCCTGGGTGGTCACCCCACCCATTGGCCAGAGCTCAGAGGCTGGCTGGGGTCAGGCACCCACAGTGAGATCAGGAGGTGGCCAGAGGGGAGGGAGCATGTGGCAGGTGGGGGGCATCCGCAGGTCCCTCTGTTTGTCTGTCCCTCTGGGGCTGAGCTGCTTGGCGCAGCGGTCGTTTGAGAGGACCGTAGCTGCATGGCCAGCATGTGCCCTCGGTCCCCAAGTAGTGTTTGAAGAACCACAAAGGAAGGGGCGTTTCACCCGGGGTTCTCTGGTGATCATTCAAAAGAAAAGGCAACTCGTTAGGGCAACCTCTTTGGAAGAAGGTGGGGAGACCTCTCACCCAGACCTCATAACCCCGCGAGGTGGGTGGACGGCACTGAGTACACATGTGGAAACTGAGGCACAGAGGGGTCGTTTGCCCAGCAGATTGGAAGCCAAACCTGGAACCAGGGTGGGTGTCTGTCTTCATCTCTTCTGCCGCCACACGGCCCCCAAATGTCAGAGCCCCATTCCCCTGTCAGACTCCTGCCAGCCCTTGGTCCCCGTTAAGCCACCGTGTGCCCGGGTTGGGGAGTCTCTGTCTGTGAGCAGCCCTTGCGGAGGGTCAGTCCTTGAGGTCCATGTTGGAGTAGAGCCCTTGCAGCCTCGGGGTGCCAGGTTCTCACTACGGGTACTGTCAGTCATTTGGAGGAACAGGAGAAGGTTCCAGATCTCAGGTGAAACCTGGGGACAAGCTGTGCTAGTCAGGGCGGGTTCCTGACTAGCCCTCACCGGTTCTCGGATCTCAGGTGGAACCTGGGGACAAGCTGTGCATGTGAGTGTGCAAGATAGGGAGACAGGCAAGACCGAGAGGGAGCCCCTGCCAGCGCATCTGGAACTTCCGTTTGTGTCCGGGCCTTGCTATTTTCAGGCTCATCAATTGCTTATTTGAGACGCAGTCCTTCGTTCATTATTAATAAGCAACTACTAGGCGCCGGGCTGTCTAATCACTGGGAACACACCTGTGGGCCCGACAGGGCTCCTCACGGGCCTGCGCCCTGGTGGGGACAGGAGCCAGACAGTGGGCCTGCCGAAATGATGGTGGTGGAGGATGCTACTTTGACCTTGAGCCCGAGGCTGGACACCGGCTTGGGGGGGCCTCTTGGATCTGGAGTTCACATTCCAGCCTTGTGCATGCCTCATTGTGTGACCTTGGACAACTCAATTCTGGGTCCTCTGGGCCTCAGTGACCACATCTGTAAGGTGGGTTCAGTGACCCCCTTCCTGTTCACCCACAAGGTGGTTCTGAGGGCCGCCCGAGAGGCCGCGTGGAAGCGGAAGGCTTTGCAAACTGGGACGTGAGAAGGGCTCGCGCTTGTGCGATGGGTGAGCCAGGCTGGGCCTGGGCCTCCGGGAGAGGTTCGCTCGGATCCACCTCTTCACTCTTCACTGCTTGTTGAAAGAGGGAGGGGTTCGCGGCACAGGGGCTTCATCGGGGGGTAGGGGGTGGAGGGGCGTCGGGCAGGTGGGTGGTCGTCACTGCTCCCAGGGCCTCACTTGGACTCACCCAGTCTCCTGCCCCGCAGCCTGGGACTACAGCCAGGGCTTTGTGAACGAGGAGATGATCCGCGACCACCTGCCGCCCCCGGAGGAGGAGCCGCTGGTGCTGATGTGCGGACCCCCGCCCATGATCCAGTACGCCTGCCTGCCCAACCTGGATCGTGTGGGCCACCCCAAGGAGCGCTGCTTCACCTTCTGACGGCCGGGCACTGGCCCCCCACGCGCCCGCCTCGCGTCCTCACGTGCCCTGTCCGCACCCAGCCCTCATGCCCCAACGTCACTTTCCGCCACATCTCACACTTTGGCCTGGGGCTCAGCCTAGCCTGCCCACCACACCTGGGTGGTCACCCCGCTGGGCTGGCCCTCAGGGGGCCCCTTCAGGAGCGGGGTTCTATTGCAGGTGGGCCACCACCGGCCACCTTCAGGGCGGGTTCCTGACTAGCCCTCACCGGTTCTCACCATTGATGCTGGGTCCCAGGCCCTGTCCGTCCCTCACCCCCACACTCCCCACACTGCTGGGCTGAGGCCGTCAGCACCGTGCTCCACCCCCCAGTCCCAGAGTGGACTGCAGTGTGGAAATAAATACATGCCCAGGCAGCCCAGAGCTGCAGGTGCCAGGGTCTCCCCTGCCACCACCTTGGGATCCTCACCTGCCGCCCATCACTACCTGCCTCAGGGCCAGGCCAGGCCTCAGCACCTAACACTACATGACAGGTACCACCCAAAAGTCCTGGGAACGATGGGCTGCCCCTGCCAGGGCCCAGGCAGGCCTGGCCAGCAGGGAGCTTGGCTCTCCACCAGCTGGTTGGGAGGAGGGGTGGCCAAGGGCCTTGCCAGTTGGCACACGGGCCCTCCCGAACCCTCTCCATTTTCCCCAACACACCCAAACATTCGGGCAGCTTTGGGGCTTCCAAGCTGTCAACTCGGCATCGGCAGTCAGATCTATCACCTCAGGGTCTTGGGCCACCAGCCCTGATGGCAGAGCTAAGATGATGCTATTTATTCCTTGTCTCAAACCCACCCCTCCCGCTGCCTGCCTCCGACGTGGGGGAGATTCTGAGCAGAGCCCTTGTCTGCTGCGTTCTCTGTGGCCACCACGTCGCTGTCATACAACAGCGGGTTAGTCTCTTGCCTGTCGGCTTTTTCAGTCATTTATGAGCAGAAGAAAAGTTGAAATAAAACTTTGCTAATATGAACCCTTCCACAGCTCCTGAGGCTGTGACCCGTGCCACTGTGGGGGCGGCAGGGAGGGGGCACAGGACGGGGTTGTGCAAAGCCTGGCATTTATTCTGATGTGTGTGTGTGTGTGTTTGTTGTGGGAAATTTGGAGAGTACGGAAAAGTATGCACAGGAAAAAAAATAATACTGGGCATCCAGAGGCAAACACTGATCACTGTAATGAAACCACAGGATCTACCGTGCAGCCACTGCTTTTCCCCAGAGTCATCACAGCCTCTCTGTAAACCCAGGTGGGTCATGATTCAGTGTGTAGCGAGTGCCCTATGGTTAGACAGTTAGGCTGTTCCCACTTTGTGAATCTTGTAAGTAACAATGGCCATCTTCACCCTCTTTCCAGACGATTTATTTTCGGTTAGATTCCAGGAGGCAGAAGGCTGGGCCAGGGCCTCCGGACATGGGAGTCTAATGTGTACACCCTCCCCTCATGCCCGCCCTTCTTCAGATCATCTCACCGAGTTAAAGGCATCTCCAGCCCTGTCTTTGGACAACTCTGGATGTCCCCAGTGTCTTCCTTTTCGCTGTCTCCTCCTGACAGCCCTAAGAGATAGGGGGACGTCACTAGCCCCATTTTCTGCTGGAAAGACAGGCTTGGCAATGAATGGCTTTCGGGTGGTGGGGCTGGAGGTGAGGCGGGTGTTGTCCTGCCCTGTGGAAGGCTCCAAGGTGGAAGGGTGTCCGCTAGTTCCCGCGTCCATTCGTGCACTGTTCCGGGTGCTGGGGACTCGGCTGTGGCTACCCCAACACGCCCTTCACTGCTTCTGGGGTGCTACTGAGAAAGGCATCAAACAAGGAACAAATGATGATGGTAATGAGACTGTGTGGGAGTGAGGGTGGCAGGAAAGGCCTCTCAGAGATGGCATTTATGCTGGGATGTGACGGGAAGGAGCTGGCCGTGCTGGGGTAGGTGTGCAAGGCGGTGGAAGCAGCAAGTGCAGAGGTTGTGGAATAATCTTCCAGGCAGATCAGAGGATGCAGGTGGCTGAGAGGACTGTGATGATGAGGCTGGAGAGGACAGGATGGGGGAGCTCACCCAAGGCCACACCTTGGGTACCAGGGGAGCCCCTTTCTCTCAACAACTCACCTTCCATTCTGTCCCCAGTGCCCACGTCCTGGCCCTCACATGTACTGGGGCAGGCAGGGCTGGGACTCAGCCTAGGAAGCCCAGGCCTCAGTGGCCCTTCCCCACACCCACTGTGTGCTGGAGACCCTGCTGAGCACTGCACACAGTAGGCCTTCTCGTTCTTGTCCCAGTCTGGACGAGAAGACAGGCTTGAGTGTCTGGTCTGACCACACACCTGCCTGAGCCCATGAAAGGCCGTCTTCTGGAGCTGGGAAGGACATGAACTGGGCCCGGCCTCTCCCTCAGGCTCAGTCTCCCCATCTTTAAAATGGGTGTGTGAACTTGGTCAGTGATTCTCCATCCTCTCAGACCTGACACCATTTTAAAAGAATATTTACAGCAGCACCTTTACCCTCCTGAAGTGATTCACAAGTAATATCACCAACCTACACACAGAATAATTTCTTTTAAAAACACACAAACCTATAACTATACTATAAAAGCAAGAAAGGAAAAGACTGTTTAAAATGATGCACATTTCAGCCTGTAAATGCCCCAGTCCCCCAGCAGCGGGGTGGGGCGATCAATTTCCAAACAAAGAGGGACCTGATTCCTTGGCTACTGCGCAGCAGCATTGCTGGCAACTCCATTTTTCATACCAGGCAAAAAGTCTTGCGTATTTAATACAAGAAATGGAGTGAAGCCTGTCTCAGAGAATCGTAACGGATCTCTAGGCTCCAGGAATGTCGCCAGCGTTGGGAGGGCAGGCAGGCCGCCCCACCCTAGTCCACCCCCACGTGACCGGATCCCTGTCGCCGAGACAACCAAACACAACCCTGCAAAGCTCTGAAATGCCCCCTGGGGGCGGGCCACCCCGCTGACAATTCCAGAAAAAAGTTGATCTCCATTAATGACCCTATTGTGCTGGCTTTAAAAAATAATTTAAGGGACTTTTTTTTACCTTTTCAGGCGCGACAGGACCTTAGCTCCTGAGGTCCTCTGGTCCTCTAGAACTTCCTCGTTCTAATGCACCTGCCTTCGCGGTCCTCTTCCGTGGCCTTGGCCCTTCTCTCGCACCCCAGGGAGGGAGGGGATAGTGGTCGCGGTTCAAGCAGCACCGAATCACGGCCAGGTGGGACCTGGAATCTCCTCCGTCTGGTGGCCGACCGCAGACCCAGCTCTCTCGCCCAGTGTCTCCACGGAGTTTCCGACAAAGGATTTTTAATCGTGGCGAGATGTTCTGTCAAGAGTACGTAACTCCGCTCGGCAGTGTTGGGCTTAGAAAATGATGATGAGAATAATAACTCATAGAGCACTTAGTCCATGATCGGCGCTGTTTTAAATACGTTGCATCTTTTATTGATTGATTCGACAAACATGTATCCAACACCCCGCCTCATGCCAAGCTCGGTGCTGGAGGCTGGAGTTGCATCGAGGCAATTACATGTATGGAACACTTTAATGAAATCAGTCTATTTGACATTCGCAACGACCTGTGTTGTTTGTCCAATTATACAGATCAAGGAGACTGGCACGAAGAGGTGAAGCGATTTGCTTGAGAAGGTCGTGCCGCCAAGAAGTGTGCCCCTGGCACGTGACCCAGGCGATCCTCCAGCTCTCAGCCCCGTGAGCACTGCATTTTAAGCCACAATATGAGCGCCGACTGTGCGCAGCCAGGAGCCGCATGTGTCTTTCTTTTTCAATCACAAATAAGCAGCTGACATTGTACAGTAGTTATAGGGGGGAAGTTTCAGAGAACTGGCTGAAGTCGCCTTTAGGTTCACGAACTGTATAGAAATGGACAGTTTCACGGGCCATAAATAATAAACATTGTCAGCAACTTTGGAAGGCCCGACCAACGTGGAGGGCGGCTAGGACAACAACCGGGCCGCTTCAGACTCGCGGCGGTGAGGAATGCACCCTCCGGCCCCGATTCTCGTTTAGAGTAAACACCCCCCAACGCAGCTTTGCTTCTACCTTCAGACAAACCTGTTCTCTCTCTTTTTTAATAACCAGTAAACTACGGCCAAATATCCGTTTACCTTTATTACAATATTTAAAAGGCCATGATATGAGTCAATACTTCCTACAGTGATGACATTTTTATAATAAAAACCCAGTCGTACTTACACAAGCAAGAAACACTGCGCTTTTCGAAAGGACGAAAAGATAGCAGATTAAAGCCAAAGTGAACACGAGGAACCCTTTAAACAAGCGCACTGTAATAACACCTACTATAAAGTAACTTAGAGAACTGAAAGGAAGCAGGACGTAGTTGTCACCAGCCTGCTCTTTCTTTTAGGGTAACGGGGTCGGGCAGATCGCGACTCCCAGGCATCCCGCAAAGTAGGCGGGTCACCTCAGGGGCAACCTTTACCCGCTCAAAAATTCGTCTCACATTGGCAGTGAGGATTCGGGCGTCACCCCGAATCGTTATTTTCCTTACTCATAAGTTTAAGGCATAAAAGAGATTAGGAGTTGCTTCCTAGGTTATGAATCTCGTTCTCATTAGCCCTACGGTGAGTATCAAAGTTGACTGCTGAACTGAGAGCTCCGTTCCTTTAAAGTTGATCTTAATCACTAGTAAATCTTTCATCTAACTTTTCATTTTATTTGTTGTCCGGGGAGAATAGGTGATGGTAGTGCGCGCCCCGCCGTATGCAGATAAGCAGTCAGTGTCGCTAAGGCTCACGGGGAGCTCCCGCCCCTTCCGCTCCTTGCCTGTTTTGAGCTGTCGCGAGAGTTCGTCGGCCGACCACCGGAAACAGCTAGTCGCTCCGTAGCCACCGAAGGGGCGGGCTCGAGGGCTGAGGCAATCGTAGCGGCTCGGTGGTGTAAGATGGCGGACATCTCCTTGGATGAGCTTATCCGGAAGCGCGGGGCTGCGGCGAAGGGGCGGTGAGCAGCCTTTCCTCCCTTCGCAGTTCAGGGCCCGCGGCCTAGCGGGGCTCAGGGTGGAGAATGGAGCGGCCCGGCGCAACGCAGAGGGCCGT
>NW_006440626.1:2483763-2485715 GCF_000325575.1 Pteropus alecto
GTGGGGGTCCTGTAGGGGCGAGGCTGCCGCCGCGGAGGGCAAGGTCTGCCCCCCGGGGCCCGGAGGGTGTCTCCCGCGCAGCCCCCTCCCCTGGGGAGACTGGCCCTTGGGCCCCGCTTCTCCGGGATCTCAGCGCGGCCTTGGAGTTAGGACGACTGAAGTTGAGCGGGAAGTGACTCGCTACGACTCTGCCCTGGCGTTGCTGCCGAAGCTGAGGCCCAGCCCCAGACCTTTCATCTCCACGTCCTGCGCCCAGTCCCCCGATCCGAGCCGCCTCTGTTAACGCTCGCCTGCCTTTGTGCGGCGTTGTAGGTTCTGCAAGCGCCTTGGTGGACATCCTGTTTCATTGCTCTTTTCGCAGCCATGTCGGCCAGCTAGCAATGTTTTCTCCATTTTGCCTTTGAGCTTGAGGCTGGGAAAGGTAGAGTGACTTGCCCGGGGCCACGGAGAGCAGAGAATCGGGGCCGAGTGCACTTCACTTGCTGGCGGAGCTGGCCCTCAGGCCAGGGTAGAAAAACAGGTGGAACAGGCCGTTTCTTGGTGGCCGTTTCCCCGGCTCTCAGAGAAGGCTGTTCTGGGTCTGGGTGAAGTTGATTTGCAATTATGTGCCCCAAACTTCCTCTGGACCCTCAGATATTGTTAGTCATCTGCAGCCTTTATGAGCTCCAGTTCACCTGTCTGAAGGAGTGGGAACTTGGCCAGTATTTTTCCAGCATACAGGCTGTAAAGACGTTACATACTGTTTCCTCGGACAGTTGTTCAATCAGCAGATGTTTATAAATACCTCGCTTGCGCCTGTGGCTAGAGAATAGATTTTTTTCTCTTGCTATCTGAAATGTATTCCCCGACCCCCACTACAGCTGCCAGCACCATCACCCCATAATTCACCAGGCAACACTTAAGCCAGCTTCTAGTTCATGACAGGCACTCGATATTGAATTTTCTCAACCATTACCTGTGAGTAGTTCTCTCCTAGGTCTTCCTTCCAGTAATTGGTGTGGAATTGGTGCCGGATCCTCTGGCCACTTCTAAACCTGTCCTGGTTTTATAGGTTTGCTCAACAGTTGCCCAACGAGACAGTTTCCCACTCTCCGCGCAGTCTCTCCTCCCTGACTGCAGGTGGTCTGTCTGTTGGGTCTGTACTTTTCTGGTGGTTGTGTGTGTGCACGTGTGCAAGTCTTGCAAGTCTTGCGTTGAGCAGTGGGTGGGGCTGCAGGGAAGGTGGGGGGCGTGGATCCATTGGAAGTATATGGATTGTGCATGCAGCCAGGCAGACCTGGTCACCTGGCAGGCCTCATTGTTGGTTCTTTCCCTCCCTGGCCAGATGTCTTCCAGGCTGGGCAGTTTGTGGTACTGTAGTCATGGTTCCTTATAGGTCGTTGAGAATATTAAATATAAGAATATAAGAAGGCATATTTTAAAGTTTGTACCAGGTAGTGAGTGTTCAGCAAATGATGGCAATAATCATGGGCTTTTCTGTAGAAGCCAGAACCCGTCTCCTGGGGACGTGCTAGGTGAGCATTCAGACTCTAGAGCCAGATGGCCAGAGTTCAGTTCCCTGCTTCTCCCACTTTCCATATGAGCTTATGCGAGTTACTTAACCTTTCCATACTTCTCTTTCTTTATCTGTAAAACATGGGAAATGCTTCGTTAGGTTATTGTCAGAGCCAAACGAATTAATATATCTAAAGTACTTCAAAAGCGATGGGTACTAAGGGCCCAATAGATGTTAGTTTTTTTTTTTAATTAAAGGCTTTTAAGTAAATAACATTCAGTTTTCAGTGTGAGAATATTGCTTTGCCATTTTGTACAGATTTGATTGAGGAAAAGTACGGGTAAAGAGACTGGCGTGGAAGAAACTGGACTACATGCTGTGTTTGGGTAAAACCTGTTGGAAATTACATTTTTATTTTACTTGCACAGCCAACAAAGAAAAACTAAATCACTAAATC
>NW_006440626.1:2485767-2504064 GCF_000325575.1 Pteropus alecto
CTGTCAAGAATTGTGAAAGGTCTGAACAAATGTCATTTCTTACAGTAAATATAATCTGTTCTACATACTTACTAGAAGTCTCCTTACTGGGAATTTCGGTTTAACATTGCATGGATGTCCCAGGAAGAACTTTGAGCTTAATAATTTAGGAAGAACCTGTGACTATCTCAGAAAACATCTTTCTTCTTTTTAGTGGAAATAGCAAAAGACTGAGTCTGTGGAAGTGTAAATGACCTCTTTCCCCATAGATCATGGAACATGCTTGTTCTTTAGAGCAGTCATTTTGTTTCATGTTCATCTCGTAAGTCAAGAAAGGGGTCATTATTATTACCTGGGTCCAAATTAATTATCAGAAGGTTCCTTGATTAATGCAAAATTAGAGAAAGGGAGGGACCATGGTGAGGCACTGTTCCCCATGCACAGCACATCTCTAGTGACTTCAGTTGCGTGGACGAGTCTCTTCAGGACACCAGCTGCAGTACAGGCCTTCCCTCTGGTCAGTGTCTTCCTTTAGATGTGAAAGCATAGCTGTTAAGTTAGTCAAGGCACCTCTAGTTTGATTATTTTAATTCTCAGAGGATAGCTATCTGTCCACAGCCTCCTTGTAGTTAGATGAAGGTGGCAGGCAGCCGTAGTGGGAAAGTTAGGCCTTGAGTGTGTTGGAGTTGAGCAGCCCTGGGTCACATGCCCTGCCTGGGGGTTCTTGAGGCCATGTACGTAGGGGTTAGTGAATTTTTCAGTTCAGGCCAGGGCTCTGGTCCTCATTGCTTATTCTATAAAGGAAAGTAGACCTAAAACAAAGAGGAGAAAATTGTTACATAACTTGGAGGAGAATTATGATTTAAATGAAACATCTGAAAATTATATGATTGTATTAACCAATGTTACCCCAATAAACTTAATTGAAAAATAATTTTAAAAATAATTTAAAAATAAAATGAAACATCTGCACAAGACTCCCTTGGAGGGTAAGAGGAGAGTGTCTTATTTTTCTTTGTGTTTCTAAAGCACCCAATTCAGAATTGACCCTCAGTAATAGAACCAAACTGTGTTTTCTCCTTATAAAGATGACCTCAACACACACATACTCTAACCTAGAGACCTCCGTGGATTAAAACCCATTTTATAATAATCTAGGCCTGAATCCTTTGGACTGGACATCTGTCCAGAGCCAGCTGCTAGTCCCAGACAGACCCTTTTTGGTCATCACGTGTGCCAGGCTCCAGTGGACCATTTGCCCTCTGGCCCACAGCGTTCTTCCCAGGACCGTGTGGAGTACCTGGTAAGTGTCCAGAGGCAGTACAGAGTTGCACTGTTTCAGGTGTGATTGTGTTACGAGACTTGCTCAAAACTTCCCTTTCCCCTCCTCCCAAGTGCATTTACTGAGGCCAGAAGTGCACAGTGTGTTTCAGGAACATCAGGTAGTCTGCAGTTGGAGATGAGGCTGCAGGCAAAAGTTGGGGCCAGGCCAGAGCCTCTGCTGAGGGGTTCGGCTCTGTTAGGGAACCCTCAGCAGTTCTTGGAACAAGAGGGTAACATAGTTGACTCTGTGTTTTAGAGACCTACCCCCAGCAGGAGTGTTTATTTGAAAAATTCCTGATGACTAATGCTTGCCCTATAACCAGTACTGCTGCCTGCTGGGATGAATAGCTGTCTTTTCATGCGAGAAGAGAAGCAGCCATTATAAAAAACCTGAACACTGAAACCCCCTAAAGGTGTTCATGAAAGGAGTTGAAAAGAACTAGTTGTAACCAGGGAACCGAATACATAGAATTGAAGGAAAGTGGCTTACTTATGTTCCTGTGTCCACAACTGCATGACCTCGCTCTCCCAAATGTACCCTTTGCGCTGTTCCAGTAGATAAAATACTATAGCACAAAGCTGGTGATTTTTAGTGGTCTTTCTTGCCTGACAAGTGCATGCTGCATGGGTCCCAAGTAAGCACACTGTCAGCCATCCTTGGCGTGTGTGTGCTCACCCTCCAGTCATTAGGGACTGTCCTGTGTCCTTGGACATGACTGGAGTCCTAAGGTTTTCCTTAGGACTGAGGCCAGTATTCATTCTCAGAACTTTTCAAGTTCTGGTCTTTATTTTTGACCCACACTTAATGTATTGGTGCGTTAACTAGATATAGTGAAGTTCAAATTCACCCTTCACCATTACAACTGTGACTATAATGAGATTCTCTCCTTGAATCTCAAGTTTCCTTATCTGTAAAATGCAGATGATAACCTAATTTTCAGAGTTATGAGGGTTAAAAGAGGTGTGTCAAAGTTTATAGACTTTCAGTAAGTGTTCAAAAATGTTAGTTGAGGTCTTCTTTGTAAAATCTTTCACACACCCTGATAGCCAGTTGCCCCTCATGTGGCCATGGCAGACATTGCATGTCAACCATAGATTCCTGTGAATTCTCAGAGCACTTCGAATAGCCATTACTGATAATCAGAGAGGGAAATTGTTGAGGAATGTAAATAAAGGTTATGGAGGCCTAATCTCCTCTACCCCTCCTATGAAGGTTTATTAATCTGCCCCTTTCTTTGTCCTCTGTTCAGGTATATGAAATTTGTTTCAAGAATCTCGTTCTCTGGGCCACCACTGATGTAATTACTGTCACTACAGATGCTTGTCTTTTTTAGAACTTCATAGAAATGGAGTCATTCAGTATGAACTCTTATGTCTGCCTTCTTTTACTCAGCATAATGTTTTTGAGCTCCATCTGTGTTGTTTGATGTATCAGTGGTTCATTTTTATTGCTGAGTAATATTTAATTGTATGGGTACACTACAATGTATATCCATTTACCTGATGATTGGCATTTGGTATGTTTTCAGATTTTGGTGATTTTTAATAAAAGCTACTCAAAAAAAGAATCTCCTTGTTCCTTTAGTCAAAATAATCACTTTTAGTTGGTTACCCTTTTTTGCCCTATTTTGTGGGCAATGATGTTTTCTTTCTTGAATGATTGGTGAAATTGGGTAACTTGACTTTTTGAGAGTATAATTGATGCCTTGGGGTCTAGCTTTGCCCAATTTTATGGTATTGTAAAATCACCAGAGTATCAGATGGTAACATCATCCCATCTCCTTTAGTTACAAATATCCGAAATGGCTGGTAACGAGGGTACTCTAGTGATGGGAGGAGGTGGGATTTGGAGAAGGCAGATGAAGAGAGGAAATCTTCAGGACAGGCCCAGGTTTGGAATAGGATGTGTCTGATGCCCACTGTCTAATGGATGGGCTTATCAGTGAAGTCTTCCACTGTTGATGTTTATGCAGCCTTGTTCCATTTGTAATGTTCTCTCAGTCGGAGACCAGCATCTCTGTTTTCAGGAGGCCTTTCCTGAAGTTCCTGCAGGAGCATCAGGACTCACCCTCCTTGGGGCAGGCGAGATCTTTGTGGGGCCTCACTGTTAGGGTCAGATCTACAATGGCTGGGCTGCGTCAGTAGGAGCTGAGAGGAGCAACTGGTGGCCAGGATCCTAGCAGGGTGCTGCACTAGTCAGCGGGGGGCTGGATAGAGGGCCGCTTTTGCAGAGGCAGTTTTCTCTAGGAGAAGCCCTTTGAGGCAGCCATCGCTTCTCCACTCTTACCTCCCCTGGGCCTTAGAGTAGGAAGGAGAGAACTTGGAGCCTGTTATAATGAAAATATTGTGGGTTCTGGAGTCAGGCAGGCCTGCGATCCGGTCCATGCCATGCCACTACCTCAGTGATTTGGTTCCTCCTCTGTAAGATGGAGGCAGTCCAGAAGGATAAAGATTGATAGGAGCCCTGTAGGGTTCTTGACACTTAGCTGGAACTCAGGATGTGAAAGCTCTTTGAGCCTTTGTCTTTACCCTGGAGGAGAGGTGACATAGGTGAGGAGCTTCAGGGTGTGCCCCTGAGAAGCTTTTAGTCCTGTGGGAGATGCAGGCTTGTAAATAAATCATCGCGATGCTGCACAGTAAGTGCCTTAATGGAAGCTTTGTCCAGCACTTGAATGCTCCGAGGAGGGAGCCTCCTGCTGTGGAAGTGATGTGGGAAAAGTGAAGGGTGCTCTTGGGTGGGAGCTGAGTGCCTCCTCGAGTGACTGTCAGAGCTGCAAGAACAAAGCGGCACACTGTGGGCTGTTATGGGCATTTTCCACGTTCAGTCTGCCTAGAATACCCTTTGACACAGTCTGCTCTTCCCGGAAACTCTAGGCCTCTCAGCCTTCCCACAGCCCTGCAGGTGTCCAGTTACTTGTGGTATCCTCACAGACTTTGGCCTTTCCTAGAGCAGGAGCTTGGGGATTATTTGGATATCTGCATGTCCTCCACCCCCAATTCAGAGCCCTGGGTGGGAGGCCTGTTCTTCACCGTGCTCTTTTTGGTGACTTGATTGTCCAGCACAAAGCCTGCGGCTTCAGAGCGGTCAGGGCGTGACGAGTGAAGGAGTCCATCTGGAGTGCTCACTGACTTGCTTCATCTGGATCTGGGTCTTATGTGTTGATCAAAACTCTTTTCCCGACTTAGGAGTAGGCCTTTAGTGGTAGTTCCTGGTGTGAACTCGTAACCTGTTGCTTTTCTTTTATCTATGTGAGAAACATCTAAACCTGTAGAGAATTTTTATGAGTTCGTTTGAGCCAAACTCACGACAATTGCCGAGAAGCAAAATCTCAACAGGTTGAGAAATTGCTCTGAAGAATGGCAGTTTTGCCGCTTATTTTATGTATTAGAATCAAAGGAGAAGGTATAAGGAGGGTTACATGAAATCCATGGTGGTATATTAAGGGGGTGGAAGGCAGCAACATGGGGAAATCTCTGGGATTGGATAGAAAGTAAAAGGAAGAGACACGTACTTCTTTACATTGGCTGGTACAGAATAGTTAATTAACATTTACAGCACACAGAAATGGTCTTTGGGGAATAAGATAACAGTGAGGGGTTCTGTAGTCTTGTGCTCTGGTGCACTTATACCCTGGGGTCTGGAAAAGGGATAACTCTGATATTCCAAGGGTATGTTATCTTAGATGCAAGAAGACAATAGACAGGCTCACTTTAAGGTTGACCTTTGTCAAGGAAGCTACCGGCCCAGAGTATGACTGCTTGCCACGACTTGCTTTTAGTTAGGAGTTTTTATGTTCAGACCATTCTGTGTTTGTAAGGCCCACCGTGCGGTCTCTGAGTTTGTAAGGCCCACCGTGCAGGCTTCCCCTGAGCTTGTCAAGATTGCTATGTAGCCCCTTTTTGGTCCGCACTTTGATGGGCTTTAAAAAAAAAAGGCAGTGGGGGCTAAAAAAAATACATAATAGTTTTCTTCCCACCTTCAGAATTCTTCTAGTTGGGTTAATAATCAGGTTAACAAAGACAGATTAATGAATCAAATTGTAATACTTGCGCATGGGGAATTCCCATATACATGAAAATTCCAGACAGGTAAAATTGTATGTATGTATGTATGTACGTATGTCATTTTGGACAAAGGAGAAAGTGGGGGAGAGGGTCTGAGATTTCAAAATTGAAAACAGGAGATTTGCAGGTAATTGAGGAAGAGCAGAACATACATGGCAGGTAAATTTTTGCTAGGCAACCCAGAAATAACGAGACACACAGTGCGGGGAATCTAAACAGGCTCTCGCTTGGAGTCTTGTCTAAGGCTAAGGTGACTGTGACATTCCCCTTCCTGAAGTAGGTTTTTCTATCTGAATCTCTTAGGCAGTCTTTCTACATTTTTTGCCTCTTAATCAGCAGCTTAAAATCAATATCCCAAAAGGCAGCTTCAGGGTGGCAAAACTTTGGCCCCCTTCATCTGCCAGTTGATTGTAGGGGTAAGGCTTTGTTATGAAGTTCTGCTGTTCCCTGCATAAATACCAGGGGCCCCTCTGTGGTCACCACAAAGCATAGCCTCACTATTGCCTGTGGCTTTGCAGGCCACAAAGCCTAGGGTAGTCCAGCCCAGGGAAGGATGGCTACTGTCTGCCACACAGCTGCTTCCCTCTCCCCAGCTGTCTAACTGGCCCTCTGCACACTCCATTCCTTTTAGCCATGCTTTCTCTAACACTTCATCTCCCAGTCTTTATAGGAGGGACTATAAAGGAACAGAGAAGCCACAGCACCACCACCCACCCCCACCCGCCACCAAACCTAATCGGATGGATTCGGTAAATGACTCTTGCACTCTCTTTCACCCAGTTATATAAACCCACTAGAAAGTATTTAAATCCTACAGTAATTTGCCATTTTTCACAGAAAAATGGTACTGTCCATCGCTGACTTAGGTAAGGCTCTGGCCTACTGGAAGCTGCAGGTGTTTTTAGTCCAGTGATAATGAGATGAAGATTTTCTTTTACTGGGACCAGGCCGATCCACCTTTGGATGCACTCCTGGCACACAGTTCCTAAAACCCTTGGCCTTTCCTGAGTGATAGGGGTGATAGGAACGTCTTCTGTTCTAATGGGGTGGCTCTTGGTGAGCTCCTAGATAGATAGCTTCAGGATCGGGGCTGGTCACCAGAAAGGCCTAAGCATGATTAGCCAGTTGGAACTTGCAGCTGCACCCATGTTCTTACCTGGGACCTCCAAGGGTTGGGGTCGGGGGGTGGCTAGAGATTGAGTTAATCATCGCTGGCCAATGATTAGTCAATCATGCTTACGTAATGAAACCTCCACAAAGATCCTGACACAGTCTGGGTTGGTGAACACATCCACATGTGGGAAGGTGGGGATGCGCCCAGCACGGGCGTGGAGAGTCCTCACCCTTTCCCCCAAACCTCGCCTTGTGCATCTCCTGTTTGGCTAGTCCTGAGTCATGTCCTTTATCAGAAACCGATAATAAGTTTTCCTGTTCTGTGAGCTGTTCTAGCGAATTGTTGAGGAGGGGATGTGGGTCCCCTGGACTTATATCTCGTTGATTAGAAATGGGAAGCCCAGGACTTGGGAATGGCATGTGAAGTGAGGGCAGTTTTGTGGAAATGAGCCCTTACCCTGTGGTGTCTGCACTAACTCCAGGTGGTTAGGGCATTCAGTTGGTGTCTAAGAGAGCTGGAAAATTGGTTTATGTGAGGGAAAAAAACCACGCATTTGGTGTCAGAAGTGTTGTGAATAGGAATAGTTGAGACAGTGGTTATTTCTCTTTTCTACAAAGTCCTTATATCTTCAGTCTGTTAGTCCTCGAGCTCAGGGATCCCAACCCCCGGGCTGTGGACCACGACCAGTTCATGGCCTGTTGGGAAATGGCCACACAGCAGGTGAGCAGCAGGCGAACAAACCTTCATCTGTATTTGCAGCTGGTCCCCAGCACTAGCATCACCGCCTCAGATCATCAGGCATTAGATTCTCATAGAATTATTAGATTCTCTCTGGTCCCTGGTGCCAAAAAGGTTGGAGACTGCTGCTCTAATCCCAATCAGACCCATGTGTTGGCTTTCCTGATCCCAGCCCAGGAAGGGGGATCTGCTGGCATTGGAGGCATGAGGCTGCCAGAGGCCACCTGGAAACCCTTTGTTAATCAGTTAACACTCCAAGCCTGTTGTCCCACTGTGAAATAGGCATTATAATGCCCACTTCACAGGGTGCTCTGAGGGCTGACTGAGAGCATGGATGTGCAAGAACTTTAGAAACCGAAGTTGCTTTTCAGATGTGTGGAGTTATTTTGGGGGGATATGCTTATTTTATTTGACTGGCATCGTTTAGAGGTTATTGTCCCTAATGGTGTCTCAAAACACTTGGTCTGGGGAGCAAAACACTTTTACATAGTGATAGAAACCAGTGGGCCTGCCTTCCTAATTTTATTTCAGTGCCAAACTAGGAAAGAAGCCTCTATTTAGGCTTAATTGTTTCCTCAGATGGGGAGCAGCTTTCTGATTTCTCCAGCCACCTCTGTTCCCACGGGCTCTGCTTCCACGGGCTGCTGTTGATATCCAGATCCACTAAATGTTGCAATTTTTATTTGCAGGCTCAATGTCAGACCAGGAGCTGGAGGTGTCCGATCACGTGTTGGGATCCAGCAGAGCCTCCTCAGCCAGCCAGCACGCACAGCTACCTTCCAGCAGAGATTTGACGCCCGGCAGAAGATAGGCCTCTCAGATGCCCGGCTCAAGCTGGGAGTAAAGGATGCCCGAGAAAAGCTGTTGCAGAAAGATGCTCGTTTCCGGATCAAAGGGAAAGTGCAGGATGCCAGAGAGATGCTGAACTCCCGCAAGCAGCAGAGCACAGTGCCCCAGAAACCCCGCCAGGTGACCGATGCTCGGGAGAAGCTCAGCTTGAAGCGGAATTCCCCTGCTGCCTTCATGAGCCCTCCCATCGGGACGGTGACCCCAGCTTTGAAGCTCACTAAAACTATCCAGGTAGGTGTGGCTCTTGTCATAAATTCCAAGAATCCAGTAACAGTTGTAAATTCTGGAAGGGAGCAGGGATCAGAAGTGTTTGGGCAAAATGACTATTTCCCCAGGTGATTGTATAGTAACCATAAGGAAAGCAAGGTGGTGTCTAGTTTTATATAAAAGAAGTAGGTGGGGGTGTCCAGAGAAAGTCCAGTGATTTTCCTAAGTGAGATAGTGGTGGAGGGAAGGGAGAGGAAAGGACAAAACATTTGTTGAGCATGTGCTTTGTGGCAGGTACTTAACATAAACAACCCTATTTATTCCTCACTGCAGCCCTGAGTTATTCCCACAGTCTTATCACAGAAGAACCTCGGTCTCAGAGATGTGGATTATTATGCCCGGAGTTACATAGCCAGTCATTGGGAGGACCAGGGTAGGGGCCCGGTCAGACCTGGCTCCTGGTGCAGCCACCACTCCAGAAAAGGGTGGAAACAGTATCATTCAGTCATCACAGACACTTTGGTAATAGGAACAGCAGCAGCAGTGAACTTTCTGAGCCAAGTTCATTGAGCCTTACGCATGCATTGTCACATGGTCTCTGGGATGATGAGTCTTCCTGTCAGTCTCCTGCTTTGGGTATAAGGCACTCTGTAAGGCCTTTTTCCAAAGACCACAACTGAATGCCTACACATTTTAAGTTCAGCGATCATAGAGAACACATGTAGGCCCTGTGGGGCGAAATATGACCAGTGGGTATTTCTAGGTTCCACAGCAAAAGACCATGACACCACCTAATGCCCATCCTGCTGGAATGAGGATCAACGTCGTCAATAACCATCAGGCCAAACAGGTAGAGTGTGAGTGTGTGTGTTCTATATGTGTGTGTGTATGTACCGATGTGTCTGTGTACATATGTATATGTTTTGATGGGGCCTAGTGGTAGAAGCCTAGCCCAAGGTTCCCAATTTGAAGAACTAGGGCGGGATTACATTTGATTTTTTGTATTTTATGAGTTTTCAGAAGAAATTTTTTAACTGGGAAGGGAAGGCGTAAGGGGCAGAGAGAAATTGAAAATCTTTATAATTTTTATTATAAAATTAATATGTGCATAATATAGAAAGTTTGCAAAACAGAGAAATATTGGAAGGAAAATAAAGTTCCTCATGCTCCTGTTCTCCAAAGCCAACCATTGTTGACATTCTCCTGTTTCCTTCCTGTTTTTTTAAATGTCATTATTATTTATTAAACACATAGTTGTGGTTATAGTCCTAATCCAGTTTTGTATCATTCTTTTTTCACTTTATAACTCAGCATTTTTAATAACTACATAAACCATTGAGTGTACGTTCCAGTTCCTTTAAACCATTTTACTGTACTTCTCACTGTTAGAAATTCTTCTCTGAACTTCTTTGTGGATAAAGCTCTTTCTGGGGTTCGGGTTTATTTCTGTATGCTAGATTGCCTGGGATGGGTTTTCCGAGATATTTGAAGGACTCTTCCTAGGCATTGCCCATTTGCAGAAGGTACTTCGGATGTATCTGAAAGTCGCAGCACTTTCATCGGGCCCTGGGGAGTAGGAAGCCAGCCTGTCAGGCCTTGAGCTCCAGCCTTGGAGGCCAGTGTCCCTCGGCACCTCCACATACACCCCCGCTTCTCCCTCCACCTCGCTTAACTCCAGCAGTTGTGTCCCTGCTGTTCTTGCTCCAGATGTCTGTCGAGAGCCTGTATGCCATGTTAGCTTATATTTCTTTATTTTCAGAATTTATACGACCTGGATGAAGATGATGATGTTGCAGCTCCCATTCCTAGTAAACAGATGAAATTCACAGCCTCAGGCAGCTTTCTTCACCACGTGGTGGGCATTTTATGTTTTTCCTATACTTGCTATGTGTGTCTGATCAGGTGGATGGGAGAGGGCCTTTCAGTTCAGAAATATTTCTTCATTTGGTCATAAGATTTTTAGAACTGGAACTAGTTCAACCCCTCATTTTATAAATGCTTGAAACCAAGGTGTCTAGTGACTAGTTCAAGGTCTCACAGATCATGAAGTACAGAGCTGCAGCTCGCATTTGCTGTGTTTGAGACAGTTCAGGGGAAATGTGGGTGACACCACAGGACAGAATCCTATTTTCTTTCCTTTGTGGCAGGACATTCTATATCCTACATTCTATATCCTACATTCCCCCTTCCTCCATGGTCAGCAGCTCTGGCCCAGTCTTAAGTCTGGATTCCCTTGTTTGGTGCGTTAACACAATAATCTGAACCTTACCCTGTGGGCTCCATGAGGTACAGCCAGGAAACTTGAATTCAAGAAAACTTGGTAGACTAGAATGCTAGTCAGATACCCTGCAGAGAAAGAAAGAAAGCACCATCTGGGAACATCAAGGAGGTCTGCATAGCGCAGCTCAGTGGATGTAGCCAAATTACAGATTAGAAAGCCAGTGGGGACTCAAGCCAAGTGCCTGTTTTGAGAGGCCCACAGACTCAGTTCTAGTCACTGCACTGAAAGTGTGGACCAATCTCCTGGTTACCAGAGAAGCTCTTAAAATTATATGTGAAACTGAAGGATGCCAGTTCGTTATAAAGGGGCTGGGTCTTTCCAATAATTAGAGTGCTCTGGTCTGCTGCAGAGGGGCTGTCTGCTGGCTCAGTGGCCAATCCTAGTTGAGAACGCTGAAATCTTGTATTTATATTAACTCATTTAAGATTCTTCCTTCCTGCCATTATTATCCCTATTTTACTGATGAAGAATCAGGGACAGAGAGGTTAAACAGTACCTGCTCACTGTCCACCCACTCGAAAGTGGTAGATCTGAGATTCAGGAGTAAACAGTTTTACTCGCAGGCCTTATGTTTAATCACTATGCTGTACTGGCTCTCAAGACTCAAAGTGGCTTGAAGAATGTGGAATCCAGCATGGGGAGGACTTTGCATCTAAACTTGGAGAAGCTAGTGAATCGGCCCTGTCCCATCCTCTTTCTGACTGCTGTATTTCCCGTCCCTCTCCTCTGAGTCAGTGACTGGTGGACACTGCCCTAAATCAGCAAGACCACCTGCCGCTTCTGCCTCATCCATTTTTTCCCTCAGACACATTAATACCAGGGACTTCACTGCTTTATATTTCCAAGGGACCACGTCCCCAGTTAGGGGTGTCAGGGAGGGAGGGAACTGTGTCTGCGGATCTCCGTGTGCAGACTCTGCCAGCAGGCTGATAGGGCCAGGCCTATGTGTGGTGTCTCTGTATGGCCAGAAGAGGGACCAAAAAGCTGGGAGTCTGGGCCTTCCTAAGAGTGGGTTCTTATGCCCAGCCAGCTTGGAGTTCATGATTAGTCTATTGCAATAGAAACATACCTTGGAATGCACTTGACCCCAAGCTTTTTGCCTTCTGACCAGCCCCAGATTGTTGGGTTTTTATAAAGTCTAAATGGTACGGGGGAGCATGTGGATCCTGGTCAGGGGTACGTGGAAGCTTCTTGCCAAGGGCTTCCAACACTGGAAAGTGGCTTCTGTCAACACGTGTGCGGGCTGCGTGTTTTGCTCCCCTCCCACCCCCTTCCCTGTGGGATATCACTGGCAGCCTTTTTGGCTTCAGACCACTAATGGAATCGGAGCTAGCAGGCCTCAGGAGTGGGGGTTGTCAGCCCCTAGTGGGGCATCCAGGTCACTAGCATCTCAGACTCCTATCTTATCTGCCTCTTTGTTTAGGCTGGACTGAGCGGTTCCAAGCTTTCCATGGCCAAGGCCCTCCCTCTCACCAAAGTGGTTCAGAATGATGCCTACGCAGCTCCTGCTCTCCCCTCCTCTGTTCGAACGAAAGCCTTGACTAGCATGTCGCGGACACTAGTGAACAAGGAGGATTCCCCCAAAGAGCTGCCGCCCGCTGAGGTAAGGTGAAGGTGAAGGAGAGAGAGTGATCATACCAGTTGAGAGTCAGCCTGCGCTGGGTGGGCAGGGTGCTGTACGTACGCTGTTACATCCTCTTAGCACCTCTGCGTGCTAGGCAGTGCCACCCCCATTTTACAAAGGAACAAACCAAGACCCGGTGGCCCCCAAGTGCAAAGAGCTCGCAGGCAAGTCGAGCAAACAGAGCTGCAGACAGAGCACTGCGTCTGGCGATATAGCAGCTAGTTCCACTGGGCAAATCTGGGAAGGCTTTAAGGATAGAGTGCCATCTGAGCTGGGTGGTCTTGAAACAGGAGTGGCATTCCAGGCAGAGGCTCAGAGGCCTGGAAGGGCCCAGCGTATTTGGGGAAGAAGAGGCTCCATCCCTTAGTATAGGGTGGGGAAGCATGATGGGCACTGAGGCCTGGACCCTCCATGGGGTTTTTTCGGGGCCCTCCCGGTCCCTTGTCTAGAGTGAGTTCTGCGGTTGAGCACATAACTCTTTTCTGCCTTCTGGTAATGCTCTTGTGTGTGGCAGCCTGTCCTCAGTCCTTTGGAAGGTACCAAGATGACTGTGAATAATCTGCACCCTCGAGTCACCGAAGAGGACATTGTTGTGAGTATTTGCATTGCCAGGGTGTTCAGTCTCAAACCACTTCTGTGTCAGGGGTCCCTGAGTCTCACAGGACTCAGCATAGTCGTGTTGGGGCTAAGCTTCATTATAGCATACAAAGTCAAATCAGTAAAGGGGAAAAGCTCATGGGCAAAGGCCAGCAGAAACCAGGCACAAACTTCCAGAGCCGTCTCCCAGTGGAATCAGACAGGATGCACTTTATTCTCGCAGCGAGTTGGGAATCCCTCCCAGAATCCAGGTTCCCAGAAGCCAACCTTGGAAGCAGGCCTTTCAAAGGATAGCAGTCAGGCTGGCTATGTTAGCTCTTTTCCGCACAGCTGCTAAACCAAGGCCTGGACTTGTGCTGTTATGGGTCCTGACTGGGATCCTGTAGTCCTGGGCTGCAATGTCCAGTGTTTCATATTCTCCTGTGAGTCTTCAGAACTTCTGCCTCCTTTAGGGTTTTCATGTGAGGATTCCAGAGCAAAAGGAGCGAGGTGGACTAGTGTGTTGGGTGGTTGGCTCCTCTGGATTCAGCTCTTGGGCCATCCTGGTGCCTGGTGAGTGGGGGCCCAGATGCAGCCAGGACTTCTTTTCCACCTCATTTTATTGAGACACCAAGAAAAGCTGTTAATTAAGAAATCCATGCATCCCGTAACTCTGAACTATCAGATCACAGAATGAATGCAGCTGGAGACTTCAGCTCCTCCCTGCAGCTGAGCCCCAGGTTCTGGAACAGCCCCCACTGGCCACCGTGTTTGGTGACAGTTTTGTAGAACACTCAAGTGCTGTGTGATCGCTCTTAGAACTAAGCAGGCACTCCAGTGAATGGTACACACAGAATGAAAATTATAGCCTGCTTTGTGTAATAATACTTGACAAGTTATAAAGAATTAGAACAATTTTCTTCTG
Source organism: Pteropus alecto (assembly GCF_000325575.1). Classification (NCBI taxonomy): domain Eukaryota; kingdom Metazoa; phylum Chordata; class Mammalia; order Chiroptera; family Pteropodidae; genus Pteropus; species Pteropus alecto. Next base: position 2,499,449 of record NW_006440626.1, read on the forward strand.
ATTATAAAAGTAATAATAGCTACCATTTGTTGAGCACTTATTACATGCCAGGCACTTTGTATGCAGGATCTTTGAAAATACGAAATAGCAGAAAAACTAATCACCTCTGATGATCACCACTCAGAGAATACTGCCAGTAATAGTCACCCTCACTTCTTTTGTACCCAAGTAGGTAATACTGAAAGAATAACAGCAATCAGATTGGGATCACACCTAGTATTCAGTCCCATATCTTGGTTCTGACATTTGACATATTCCTCTTTATCTTTAAAAACTAATCACATCAACAACCTTTTTATTAGTTTCTTTGTCCTTAAAACAGCCTTGTGAAGGGCAGCTGCAGGTGAAGAAATGGCTTGGGTGCTAGTCAGCGTCTGTGGTCCGTCTCCACATTATATTCCCTCTGTGGCCTCAGTCTCCCAGTCTATAAACTGAGGAGGGATTGGAGTAAATGATGATAACGTGTTTACAAAGCACCACCTTGAAAATGATCTCAGTTGAGCTTTACAGCAACCCTGGGAGGTAGGCTAGACCAGTTCTTTTCAGAAAAGAAAACTCACCCTCAGAGAAGTTAACAACTTGCTAGAGCTAGAGGTCATACAGCTGAGAAGAGACAGAGCCCCAGAGGTCAAACCCAGGTCTGTCTGACTTAGGGTGACCATCTATCCCAGTTTTGCTGGGGACTTTCCTCGTTATCCCTGAAAGTCCCCTGTCCTGGGAATCCCCTCACGTCGGCCAGCTGGGACAGTTGGTCCCTCTACATAGAACTCCAGAATTTATTTTTAACAGATTCCTACCTGACTTATTAGCCACTACCTTTCTTTGATAAGTCTACACACTCATTCTCATGACAGAGTTCTCTGAGAAATTCCATAACTATTATCCCTGTTGATGAAGTGGGTGACTTGTTGAAGGTCACAGAGACTCCAAGGCTTATAAACCCAGGCCATTTCTCACTGCCAGCACACCTTGTCCCCTTCTCTGGTCCCATGCTGAGGCTTGTGGATGTTCCCAGAACACCACCTAGAATGGACCCTTCCTGAAATCGAGCACTGGCGTGTTCAGCCAGAGTGCAGCCACCCATCTACCCAGAGCCCTCCACAGTGTGCACATGGCAGGCAAGCAGGATAATAGCCCGACATTCTCCCCCAGGGCTGACCCCTCTTGTGCTTGGCAGGAGCTTTTCTGTGTATGTGGGGCCCTGAAGCGAGCTCGGCTGGTCCATCCTGGGGTAGCAGAGGTGGTCTTTGTAAAGAAGGACGACGCCATCACTGCGTATAAGAAATATAACAACCGGTGTCTGGACGGTAAGTCGGGAAGCAGCCACTTCACCCTCCCACTCCTCACTGCTTCCTGTCAGGCAGCAGGCCTTCGGAACAAGCCTTGTTCTGAGCTGGCTGGGACCTTATAGGTATCAAGACCAGGCAGGTGCAGTCTCTGGGTAGTGCAGAGCTGCCAGCTGCCTGTTCCACAAGGCCCTAGGTTTTCACCCAGCCCTAGCACTAAGCTAGATGGCAGGGAAACACCTCTTCTCCATGAATGGTTCTCTTAAGGAGTTTTGGCAGGGACGCCAACAGCCGTAGCCTCCACCTTTCAGATGTTGGTCTGCTCAGTGCTAGGACACAGGTTCCTTAAAGGCCTGGAGCCTCGTCTAAATGTTGGCACCTAGGTGAGCTCTGCTTCTAGAGAGTAAACAGCTGATTGCACTGAATTTAGATTTATGTGATTCATCTCAGGATAGCCTGTAGAGAGGAGCTCTGCCATGCTCCTTCTATCCACTCATTTGTTCTTTCAGTGTTTGTGGAGAACCTCCTATGAACCAAGGCCCCGTGCTAGAAACAGATGTGGAAACTAATAAAACACAATCAGTGGGCTTTTTATTTGTGTATCCCTGATGGTTAATGATGTCAAGCATCTTCTCATGTGCTTATTGGCCATTCGTGTATCTTCTTGGAGAATTATCTATTCAGAGTCTTTGCTCACTTTTTGAGTTGTCTTTTCTTATTGAGTTGTAAGAGTTCTTTATATATTAAGTGTGTTAGATAAATGGTTTGCCAATATTTTCTCCCATTCTGTAGTTTGTCTTTTCACTCCTTTTTAATATATGCATTTAGAGCACTAAGCTGTATCTCATAAATTTTGATATGTTGTGTCTTTATTTGCATTTATCTCAAAGTATTTTCTAATTTCTTATGTGTTTTTTTTTTCTTTGACCCGTTGGTTATTTAGGATTATTTTGTTTCATTTCCATGTATTTGTGAATTTCCCAGTTTCCTCCTGAGTGATTAAGGAGAATATGTATTTTGCTGCTGTTGGGTAGGTGTTTCCTGGGTCTAGTTGGTTTATAATGTTTTTCAAGTCTTTTGTGTCTTTGTTAATTTTCTGCCTGGTGATTCTATTTATTACTAAAGATGAAGTATTGAAATTTTCAACTATTGTACGTATGTTCTCTTTTCACTTCTGTTATTTTCTTAAAATTGTTTTTATTAGTTTCAAGTATACGGTACACTGGTTAGACATTTATATGGTTTATAAAACTATCCCCCTTATTACTCTCTATCTTCCCTCTGGCTCTACACGTAGCCATTACCTAACTGCTGTCCACATTCCCTGTGCCATGCTCCCCATCCTCGTGACCCTTTATCAGCTTCTAATTTGTACTTCTTTAAACCTTCACCACTCTCTCCCAGTCCCCCCATCTCACTCCCCTCTGGCCATTACCAGATTGTTCTCTGTATTTGTGGGTCAGTTTTCTATTTGTTCTCTTTGTTCCTTAGATTCCGCATATCAGGGAAATCATGTGGTATTTATTTTTTTCTGACACCTCTTTTAGTTTTTCTTCAGATATTTGAGGCTCTGTTGTTAGTTGTTAGTTGCATGTTTATAATTGTTCTACTTGTTTCTTTCCTAATAGATCGACTCTTATCAGTTTATTAAATGTTCCTTTTTATCTCATGTTTAATTTTAAAGTCTGTTTGGTCTTATATTACTATAGCCACATCTTAGGGTTGCTAAGATATATCTCCTTTTTCTTTCAGCCTTTTTATATTTTTGAATCTGAAGTGTGTCTCATATAGATAGAATATGTCAGAATCTATCTCAGATTGATATTAACTTAATTCCAGTGAGAGAGAAAGGTTACTTCTATATGGCTCTACTCCCTCTTTTGAACTGTTCTTTTTTTAATTAAAAAACATTAAAATTTTTTTAGTCTTATTTTTCTGTTATTATTCCCCTTATCACATTTTATATACAGTGGGAGTGCAGTACTCAGTAGCAGTTAATCTTTCATGGACAGAGTGGAAGTCTGTACATGTACTTTTTAATCTTTTCATTTAATTTCATAGCACAAACATTTTCCTTTACTAATTGCTTTACAAATAAGATTGGACGGCTTCACACTGAGTCCAGTTTCTCCCTCCCACACTTATCTCCTGCTGTACAGAGTAAAGTCTGCTGCCACTTTGCTTCTTGGCACTGTCATTGCTAAGGTTTCATGGACCCTACACACTGGGAGTTCTTAGTCCCTAGGTTTTAACGAAGTCTGGCAGCCCTACCCCCAGTGTGGAGTCAGAGCTGACGGAGATGTCAGCCCATGTCTCCTTGTGTGAGGAGCTGTAGTCTCATGGCGGAGCCTTTTCTTTTTTGGTTTTTCAGGGCAACCAATGAAGTGCAACCTTCACATGAACGGGAACGTCATCACCTCGGACCAGCCCATCCTGCTGTAAGTTCCGGAGGCAGTGGTGCTGGGACTGGGTCGAGTGTTTCTGCTTGCCTACTCTGCATGATCCCCTCTTTATTCTGAGGGGCAAATGCCTGCCTCACAGCTCCTTTCCAGTTCCTGTGTTCTGATGGCGAGCGGTCAGTCGATATACTTAAAATTTGTACAAAGTGGCTTGTCTCATTATTTTCGCAGGAGAGTGACCTCACAGGGGCTAGCATTAAGACTTAGTCCCAGCCATAGAATTTAGAAACATTTGAGAAGAAAGTAGAGAGCAAGCCAGTTGTGTTTCTTTTTGCATAATTGCATGCATCGTCCAAGGGAATGGAAAACCTCCCCCTCTTCCTGATCGACTGTGTTAGAGACAGTACTGGCTGCCACCCCTCATTTTGTTACACACACCTGGGCGTACATGGCTGGCCCAGAACTGAGGATTTTTTGGAGTCCAAGATGCATAAAATGTCTAGCCTGGTAGGACATCCTTCTATAGACAAGGAGACAGAGACCCAGGGAGGATATTATACTTGCCAAGGTGGGTGGGGTAGTACAGGGTAGGCCTGAAATAGGCTTTGAAATTTAAAAAGACCAAATTTGAACCCTGTATAGTGAATTGTGTGATTCGGACAAGTTTTGTAAGCTGTATGCCAGTACTAAGTTGTATTCTGAAAAATGTGGGTTTTATGACCATTGGGCTAAACAGAGTTAAATTGATTTCTTTACTTCAAGACTTCTCAGAATGTATAATATGCCGATGTGTGTGTGACCATCCCAGAGGAACATGCATTATTTTCTAAACTTAAAACCCCTGATCTCAAAAGGTTGCATCTCAGATTTTTTCATCAACAAATAAAAATATAGGTGTGTTACAGATGAAGTGAGATAAAAGGGTAGGGAA
>NW_006440626.1:2504086-2536209 GCF_000325575.1 Pteropus alecto
TAAATGGCGGGGGTCCCCTCCCCGACTCAGAGAAAACTGACAAGGATTTGACTTCCCTGCTCTCCACAGACGGCTGAGTGACAGCCCCTCAGTGAAAAAGGAGAGCGAGCTGCCTCGCAGGGTGAATTCTGCCACCTCATCCAACCCTCCTGCCGAAGTGGACCCCGACACCATCCTGAAGGCGCTCTTCAAGTCCTCGGGGGCCTCTGTGACCACACAGCCCACAGAATTCAAAATCAAACTCTGAGCGGCGGGAGAGTGAGGCAGCCAGAGCGGGGCGGAGGAGGGTGGCTCTGTTTCCCAAAGCAAAGCTTGTGACCAATGGGCCGCTGGACTGGAGGCCCCTGAGGCGGGTAGAGAGCTTCCTCACTGGCGGACCCGCCTTCTGTGTTGTGTTCTGCCCCGTGCTCTTCTGTGCGTTATTGTTTCCTGTAGTGTGTCTCTTCGCCCTCCACCTCAGCACCCAGGTAGGTCTGTGTTGCTCAGAGTGCCTCCCCGCCTAACCTCAGCCCCAGACTGATTTCTGATCTGGAAGTGGTGGCCTCGGTTCTCTGCGTGGCTTTCTTGTGGCTCCATGGACTGCTGGGCAGGGGCTGTTTGAAGGACACAGCTTCCTCCAGGGGTGAGGGGTTGCCTCCCCTTTTTTAAACTTTTCAGACAGGGAATGGAAGCCCCTGCCATCCTAATGGGAGCCAGGTCGGCTCCAGAGCTGTGCCACTCACCTGCCTGGGCAATGGAGATAGCCTGGGTGGGGGTCGGGTCACAGGCCTTTTGTCCTCTCCCGGTAATTGGCTCCAGACTAGCCCGGTCTGGAGAGGGCCCAGTGGCCAGGACAAGGAGAAGCTGCTGCTCTGTCAGGAACAGGGCACCCGTGCTCTGGGCCTGGAGGGCCGTGCTTTGCTGTCACAGGCAATCCAGAGGGAATCTTGAGAGGTTATGTTTCTCTTTTCCTCTGGATATGCCAAGTGCTCCACTCCAGCCCTTGGCTTCTGGATATCAGTGCTGGAAGGGCTTGCACTGTTAGCCCTTCCCATTCTCCTAGCTCACACATTACATCCTGGTTCTGATGGCAATGCCAGCTCTCTGTAGTTCTGTGACATTGTGGGTTTGGAGGGTTATTGAAAGGGGAGAGGTTCGCTTGCTCCTGGCTTTTCCTTTCTGGTCTCCTGTGTCTACAAGACAATAGTCAGGGAAGCTGAGAGGCATATATCCAGCTGCCACCAAGGGGCACAACTTCACTATTCTAAGTGACCCATCCATCCTTGACCAGAGGGGTATTTTCCTGCCTTGGCAGTGAGAGGAGGGGAGAGGATCGAGAGCAAAGCAGCCTTCCGGGCACGCACTGGGTTATTCCCTCAGCGTGGTTCCAGGGAGTTGGGGCAAAACTAACATCTGGGGGCAGGCCCTGAACACCAAGACAGCGTGACTCCAGTCATGCCCAGTCTCCTACTGGTTTGTCGGGACTCTAAAGGGAGTCCAGCCTTGCAGAGCTAGAGAACGTTGGCGCAGCAGGATTCTGGGAGCTTTACAGAATCAGTAGCAGGTGCTATGAAAGTCACAAGCCTAGAAAGTCAAGAGGGCCTGAGACACTAAGAGCATCTCATGATCTGTTTGGGGCCAGCCCAGTGAAGAAAAACCTGGAAACTCATGTTTCCACAGAGTTAAATATGTCAAGCAGGAAGGACCCAGGGTTTGGACTCAGCTCAGTCCTCCAGCTCTGAGGTTGCCCAGGCCTGGGAAGTCCAAGGAATACATATGCTGATGGTGCTCCACTTTCCAGTTCTGTAAAGAGTGCAGTTTTTGTTCTCTCCCTCCCGCTTGAACGGGTGCAGACTCAGATCTCAGCAGCTGGAAGACGTTCCTCCTACACTGTCCCCTCTCGGCCTAGGAGAGCACCCAGGGCAGTAGGGCCTGGTTTCTTGGGACCCGAGCACAGTCTGGTCACTGCTCGGACTCTGTTTCCAGCAGAGGTGGTAACTACCTGCCCGCATGGCTTTCCCCTCCCCGCTCCCCCCAGTCCCTGCCAGGCTGCTCTGGTTATCACAGTTCATTGAGCCAGTTGCAGCCGACTGGCCACGTGGCCCCGGTTCTCCTGATAGCCGTGTGTACGTTGCGGGGTAAGCCCAGCCCGTTCACCTCCGCTGCTCTGCAGAGTGTCTTCTTGGGAAACCGGGAAGAGGTGGTGGGCCAATCCTCGTTTCCCTCTTCACCTCCCACTCCCCTACGTTCCCTGTCCGTGTGTCTTGTTCGAAGGGAGAGGAAGAGGCATTGAGAGATGGAGGAGACTCTGTTACTTAATCCATTTCTGAATAAACATTTGTTATTCCTACTTCTGAGCTGTCATTTCTTAAAAGATTTTACTAGGTGGCCTTGTGCGACTTGGAACCAGAAACAGGGATTTGCCTCTGCTTTGCTGCTCACCAGCTCTGGCCTTAGGACAGTTCCTCATAGGACTCGCCGAACCGAAGTCTCCACAGCCGAGTGAATGTGAGCATTAATGTTTGTGGGAGCTCCTGGACAGCAACTCAGTACCTCCTGAGCTAAAGTGCCTCACTGGGGACCAAGCATGGTCAGCTCCAGCAGAATCAGGTCTGTTCATAGGGAATGAGGGAGCCTGACTGGCTTTTGTCTTGGTTTGAAGTTCAACTCAGAAATTAACCTCTCAGATCAGCTATGCATTAGGAAAATAATTCGTTGATTTTTTTTTTTTTTTTGTGGTAAAATATACCTAAATTTTACTGTCTTAACCATTTCTAAGTATATAGTTCAGTGGTATTAAATACATTGACATTGTGGAGCCATCAGCATCATCCATCCCTATAATTCTTTTCATCTTGTAGAACTGAGACTATACCCATTAAACAATAACTCCCCATTCTTCCCTTCCTCCTAGCCCTGGCAACCACCATTATACCATTATGTCTTATGATTTTGACTACTCACATGAGCGGAATCACACAATACTTGTCTTTTTTGCAGTTGGCTTACTTCGCTCAGCATAATATCCTCAAGGGTCGTCTATGTTGTAGCACGTGTCAGAATTTCCTTTTTAAGGCTGAATAATGTTCCATTGTGTATATGAACCACATTTTGCTTATCTGTTCGTCCTTTGATGGACACTCAAGTTGCTTCCATGTTTTGGTTATTGTGAATAATGCTGCTGTGGACATAGTTGTACAACTGTCCCTTTCAGACCCTGCATCCAATACTCTGGAGCATGTACCCAGAAGTGGGGTTGCTGGATCATATGGTAATTTTATTTTGAAATTTTTGAGGACTCACTGTTTCCATTTCTACAGCAGCTGCACCATTTGACATTCTCATACAGTTTTATTATGATATTAAAAGGGGACCACTTCTGGGAAGAGGGAATGGAAGTACCCCTATTCTTTCCATGAAATACAACTCTGGATATTTTATATAAAACAAACAAGACTGGAAAGTGGAGAGAAGGCAGTCTGTCTGGGGACCTTGGGACCCAAGGAGTGACTGGTGCTAAGTTCCTTGAGTTTTCTTTTGGCTTCACATATCCCAAACTGGGTGCTGGAGAAGCAGACCAAAAACAAACAAACAAAAAACAAGGACCAGAAAAAGAATAGCTTAGCAGACTCAAAAACAGCCCCAACGTTACCAGCAAAGACCAAGTTGAGAGCCTAGACTTCCAGCCTTAGTAGGCTATATTGAGCGTACCCCAAAATCCCTGCTGGATGGTGTCAGAGAATGCCAGGTAGGGCGCTGAGACTTTCAGTTCATATCAATGGAGGCCACCTGAGGGGGAGAGATGAGGCACCCGGGCACCTCCCAAGCAGGGTGTTGCCAGCAGACGTGAAGCGAGATGATGGAACTCGTTCCCACCCAGCAGTAACTAGGAGACACTTCCCCCCCTTGGGTGTCAGCAGACGTCATAAGGAACCTGAACTTTTACCCACACCTGGCAGTAATGAAGCAGCGCCTTTCAGTCCCCATCAGGAGACATGCTATGTAACAATGTTTAAATAAGATCCAGAGTTTTCACAACATAATACCCGAGATGTACATGTTTGAATTGAAAATCACTCATACCAAAGATCAGGAGAATCTCACCTTGAAAGAGAAAAGACAATTGTCAAGAACACTGAAATGACGAAGATGTTAGAATTATCTGATGAGGATTTAAAAGCAGCCATTATAAAAATGTTGTCAAGCAATTATGAACACACTTCAAGTGAAAACAGTTCCAGCAAAGAAATGGAAAAAATAAAGACCCATTTGGAGTTGAAAAATAAAATTTTAAAAATGAAGGGGAAAGAATCAGTGAACTCGAAGATAAAACTATAGAAATTACCAATCTGAACAACAGAGGAAATAAATTTAAAAAAATAAAAGTACTTCAGGGACCCATAACATCAGATGAGAGCCTCAGAGAGAGAGAAGAAAGGGTGGAGCTGAAAAAGTATTTGAAGAAATAATGGCCGTAAACTCCCCAGAAATGGCAAGAGAGAAAAACCTGCAGATTCAAGAAGCTCAGTGGACCCCAAACCAGTTAAACCTAAAGAAGGTCACACCAGGACACATCATAGCCAGACTTCTGAAAACTTAAGACAAATCTTGAAAGTAAAAGAGAAATGATTCCTTATCCATAAGGAAAAACACGAGTGACAGCAGATTTCTCATCACAAACCATGAAGCCAGAAGGAATGGCACATTTTTTAAGTAGTGAAGGAAGACTGTCAACTACAAGTTCTATATCCAGCAGAAAATATCCTTCGGGAATTAGGGAGAATTTAGGCTTTTTAAGATGAAGGAAAACAGGAGAATTTGTTGCCAGCAGACCTACCCTGAAAGAGTAGCTAAAGAAATTCTCTAAACATAAAGGAAAAAATTAAAAAGGAAACTTGGAAAACCAGAAAAGAAGGAAGAACAATGGAAATAGTAAAACTATGGGTAAATAAAATACTTTCCTTGAGTTCTCTAAATTATGGTTGATGGTTGAAGCAAATGGTATAACATTGATCTGGTTCTCAGTGTATATGAAGGAACTATTTAAAACAATTACTTTAGAAATGGGAGAGAGCAAAGTGGTATAAAGAGGAAAGTTTGCTCCATTTCACTCAAACTGGTAAAATATGGACAGCGGTATATTGTGGTAACTTATGTATATATAATATAATCTTAGAGCAACCACTAAAATGATAAGAAATGAACCCAAGAAAACTATAGATAAATCAAAGTGAAATTCTAAAAAAAAAAAAGTTCAAATAACTTACCAGAAGGCAGAAAAAGCAAACAATAGAAAACAAAAAATATAATGGGAGATTTAAGCCCTAATGTAACACTAATTAAATGTAAGTGGTCTAAATATATCAATTGAAAGACAAATTGTCAAAATGGATGAAGAAATATGACGTAACTACATGCCATCTATAAGAAACTCATCTCGAATATATTAGTATGAGCAGATTGAAAGTATAAGTATGGAAAATTATAAATATGCAAACCTTATTTTTGAAAAGTGTGTATAATTAATATCAGATATGTTAGACTTAAGAGCAGAGAAGGACATTACATAATGAAGAAAGGCTCAATCCACCAAGAAGACATAATCCTAAGTATGTATTTACCAAACAACAGAGCTGCAAAACATGACACAAAAGCTAGTCAAATGGAAAGAGTAGCAAATCCACACTTAACACTGGGAGACTCCAGCACCTCTCTCTTAACAATTGGAGAACTAGACAGAAAACCAGCAAGGATGTAGAAGAACTTAACGCCGTCAACCAACAGGATCAAATCAACGGACTATTCCACCCAACAAAAGAATACACATTCTTTTCCAGTGCCCATGGAACATACATCAAGATAGACCATATCCCAGCCATAAAACAGATCTCAACAAATGTAAAAGAATTGAAATCATGCAGTGTGTTCTTTGGTCGTAGTAGAATCAGTAATGCCTGGCTTGAAGCTTGAAAGCTTTCCCCCTAAGATCAGAGACGAGGATGTCCCTTTTACCACTTCTGTTAAACATTGTGCTGGAGTTTCTAGCCAGGGCAATTTGGGTGAAAGGGAAAGAATTCAGCTTGGAAAGAAAGAAGTAAATTATCTCCATTTGTAAACGACATGGTCTCAAATGTAGAAAATGCTAAGGAATCCTCTAAAAGACTACTAGAACCAATAAACAGGGTACAAGATTGATTGATACACTCACAATGAACAATCTAAGAATCAGAGTAAGAAATAAATTCCACTTAGCATAGTCAGAAAGAAAATACTTATGCATAAGTTTAACAAGTGTAAAACTTATATTCTATAAACTACAAAACATTGAAAAAAACTAAAGAGACCTTGAGTAGCTGAAACAGTCTTGAAGAGAATTGAAGGACTCACATTTCCCAACGTCAGACCTTAACTACAAAGCTCCAGTAATCAAGACAATGTGTTACTAGCATAAGGATAGAAAAAAATAGATCAATGGAACAGAATGGAGAATCCAGAAATAAAGCCTCATGTAGCTTGTAAATTTTTAACGAGGGTGCCAAGATAACTCAGTGGAGAAAAGAACAGTCATTTCAATAAGTGACTCAAAGACAACCAGATATCCAGAAAAAAAACCATTGAACTTCATCAAAATTAAAAGCATCTGTGCTTTTAAAGGACACCTTTAACAAAATGAAAATCCACAGAATGGAAGAAAATATTTGCGAATCATATATCTGATGAGAGAATTGTATCCAAGAAGAGAGAAAGAATTCTTACAACTCAACAATAAAAAGACAATCTAAAAATGGACAAAAGATTTGAGAAGATACCTCTCAAAAAGAAAAAGATACATAAATGGCCAATGATAGCAAAAAAAAAAAAATGTTCAATATCACTAGTTATTAGGGAAATATAAATCAAAATCACAAAAGACCACATCCACTAGGATGGTTATAATCAAAGAGACAGACAATAACAAGTATTGGTGAGGACGCAGAGAAGTTAGAACCCTCATACATTTCTGGTGGGGTTGTAAAATGGTGCAGCCACTTGCGAAAGCAGTTTGGCAGTTTCTCAAAAAAGTTAAAACAGCGTTACCAAGAAATTTCACTCCTGTATACCCAAGAGAAGTTAAAACGTGCCCGCACAAAACTTGTACACAAGTGTTCATAACTTTACTCATAACGGTCCACAGTACAAACAATCCAAATGTCCATTGACAGTTGAATGAATAAATACTACGTGATCTATACACGTGTCAACGTAAGTGCATCCAAACCTATAGAAAATTTTATGTTCATTGAAGTTCCTTTGAGCCAAACAGGACATGCCCAGAAGCAAGCTCTCGACAGATTGAGAAAATGCTCCAGAGAATGGCAGTTGGCAGTTCTTTTTATGCATTTGAAATCAAAGGAAGGAACAAAAGGAAAATTACATGAAACCCATTTGGTCGTAGATTAAGGAGTGGGAAAAAGCAAGGCAGGGCAGTCTCTGTGACTAGATGAAAAATAGAATATTCACAGTAAATGCGGATAGTATTCTGGCAACAAGATCATGGAGCCTGGAAAAGAGGCTCATGCTGGCATTTCAAAGGTATGTTAACCTAGAAGCAAAAGAACATGGACAAGGCTCGCTTAAGATAAAGATAAACCTTTTACTAAGGAAGTTATAGGCCTGGGCGTGACTACACACCATGACCTGCCCAATTCAGAATTTATGATCAGGTCACCCTTGGAGGTTACTTTCGGTCCCTGAGCTTGTCAGGTGTGCTTCACAGCCCCATTTTTGTTCACACATGCAATGGAACATTATTCAGCCTTAGGAAATTCTGATACACGGTACAACATAGATTAACCTTGAAAACATACTAAATGAAAAAGGACACAAAAGGACAAATACTGTATGATTCCATTTATATGAGGTACCTAGTATCAAATTCATAGAGACAGTAAGATAGTGGTTACGAGGGGCTGGAGGGAGGGGAAACGTGAAAATCTGGAGGTGGACAATGGGGACATTTTCACAAAAATGTGAATGTACTTAATGCCACTGAATTGCACACTTCAAAATAGTTAAAATGGTAAATTTATATTTTTACTACACTATAAAAAAAAGGAACGAAGTACTGATACAAGCTAAAACATGCATGAACCTTGAAAAAACGATGCTAAGCAAAGGAAGCCAGTCACAAAAGACCACATATTGCATGATTCCATATATGTGAAATGCCCAGAATAGGCAAATCCACAGAGACAGGAAGTTGGACTAGTAGTGGCTACCAGGGTCTGGGGGTGGAAGGAGGGGCATGTAAAGAGATTGCTGGTATGGGGTTTCTTTTTGGGATACTGAAAAATTTCTAGAATTAGATAGTGATTGTGGCAAAACCTAGTAAATATACTAAAACAATTTTATGGTATGCGAATTATATCTCAGTAAAGTTGATATAAAAAATTTAGTGGCTTAAAACAAGAATAATTGATTTCCGCACTGTTTTGGTTAGGGCTGAGCAGAGATAGCTCATCTCTCCTCCACGTGGTGTTTGCAGGGGTCACTCGTGCAGCTTCATTCATTGAGTCAGCTGGGATTAGAACAGCTGCTGCGACTTAACTCACGTCACCACCACCTCAGCTGGCAGCCTCTCTCGCCCCATGTGGTGCTTCATTTACAGCTCTAGGTCAAGCTTCTTTACATGGCTGGATCCCAAGAGGCTGTAAGCTGTAGGCTTAAGTCCTGAGCTAGAAAACCCTAGTATATGGTTTGTATCACATTCTGTTGGTCACAGCAAGTCACCAGACTGGCGTAGTCAAGAGAGCACATAGATTACACCTCGACGAAAGGAGTGGCATGCATGCACACGAATGGGAGGAATTGTTCGCAGACAGCTTTGGGAAAAATCTCCCACAGAGACCATTTCAAGGTGAAATTATAGGACCTTTGCCTCCAACAATAAGCAGAACTTAGTAAGTAATGTGGGAAACCCTCCCCCTACAAAACACCTAGTAACTTCTCACATAACCACCTTCCTTTCATAGCTGTGCACCCACGAAAATTAAGAATGTCTCCAGGTACAAAAATGAAGAATCTAGATACTGGAATGTTAAGCTAGCAATGAAGCTATAGCTACCCTAAAGGTATTTGTTGATCACAAGGACCTAAATACTGGATTTCAAAGACTGAAATGAGGACAAGCGACATGGATATCAGCCTACACGGGGTGGAGTATTGGAACTTAGGTCCCTGCATCAAATTCCCTTACTGGTGTCTCTTGGGATTACATACCAAATAAACTACTTGTGCCTGAATCTTTGTCCCAAGGTCTGTTTCTGGGGAAACCCACTCTAAAACAGTTGGTACCAGAAGGGCCTTAAGACATCCTCAAAATTTGATTCTGGAATCAGAAGACTCACCAGCCAGATGGCAACAGAGACCCAGGAGCTGATAGTAAGTGGGGGTGGAGTGGCGAATAAGGATGGCTACAAATTATTTGATATTCTTCCCTTCAAGATGTGGGTCTGTGTCCCTTCTGAATCTGAGTGGCCCCTGTTACTGCTTTGACCAGCTATGATTCACCCAGCTTCTGGGCCCAGACTTTGAAAGATTGGTAGTTTCCCCACTTTGTGCCCCTGGAGACTCTGTGGGGGCCTTGAGCCACCACGTAAGAAGACTGACTACTGAGAACACACACCGAGAGAGCCATGGGTAGGTGCTCTAGCTGACGGTCCAACATGAGCCTAGTCTTCCAGCCATCCCGCTAGGGTGCCAGCCTTGTGAATGAAATTGACTTGGACCCATCAGTCCAGCCCAGCCGAATACCACCCGAGTGATCTTGAGCAATACCATGCAGAGCAAAGGAATCACCTAGCCAAGCCCTGCTCAAACTCCTAACACAAAATCCTGAGATATAATAAAATATATCGTGATTGTTTTAAGCAGTTGAGTTCTGGGGCAATTCCACAGCAACAGCTGGCCGGAACGCATGATGGTAACACTTGTGCTGTGTCATCGCAATTCTAAGACTCACCTCTTCTGCACTACAACGAGGCACAGTAGGGAAGGGGGAGCGTTGCAAATGACACCGTCCCTCTAGCTGCTCAGAAACCAGAAAGTAGCAATAATCCTGGATTTCTTTTTCTCTCACCCTGCATATCCAACGTGTCAGCAAATTCTACGGGCATTCTTCAAAACAGCGGACCGCCTCTCATCACTTCCACCGCCATTTCCCTGGTGACTAAGTCGTCATCTTTCTTTTAGATGACTGCGGTGGTGTCTTAAACGATCTCAGAGCTGTCCTTGCCCTCCTGCAGTCTAACTGCAATGTAACAGCCAAGGTGACTGTTTACACATCACTCCTTTCTGCTCAAAATCCCACAGTGGCCCCCGTCACACGCAGGCAGAGTATCAAAGTGCTTCGGGTAGTACCGGATCCTAAGGGATCCGTCAGGCCCCTGGCCCCTCAGATTCTTCCTCTGGTCACTGTGTTCCTGCCACGCTGGTCTCCTTGCTACTTATTTCTCTACCACACCAGGGAGGCTCCAGCCTCAAGGCCTTTGCTCCCGCCTTCCCCTCAGCCCGGAATACTCTTCTCCCAGACACCTGAAAGCCTTGCTCCCTCGCCTCCTTCAAGTATTTATTCAAATGTCACTTAAATGAACCCTTCACCTATTTAAAATTGCAACGCCTCCCCTCACCACACTCTCCCTCCTCAATTTTTCTCTTTAGCACCAATGCCGTATGTTTTATATTTTGCTTCTTTGTGTGTTCATTGTTTCTTTCCCTCGTTAGAATGTAAACTCCAGGCAGGCTCGATTTTATTCCACCTCTGTCTCTAGGATTACGACAGTGTCTGGAGCATTCACTGTTATTCGTGGAATGAAGAGTAGAGTTCACACCGGTGAACGGCACCGTCCACGCCGACATTAACTCGCAAGTTCAGGCGCAGACTTTAGTACGGGTCAACGAAGCTTGGGCCCTGGGGTTACTCGGGCCGGAGAGGCGGGCCCGTAACTCAGAGGGCGGGGCCGCCACGCGGCGCCGTCGTCATGGAAACGCGCCACTCCCAGCTCCCAACTACAACTCCCAGCGGCCCCCGCGGCTTTCCATTCGGCAAGATGGTGGCGCGCAGGAGGAAGCGTGCGGCGCGGGACTCTCAGGAGGGCATTCCGAGCCCGCCGGGCTACTCAGGTGAGGGGCTGGCGGGGCCCGGCACGGCCAGGGTTCGCGGGGGGACGGCTCGGGGGTCGGTGGTGGCCCCGGAAGGTCGCGAGGCCCCGGGCCTCCCAAGATCCACGCGGCACTCTCCTTTGGCTGCGCTCTCCCGGGACGAGCCCACTTTGGTCTCCCTTGGGTGAACCCGCCTCTGCCCACTCTCCCCCTTGTCCGTCTTCACCATCCCCCGCTCCCCACCCCACCGCCTTTCCCTAGGTGAGCACATCTACTGATCGCTTCTTTGTAGTTCCTTAGTTCCGCCTGCAGCAGTTCTCACCTGGGCAATTAACGTGCTTTTTAATTGGTTCTGCTTCTCTTCTTACCCCTGCCTTCTATTCTCCACCCAGGTGCCACATGTTCTTTCTAAAGTCAGATTTAAATCAGTTCTTGCTTCACACGCCCACCTGTAGCCCCGTACCCACTGAACTCCCTCCGGTGGCTAATGGTAGCACCTAAAACAAAATCCAAACTTCCTACCGTTGCTCTGCATGGCCCCACACGTTCTGGCTGGTGCTGACTTAAAGGTCTGTCTTTTTATTCCTCTGAAGCAACAAGCTCTTCACACCTTCAGGGGTTTTGCACTTGCTGTGCCCTCTTCCTCAGTCCCAGCTGTGCCATGACGGTTGCACAGCTTTGTGTCATTTGGGTCTTAGCTTTAATGTTACTTCCTCAGAAGCCATTGGGCTGGTTCGCTTTTTGCCCTCCACCCCCCACTACTTCTCCCTGTCTGTTTCTCTCCTGTTTGATGCAGCCTTGTTACTACCTGCTTGTTCATTGTTTTCCTCCATTACCATGTGAGCTTCCTGAGTGCGGGGACTGCAGCTCTAGTCCCACGGTGCCCTGAAAAGGTGGTGAGAAAAACGCAAAACAGTCCCTGGTTTTATGAAGATTAAAATTTATGGGAATATGAGCGATTATCCAGATAATCACACAAGTATAGACTTAAGACCATGACAGAAATGATGAAGGCACAGAGTAGGTGGATCTAACCTGGCATATGACTCTCCTGAGGAAGTGAAGTTAAAACCTGAAGCTAAAACAGGTGGAAGGAAGAACAGGTGGAAGGAAGAGGGGTGATGTTTAGGTAAAGGGAACAGCATGTGGGAGGCCCTGGCTGACTGGAGGAAGAGAAAGAAGGCCAGAGTGGGTGGCGTGCTGAATCATGGGGGCGGGGATGATGTGTGAAGAAGCCACAGGGGTGGTCAGAGTGGCAGGGCCTCCAGCCATGGTAAGGATCTTGATGTTTATGCCCAGAGCAGCAGGGTTTGAACTTTCCTCTTGTTTCGCTCCCCACCCAAAATAATTGCCCGGTTATGGTTTGTCTCCCCCACCAGCGTGGAGGCTCTTCCCTGGCACAGTTTTTGTTCATTCACTGTCAGAGACCGCATGGCACCCTGCACGGGCCTTGGCAGGGGAACGGCTCAGTGAATGATGGGTAGCTGGGTGGAAAGGGATATGGGACTAGAAAGGGGCAGCCTGCACCTGACTTCCATGTCGTCCCTCCCTGCCCCATTTTCCTTCCAGCCGTTCCGATCAAGTTCTCTGAAAAGCAGCAGGCTTCTCATTACCTCTATATGAGAGAGCACAGAGTTCGAGAAGGCACCAACTCTTCCTGGCCTCAGAAGCGGACTCTTTTTGTCCTCAATGTGCCCCCATACTGCACAACGGTGAGTTGGTATCTGAGAGGGATACCGTAGGCTCCGGTGGGACTCTAGGCTGAGCTGGGCTCTCACTGGCCCCCACCAAGTCCTTAATGGTGAGATGGAAGCAGCTAACTGAAGCCCCAAGGTAGATATCTAGAAGGCTGGCTCCCTCTCATGACAGGAAATTGGCTTTTTCAAGAAATGTTTTTAAAACTCCTTCTCGGGAACCCAAAGCTTTTTATTATTACCCAGAATTGTTTTAATTGCATGTTGTTTTTCTCTGATTATAAAAGTGATGCATGTTCAAAGTAAAAATTAGGAAAAGTATAAGAAACTAAAATTACTTCTAAATCTATACTCCAGACATGTCAGCTTTTTTTCAAAAAACTGTTAAATTTAGTATTATGTAAATATACAAAAGAGAAACTAAGGAAATTGCTGGACTTTAGATGATTTTTTTTTTCAAAAAAAATCAATTTCTAAAAGATGACAGTTAGAGAAGGAACCATTAAGAAGCGAGGGTGTCATTTTTAACCTTTACTGAAGAATAGTGTATGTACGCAGAAGGCCCTGGGTCAGACGTGTTCAGTTCGTAGTGTTTCACAAACCAAACATACCCATGTGACCACCCACATCGAGAAACAGCATCACCCGCACCCCCAGATATCTCCTTGTGCCCCTCATCCCACCAAGGCAAACCATCCTCCTGATTCTAACAGCATAGATTTAAAAATCAGATAACACCACAGATATCCCCAGCTATGCTTGTAATAATTTAAAAAGGAAGTTTAGAGCCTAATCTTACTTTCGGGATCTTTTACTCAGAGATAGGAAAAGACTGGTCTTTTAGCAAATGCCTTTCAGAGTGAGAAATCCCTTTTAGATTGGTGAGAACACCAGGCATATCCTGGGCATACACTTCCAGCGGTGACCTGCCACAAAGCCAGAAAGCTTATGCCTCGTACTCCATCCCTTCCCAAGTCCCCTGGCCAGTAGAGGTGTGGCTTTTTACCCACAGTTTTTAACATGAAAGTTAACAAGTCTATTGTCTCACCTGGAAAGGCAGGATTCTGACCTCCATGTTGAGCTGGGTGTGGCTTTCCCAGGCGACACCCTGTGTGCCCCCAGGTTGGGCACAGACCGGGGCTCCCAGACCTCCAGGGGTGGAGGGAGATTCTGGGAAGGCCTCTCACACTGCTTCCTCGGCCTCCTCAGGAGTGCCTGTCCCGCCTCCTGTCCCCCTGCGGCCCTGTGCAGTCAGTGGAGTTACAGGAGAAGCCGGACCTCACCGAGAGCCCAAAGGAGCCAAAGTCGAAGTTTTTTCACCTCAGGCCCATTCCGGTGAGCCTCTCAGTACTGGGGTCTGCTGGAACGGGGGTGTGGGGTGGGGCTAGGGCCGTGTCCCCAGTGTCTGAGGGGAAGGTGGTGTAAGGTGGCCGCGGGAGAGCCTTTCCTGGGGCCCTAGGCCAGTCCTGGCTGTGTGGGGTCCAGGAGGGTGTCCGGTGATCAGAGCCTCCACTCCTGGGCTTGCCACATTCTTTGGCTTCCTGCTGGCTCTTTCCATTATCCTGGGCGAGGTCTCTCTGCCTGCCGCCCTGGGGGCCTCCTGAGTTCCCAGTCTGCTTCCCCCAGCCTCAGTGGCCCCAGTGCCATGTCCCCGTGTCCCCTGTGGCCACACCTCCTCCTGGTATAGTGGAGTTTGAAATAGTGTGCACTCCATGTGTCCATCCGCTCCTGGCCTAGGGTGAGTACGCTGTCACCGAGTCCCTTGCATAATGGGAAGAAAGGCCCCTGGGGAGGAGATGGGAACAGGTCACCTCTAGCGGAAGTTGGATGACTAGGATCTCGGCCGTTCTCCCCGTGGGTTACAGACAGCCTTCCAGTTTATCTTCTCGGTTCAGGGACCCAGCACGTCCTCCCTGGTCCAGTGACAAGCCAGGCTGAGGGCGGGTGGGAGCCCTCGTGCCAGGCGTGGGTGGCTGGAAGGACAGGAAGGCTCCCAGCCCTGTGACATCTCTTCCTCCTACCAGGGGTTCCAGGTAGCTTATGTGGTGTTCCAGAAGCCAAATGGGGTGTCAGCCGCCTTAGCCCTGAAGGGCCCTTTGCTGGTCTCGACAGAGAGTCATCCCGTGAAGAGCGGCGTTCACAGTCAGTACTGCGGGAGGTGCCGGCTGCCTCCTTCCTGAGCCCTGGGGTGGCAGGGGAAGCTCGGGGCATAGCATCCGCCGCGTTCACCTGCCCTGAGAGCAGCACGTGGAGACCTGAGCCTGGCACTCGGGGTGGCAGGTTCTAACCACTAGTAGAGTCTTCCTTATCTCCTGAACCCTGGGCCACAGTCTCCATGCCCGCGGCCCGTGTAAGATGATCCCAGCTGGCCTGGCGGGGCCTGGGGTGGGGCCCCGAGTGTCAGGTCTGAGGGCGTCGTTTCCCCCAGAGTGGCTGAGCGACTACGCAGACTCCGTGCTGGACCCCGAGGCCCTGAGGGTTGAAGTGGACACGTTCATGGAGGTGTATGACAGGAAGATCGCGGAGGTAGGGCTTCCACAGGGCCAGCTGTCCATCACCTGTGTGGCCACGGGGACCGTATTGCCACAGGCGTCGTGTGGCTCCCAAGGGGGAGGGTCAGTGGCAGCCTGTCCAGGCTCCCTTTTCCCCTGCCGAGTCCCGGGCCACTTAACTAGGTGGCGTCGAGTCTCTAGGTGATCTGTAGGGAGGGACGGTCTGAGGGCGGAGCAGGGCGCAGCACGGGCACATCTGCGCCACCTCCCAGCTCCTGCACCCGCATGTGCTGGGCGCGACGGAGCAGCAGCTGCTGCTGGGCACCCAGGGCGGTTCTGGGTGCGGGGTCGGGGGAGAACCAGGAAAGGAGGGAGGTGAGAGGTGCTCCTGAGGCTGCAGGGCCAGTCCTGGGCACCTGCCCATCAGAGGGTCGTGTTTCCCGCAGGAGGAGGCCAAGGCCAAGGAGGAGGAAGGGGTCCCCGACGAGGAGGGCTGGGTGAAGGTGACCCGCCGCAGCCGGCGGCCCGTGCTCCCCCGGACGGAGGCAGCCAGCCTGCGGGTGCTGGAGAGGGAGAAGCGGAAGCGCGCCCGCAAGGAGCTGCTCAATTTCTATGCCTGGCAGCACCGCGAGACCAAGATGGAGCGTAAGGGAACCCCCAGACCCCGTCCGCCGGCCCCGCTGCTCTCGGCTCCCAGAGCGTGGACGAGGCCTGTGGCCAGAGCGCAGATCCCCAGAGGGCGAGCACTGGACCTGGGGACCGGGCTGGGGCGTCCTTAGCACAGACTTCCCAACAGGCTCTGGGGTTAGGGTCCCAGCCTGGCAGCACCCTGTGCAGTAGTTCCCCCGTTGCCCCCCAGAGTTTGCCTTGGGGGCCTTTGGGTTACTTAGAGGCTGCAGAGGTACCTGGTATGTAGGACCCAGCACCAGACCCCTGGGCAGTTAGTGCTGGAAACTGTCAGCCTTCTCGCAAGGACCGGGTTGCAGAGGGAGCACGTCGGGTGCTTGCCGTGGGCGCGGAGGGGACCGCTGCTGGGTGCGCGCGCCTGCACACAGTGGGGCAGGAAGGCCTGTGTGGAGAGGGTCCCGAGGTGGCACCTGATCTGTGGCTGACCCTGGGCAGCGATGACGCTGAGCTCACTGCCCCCACCGCTGCTGGGTGCGTGCGCGCGTGCCTGCACGCAGTGGGGCAGGAAGGCCTGTGTGGAAAGGGTCCCGAGGTGGCACCTGATCTGTGGCCGACCCTGGGCAGCGATGACGCTGAGCTCACTGCCCCGCCGCCTGGTCTCCTGGCAGGATAGCTTCCCTGTGGGCCCAGGAGAGGGGGCAGGCCCGGCCCACCCCCCAGCCATGCTGCTGTCTCGCCTGCCTCCTACACTGCCCACCCCTCCTGCGGCACCTCCGCTCCTGCTCTCGTCCACTCCGGGTCACCTGACCGGCCTCCCGCAGCCTTCCCTCCACTGGGCTCCAGGCCCCACGTTCCCCTCTGACCCGGTCATCCAGTGACCAGAGCTGCCATCTGAATTCTGTGGCAGTCTGGGGGTGGAGTCCCCTTTCTTCCCAACGTCCTCCCCAGTCTGATTGCTGCAGCGGGGAGGAGCTGGGAATGGTGTCTCCAGGGGCTCCTAGCACCCCCAGAGCCTCCTTCCTTTACCTTCAGGAGTGGCAGGGGACAGTGGGGTGATGGTGGTGGCAGGGAGCGAGCGCCTTTTTGCTTTCTCTGTGATGACTCGGGCACGCCGTCTTCTCCGCTTCAGCCTGCCCCCTCTGACGGGGCCTGCAGTCCAGTTTGCTTATTGCAGCATCCAGACCATTTCCCAAAGCAGATGCGAGGGGGGGCAGTGCTGAGCTCCCCAGCGGGGCATGGCGACTGAGGGGCGGGGCCCACGACTGGTGAGGGGCAGCGGGGCACAGTTCCCACCGGCCATGTCTGATCCTGGCCCTGTCCTCTCCCCCCCGCACCCCAGATCTGGCACAGCTGCGCAAGAAGTTCGAGGAGGACAAGCAAAGGATAGAACTGATGCGGACCCAACGCAAGTTCCGTCCCTACTGAGCCAGCACGGAGAGGGTGGGGGTGGTGCTGGTGCGTGGCCAGTGAGGACATGAGGACCTGGGATGCCCACCAGACTGCCCAGGCCGAGCGGCTGCCCCAGGAAACAGCCGCAGAGATCTGAGCCCACACGGGCCGGGCTGAAGGACAGTGTCACCCCTTGGTCCTTGTGCTTCAGCAGTCCTGGGCCCAGTCCTGGTGAGGCCTGCCCAGCATGAGGACTTGGTCTTCAGGAAGCCATCAGCCCAGAAAGCAGTCCTCCCGCTCCTGGTCTCTGCTCCCGCCTGTCTCCAGATCCTCTCAGAGATACGCGTCTGCTTTATTTTCCCTTTTCTCTCAGTGGGAAGCTTTAAAAGCCGTGAGACTCTAAGAACAATTTCTTTTTCATCCAGTTGGGTAGCAGGAAAAAGCTGTAAAAGCTACAGGCCGGGCCGGCCTGTCCCAGCCCCTCCTTCCTGCGGCTGCTACAGCTCCCTGTAGGTGAGCAGCCACGAGAGACAGCCTCCAAGCCCAGACACAATCTCCCCTGTGAAGTCACGAATGTTGGACTCAAAATCTCACCCCCTCACACTCCACTCTGCCAGCCCAAGCTGGTCAAGACCAGTGAGGCCTGTCCCCACCACGCCTGGCCTGGCTGGGGGGCGCTTGGGGGCAGGTTGTCCAGGTGGAGAGTGGTGAGCATGAGGTCTCAGTAGCCCCAGGCCCAGGGCTACAGCTGGACTGAGACCCTCTCCTTGCTCTAAGAAGTTGCCACTGATACTGGCCACATGATGGGGTTGGTTCACGTGGACGTAGTGATTGCTGGGACTTCCACAAGCAAACCGCTGGAGAAGGGAGAGCACGCATAGTCAGGTGCGGCTCAGAGCGGTGGCTCTGGGACCCTCTGTCCCAGCTCTGAGGGGTGTGCCACCTCCCAGAGTTCAGACGTGTTCCCCACAGTGAGCTGCGGGGCAGTAACTGACCCAGAGCTCCGAGAGCCCGTCTTCACCATGCCCAGTGGGTGAGTCAGGCCCTGGCTGTAAGCCAGTGACAAAGGCCCGATTACCCAAACCCTGGGGTTCTGACCCATTCTGTGCTGTGAACTTGTCCAGTTAGGCTGGGGAGAGGCCAGTGGTTGGGGTGCTGCCAGTTCTGGTAATTATATGAGGTCCACTTGGGAACAGAATGAGCCGCTTTGCAAGCTTGCTCTTGCCTGGGAGAACAGCTGACAAGAAGGGAAGATGCACCTGCTGGCCACCCTGCCACACAAGCTCCTTTCTGTGGGACGCCAGGATGTCTGCAGAGGCCCCAGGGTCAGGTGTTTGTGCCACATGATCATAAAATGCCAGGTGTTCCCCAGGATGAAGTTACAGCATAAGGCCCAGCCCTACCTGCAGCCAGCACCCACTGAGGGGCCTGGTCATCGGTTCCCATTTGGGACCGTAGAGAATTGTGAAATGGTCTCTGGCTGAGTTGGGCTTGACTGGGTGGTTATGTAAAGACAATAAAATGGAATTTGCTAGTGAACAGTTCATCCCTGTGCTGATTTACATGTGACCCCAGGTCTCTGGAGACTGTGACCACAGGGGCATGGGGTCAGGTAGCTGTTAAACCTGGGGCTGAGCCAGACCAGGATTCAGGTGCAGCGGAGCCCAGAGTGGCCTGACTGCCCCCGCACCCCCTTCTCCCAGCCACCCTGAGCTCCCACACCTACCTCCTTTAAGACATTTCATCTCGTAAGATGGGAAAGTGTAGACCTTCCTAAAAATCTCGCATCGTAATCTCTTTGGATTGCTCTGGAAAACGAGAAAAAACTAGGGTTCCTCTCAGGTCGGTTTCCATGCAGTGCCCTCCACCCTGGCCTGGGTGACCCTCTGATTTGCCCTCAGCTGGGTCCCACTGAGCTCAGATTTAATTCGAGATTCCGCCATTTGGTACCCCGCCGGGGCTGGGGCCCGGCGGAGACCAGCTCGCAGTTGCTGCCTGACGGCCGCTTGGTGGCAGAGCCCGGATCCGAACAGCTCCTGAGGCCATGCCTTTTTTTTTTTGACAGCTTCACTGAGATAATTTTCACCCATTTTAGGAATATAATTCCATGGATGGTTTTAAGTGTATTCAGTTGTGCAACCATCACTACAGTTAATTTCAAAACATTTTCATCACCTCAAAAAAAAAAATCTTGACTCTGTTTTCTGTCTCACACACACAGCTCCCAGTCTAACACCACCACCAGTCGCCTGTCTAGGTTTCCCTGTTCGGATTTGCACGGGATGGAGTCGTGCAGCGTGTGGCCTTTGTGTCTGGCTTCTTTAACTCAGTGTGATATGTCCCAAGTTCATCTGTGTGATAGCATGCACCAGGGCTTCACCTTTATGGCTGAAAAATAGTCCATCGTTTGGCTAGACCGCATGTGGCTTGATTGTCCATGATGGACATTTGGGCTGCCATGAGTCGTCACTGTGTTTGGTGGACGTGTGTTGGGTATACACCTAGGAGGGATGTGCCGTGTGAGAAGGTCATATGGTAACGATGGCTTGAGAAACTGCCAGGCTGTTTTCCAAAGTGGCTACACCACTTCCCAGTCCCAGCAGCAGTGTATGCGGGTCCTGGTTTTGCCCATCCTTGCTGACACTGTTACCGCTTTTAGAGTCTGGCCATCCTAGCGAGTGTGCAGTGTTTCTCATTGTGGTTTGTATGCGCACATCTTGAGTCTATGCTTTCTAAACCTTGTGCTCAGCATCAGAGGTACAGATGTGTCCCCAGGAGGCAGTTCCTGCCCTGGGTGTACCACGGTGCAGGATGGCTGCAGTGGAGTGGGGAGTGACATCTAAGCCGCACTAAAGGATGTCCACTGCTGTGGGACCCAAAGGAGGAATTGCTTATGGCTGGGTGCTGGGGTGGGGGAGGAGCAGCATAGGCCTAGGGATGTGAGAGGCTGGGGTGGCTGGAAGACGTGGGGCAAGGGCCAGACTAACGTTTGCCAGTCTCTACCTTACTTGGGCGTGTCCTCCACAGATACCTGTTGAAGAATGTGGTATAGTCCTCGTCCCATCCCCTGCTGCCCAAGCCCTCCCATCACTTTGACTTCCTTCCACACACCAGTTACTGGGGGCTTCCCAAGAAGGATGGTGGCGTGGTCTCACAGCGGGAGGCCTGGCCCTCACAGTCCGTCCTGGGCGCTGGGTTCAGACTTACTTGATGCGCAGCGCGCAGACCTGCAGCTTCGTGGTGGAGCGCTCACACTGCTCCTTGCTGGTGTAATCACTCCAACTGCAGAGACAAACCCACGATGAATTCTTGCCACCGGGCACCGAGGGCCGCTGTGGGTGTGGAACCTGTCTCTCGAGGGCAATGGGGGACCTGGTGCGGCCACCTCACCCATCCACCCCAGGACGGCTCCCAGTGCCACGTCACCTCGACAGGGGCCTCTAACTGCCACGGGCCAGAGACTTTTCCCCTAAGTTTGTTCTCCGTCCTCCTGGGCTCATGGCTGCCCATCCAGACGTCATTTCCCAGACTCCCTGACAGCCAAGTGTGACTAAATGCAGAGAAGTACCTTGGCTACTTCTGAGCCTAGATTTTGGCTGAGGTGTGGCCGCTTCACACCCCGCTTCGCGGCCCACAGCTGGCCTGCGATGCTGCCCAGCCAGCCCGGGCCCTGCACTCTGCAGAGCGGAACCTACCCGCCTGCACCGACAGTTTCCATGAGGAAGACACTGGCCTCCGTCACAGCCCTGACCAGCTTGCCTGTAACCATATAAATGTCTGGGTCTGTGCTGTGCCACACGGCAACGTGTGCTTGGAACAGTCTAAATTGAGACGAGCTGTCGGCGTGACTCGCACGCTGGATTTGGAAGACTTAGTGTGAAATAATAATGCCAGCTGTCTAAACACTGTTTGTAGTGATTATGCTGAAATGATAGCGTCTTGGATACAAGCTAAAAATTGTTAAACTTGATTTCACCTGTTCGTTTTTACTCTTTTAATACGGCTACTAGAAGATGTAAAGTTACACGAGGCTCACGTCACTTGGACTGGATGGTGATGCCTTGGGCTGAGAACCCCCTGAGGGCACCAGAGTGCCCTGTGTCTGCGGCTCGCAGCTCCCGGCCTGACAGAGGAGGATGAGTGTGTAGTGAGTGGATTAACTCAAAGCTCCCGTAAGGACCGAGTCTGTTAGACCGTGCCCAGGACCCCTGCACCATCATGGTGAATATAAAATTCCCACGAACGCGTGCTGTCTGGTCACAGCTCTGAAAATTCACTGCCCGTGTTCTGCCCTGACCCCCTTCCAGCCATTTCCGGCTCCTCAGGCTGAAACGACCTCGGATGCTTCTGCAGAAACAGAGGTTCCCATATCACCCACCAGGCCAGATGAACGAAGATTTACTGCAGCCGCAGACAGGCCACGCGTCACCTCCTCCCAAGGCAGAGCGCCTGACTTGAAAAGATGGGTGGGTCCTGCGCATGGGAGGGGCTCACCCAGACCAGTGCTAACGCGCAAGTGAAGGTCGGAAAGGCTAAGAAACTGTGTCAGTCAACAGCTAACTGGAGGTGGCACCGGGACTCAGCTCGGGCATGGCCCCCAACCCACTGTTCTGTCCGCCCCTCCATGGCCTGTCAGCCTCTCTCTAATAACACCTCCCGTCGGGGCTGGGACTCTGGCTTACAGGCTCAGTCAGGGCCTCAATTACACGTGTCCGGCATTGGCTGACCATGGCTCCTACTGCAGGACCGCTGCGTAAGACAGTCTCCAGGGGACGGAAGGGCCATCTCCAGCCACCCAAAAAAACAAACCCGTGCTCTATGTCAGTGGAGAGTGGGTCTCACCCCCATTACCACACTGCCACCTGGAGAGTGACCTGGCTTAGGCCAGGGGACCAGCCAGGAGCACTCTCTGGAGGAAAGCTTTTCCATCGGGGACCCTAGGGCCCCGGCTGAGGAGGATCTGGCAAGAAGCCGTTAGCCTAAGGATCAGCACACAGGAGACAGCACGGCAAGCGAGCCTCGGCGGGTTCGACCACCCCAGTAGCTGGTGGTGCACCAGCTGGCTGTTCATCCGGGAAGAAATGGCAGTGGACCCCCACCATGCACCACTGATTTTGTTTTGGTTTGGTTCTGTTTAATTTTCATAAGAGTTTATTGGAGCCAAACTGTCGACTTATGCCGGGGAGCAAGATCTCAAATGCTCCCACCTCACGCTATTTTGAAGGGACAAATCCCAGTTGGATCAAAAGCAAAACTCGAACATCCCCATGCCCTTGGCAGAGGCCTTGGTTCAGGCCCCATGTCCAAGCCTGGGTCTGGGCAACAACTTTCAGTGGTCTCTGACGGCAGAGCGTCCCACCTGTAATGACGATGGCTCACATGTGCAAAGCATTGCACCCTCTTGAACAAGCGCAGTAAGAGCACCTGGAGTGAGAGCACTATGCTTGGCCACTCCACACACGTGACCTTGGCGAGTCTTCACAGCAACCCCACGAAGGCAGGCACAGGGGCTGCTACCTCCCAGCGGCTCATTAACTATCAGCCTCAATGAATAATGAATACAATGAAAGAATGCACTATCTCATGACATGCAAGACAACTCAGACTCAGGGTCAGCGCCTTGCCCAACGTCACACAGCTGCCGGGGGAGAGGCTGTTTGTACACGTGCTCCTGTCACGCCTCCAGACCTCCAGACTGGCAGCTGCTTTTTAAGGCCTCTCCTTTTAGTCTTTGCTAAAGGAACCCCCCCTCTGCAGAGATGCCCCGAGCCCACTCCTGGCCTTTCCCAGTGTGGCAGCAAGTACCTGCAATGTCTTCTCTTCCTCTGCCCACCTCGGTCCCACCTCCCTGGGCCCAGCACAAGCCCCACCTCCTCTAAGAAACTCCCGATCACGCCCTCCACCAGCTTCCAGGTGGCCTCCCGCACCCCTACTGCCCTTTCGGATGATTCAAGCGTTTGTAGCCATTCACATAAAAACCTAAACAAACGTGACAGAAAGGTGGGCCCTAAAGCAGGAGTTCACGTCTGCATCCACGGACGTGCACGCCAGCACAGGGGGCCCTGCGAGTCTGCCTGCCACACGGCCGGCTTCACGTTTTGCTCTGTGGGCACCTGTGTGCCAGTCATGGTTGGTTTTTTCAATTGTTACCTGAGTGTGAAATCCTCACTGGCTGTGCTGTCATACCTTAGTCTCCTTGTCTGTAAACCGTGGGTGACAGCAGTTCCTGCTTCCAGGGCCGCAGTGTGGATTCTGAGCACAGAGGAGGCCCCTAGAGGAATGAGGAACTGTCACGTGGCTCCCGAACCCCGGCTTTTGGCCATCCTGCGTCCTGCATTTCTCCCAGGTGCAGAGCAAGCCCCGCCCCTGCCAGCCGCTTTTGGGACACAGCCAGGCCCGGAATCTGCTGGTTGGTGGATCCCTCCCTTGCGCCCAGCCCTTGCCATAAGGAGACCGATGATTCAAAAGAGGCCAGACACCATTTCGCACCCGGCAAGATGGCTAAAATTAAAAAACGGGGAATAGCAAGTGTTAGCAGGGACGTGGAGAAACTGGAACCCTGGCACAGTGCCGGCGGGAGTGTAAAATGGTGCTGCCGCTGTGGATAGTTGGGTGGTGTCTCCAGGGTTAAACACAGGACCATCGTGGGGCCCAGCAGTTCCGCTTCTAGGTACGGATCCAAAAGAACCGAAAGAGGGACCTGGACCGGCCACCCGTGTTCACAGCAGCAGCAGCGTTCACAGTAGCTGAAAGGTGGGAAAACCCAAGCGCCTGTCAGCAGGTGGATGGTCTATCCATAAGTGGATACATTCGGCCATAAAAGGGACGAACGCTGATGCGCTACCACACGGAGGAACCTTGAAAGCTCTGCGTGAAATAAGCCAGACACAAAAAGCCACATACTGCGTGATTCCACTCTGAGTTCCCTAGAGGAGTCACTCAGAATGGAACAGTGGTTGCCAGGAGCGGCCGGGGGGGGGATGGGGAGTTAGTGTTTACTGGGTGTGAAATTTATAGTGGGGATGATAAAATTCTGGGGTGGTGATGGTTGTACAACATCATGAATGTATTTAATGCCATTGAATTATACACTTGTGAATAGTTTAAAAAGGATAAATATTATGCTATGTATATTTTACCACACACGCACACAAAAAAGCCGACAGAAAAGGCGGACAGAGCGTGAGGGGGCGGGGAGACAGCGGCACTCACCCAGGCGACCTTGGGTCTCTGTTCAGCACCAGACTGGAAGGGGCACAAGGACAGTGGCCTCAGCACTGAACCCAGGGTGAGTGGACTTACCACACCTTCCCAGGGAAACCTGGGCCCTCCCAGCCAGAGCTCGTTCCCTCAGCCTGGACTGGCAGGGACCATGCCTGATGTCCCCTTGGGGTTCAGCTGGAGCAGAGCTCGTCCACAGCCACCTGGCCACAGACCGGTGCGGCTCACAGACAGGTGGCTCCTCCGGCCACCCCAGAGGACGGGGCAGAAGCGAGGTGGTGGGAACACTCACTCTACCTGGCATCTCAGTTCTCGTCTCTGAAACCCTTAAAATGATCGTGAGGATCTTTAAACACCAAGAAGTAACCAGTGGCTAAGAATGGAGTCGTCACTTTTCAGAGAAATTGGGTGAAAAATAAGAAGGTTGGAGGGACTGAGAGGCCTGGGCGGTCTCAGCTCCAGGTAAAGCCTTAGTTCCCTGCCACAGTCTTGATGCCGCCACCTAGTGGGGACGGCTTGGCCCCACTGGGGAGGGTGGACCCCTGCAATGCCACGCCTGGGCAATTGACCCCTCAAGAAACGGCTGCAGGGGTGTCAGGGAAGGCACAGAACCACAGACCCCGGAGGCTGCCCACCGTTAGCAGGGGATGGAGAAGGGAGCTGCGGGTTGGTCGTTCGGGGACCCTCTCCTGTGGGGAGACAGTGGACATCAACTAGGGAAACCCCACAGTCATGCTGCCCAGAAGTCGGGCTGCTCCCTCCTCCCCACAGTCTCTGCTCAAAGCCCCCCTTCCCCGCCGGGCCTCGCAATTAAAATCACAACCATCTCACTGCAGCCTCCATCGCCTTCTGGTCTGTTTCTCTCCGACGCTCAGCACTTTCTAACACATTCTGTCATTTACTCCTGCGCTGCCGCTTCCTCGGGTAGCACGCAGCTTCCATGCCCACAAGGGGTTTGGTCTCTTATTCACAGCGGGGTCCCCAGGACCTGCCACACAGCAGGTGCTCCAAAGGGCTCCTGAGCGAATAAGCAGATGTTTACCTCTGGGTGGCAGGGCAGGTGGGGGGTGAGCAGGGTTCAAAGGAACAGGCGCTGTTCTATTGTCTTAGCTGGGTGATGGGCACAATGCTGTTACCGCTATTATTAACATCATTAGTTAGACATACATACGTGATATACGAATAAGATTTTCTTGGGGAAGTAAACTACCCAATTCTAGATTTCATATGGAAAAATAAACGAGAATAGCAGGAAAAAAGGTGAAAAAGAGCCATGAAAGGAACTGTCCTACAGATAGTAAAACACACTGTGAGGTCTCGATAATTTAAACAGCGTTGTGCCGGTAAGTGACAGACAGCCAGACCCGTAGAAAGACAGAGGTCTGGAGACGGGCAGTCAGAGGGCGATGTGGCAGCCCGTTCGTCAATGAGGGCAAAGACAGACTTAAAAAATGGTGTCAGACAACTGAGGAGCTGTCCGAAAAAAGATTAAGGTAGGTCTGAACTCACTCTATACACCAGGGAAAACACCCATTGTATCAAATATTGAAATGCCAACACTCAGCCTCAAACTGTATCGGAATGAAGCGCGAGCTTTAAACTATGAAATGCAGGAGCCATAACAAAGACACATTCAATTGCATTTAAAAATTCTGCATTGCAAGGAAAGAAAACTCTAAGCAAAGCCAAAAGATACATGACAACCTGGGAGAAAGTGCTCGTAATTCAATCTCCGTGACATATGACATAGAGTTCCTAGAAACCGAGAGATGAATACCCCAATAGAAAGATGGGAAGAGGACAGGAACGTACAGTTGTCAGAAAAAAAATACAAGAGATATTCATCCTTACCGAGAAAAGTTAGAACCATGTTGAGATATCTCTCACCTATTAGATGTCCAAAATTCCACGTGTGTGATAGCCAGGGACACAGGTCCCTCATGCATCACAGGCCAGGCTGCTAAGGGACAGCCCTGGAGGGTGCCTGGCAGGGCCTCTTCCCTTGCCAGGGGAGAAATGAGACCTCAGTGTGGTTCGAAGTTGTGTGCGTGCCCGTGATCTGTACGTCACTAAACCTTCTGCTAAGCCAGGAACTCGGCCGCAGGGCGGCTTTGCCTGCCGCAGCACGGCCTGGACAGTGTCTCCCCTGTCGGGAACTGGTTTAATTAGCTTCCACATTCACGTAGGGAACGTTCTGAGTCTGTAAAAACGGTGTGGCCCAATCTCCAGGACCTATGGGAAGAAGCAAAGAGGCCGCAGAGCCAGCTCTATAGTGGGGACCTGTTGGATAAACCAGGGAAACGAGGGCATGTGTTTGCACGTGTTTGTATTTACCAAAGAAAACACTGGAAGGATGGGAACCAACTTAAAAGGGGGTCAGTCTCTGGGGAGGGGGAGGACATTGCTGATATCTCGTTTCTGATCCACTTGTGGGTCGATTAGTTCCACGCTGTTAGAGAAAACTGTTAGAGAAGTCACTACTCCATGCAAATGTACGCCCAGTCACAGGGTCCCTGACAAATGGGGACCGGCATTGGCTTGACCTCAGGACGGTCAAAGTAACCTGGCTATAGAACTTTTACTCCCTTTAGTCTGAAGATAAAAGAGCCCAAAGAACTGCAAAGAAAACTGAAATTTGACTTAATAGGTTAGTAGGTTTATTGGTGTTTTATTTTTTTTTTTTTGAGTGTCTTATAGGTTTATTTCTTGACTGTGAGATATCTGCATGAAAACTTGTTGCCTCTCTCAATTTTTTAAAGCATTTTATTTTATCAGCAGGTTTATTGTTAATAGTCGTATGGCTGTAATTCTGAAACACGTATATTGTAGAATTGATCAAAGGAGTAAATGTATTGAATATAAAGAAGTATGGCAGGAACTCAGGTCAAGCGACATTCTACAAAATAACTAGCCCCATCTTTTCAAAATGTCAAGATTGAGAAGGACCAAAGAAATGCTAAGACTGATCCAGATAAAGGAAAGCTAAAGAGACGTCACAACTAAAATGCAACAGGTGATCTTGGATTGGATCCTGGACCTGAAAAGTTCTTACTACAGAGGACAAGAAGGACAAGGGACAAAATCTGAATAAAGTCTGTGGATTGGATAACAGTATTTTATCAATGTTAGTTTTCTGATTTTGACACATTGGCATTGCGGTTATGTAGAGAATGTCCTTGGTTTTAAGAAATACATACCAAAGTTTTTAGAGGTTAAGAAGATTTAAAAAAAAAAAAAAAGACAGGGCAGATCCTCTTTGATTTGGGCATGGATTCAGGAATGCTGGTGCAGCAAGAGCTGAAACCTGGCTGGCAATGGCCCAGCTTGGCGTGACTGAGGGGCTGGTGACCAGGGATCTTAGCAGCCTGAGGGTGCAGAGGAGGACTTGAATGCCCGAAGGTGGTGGATGGACACCCTGTGGCGTACCTGGTCCTGGTGACAGGGCCTTCAGGGTGAGTGACATACTCCAGGGCAGCTTGGCAAACTCTCTGGAGCTCCTAAAACCCCTTTGCTGCCACCCGGTCCTGGGGTTGGCAGCACAGTCCTCGGGACCCCACCACATGTAGTCATAAGAGCGCTCCCAGCTCCACTGCCCTCAGGCTGAGGTGGCTGCCAGCCTGCCCTGTCCTACTGACCTTAGACACAGTGATCTAAGCACCCTCTGCCAGGCGAGCTCTTCCCCCCTCCCTTCCCCCTCACACCGAGGGGCAGCACCTGACCTGTTTCCTAGATTCCTAAGGTGAGGAGGAGGTAAAGTGACTGCGTATATTTCTCCTCAACACACAAAACCCCTTTATGAGGGGCTAAGGAGCAAGCCCTTTCTGAGAATAACCACAGCTTCTCTTTCAGTTCTTCTGCCCCCGGGGACCCTGGGTTTTCATCTCATTTCAATAAGACCTTAAAAGTTACAAGATAGAGTTCACCCAAAACAACAGCTCTTGACTCAATGAGACCAGCTCACCTCCAAAACTCACCCTTCTCAGTGATATTCAAACTGTATTCAAGCTGTGCAACCACCTGACAGGCTAAGGTCACCTTAACCCTTTGTCGTTGGGGGGGGGGTGTCCCCAGGGAGTCCCTGGCAAGGGGCACACAGAGGCTCTTTACCATCGGGTGTGACATTTCAGCAGTTCAGCAACTGGTACAGCCGCACTGTCAGCGCAGCCACCCCTGCCCTCCTATTGCCTTGCGTTAGAAAAGGAAGCTGCTTTCTTCATGCCAGATGTCCAGCTGGAGGGGCTCTTACGGTTCATCTGTCCTCAACCCTTATGTTTTCAGATTCATCAAAGAAACATTTCTGGAGCCGGTGGTTTGTGGGAGACCATATGCTGGGAGCTAGAAAAGAGAGACATGTCAGGTGTCATTACCATTGGACAGTCCACGATGACAGGAGGGAGAAAAGGGCACAGATTAGAGATTCAGGAGATAGAACAGGCTGAGGAAGGGGGAGGAGTTTGGAGGAGGTGGGCATCAGGTGAGTAGGTCAGCATGATGAGGAAGCTGAAGGTAAAATTCATTGAGACAGAGACTGCAAAGAGGTACTCGCAGAAGCTAGAGTGAATGTACCAGAAATAGGAAATGTAGCTCCAGAATTGCAGTAACAGCACCAAGAAGGAGGAGCCCCTTCTGTGTTCCCCAAAACGTCAGGTGCACCTCAGTCAGTTCCCAGCAGCCTGTGATGGAGGATACGTGTGCGTCTTCCTCTCTTGCTGCTTCAGTCCTAGGAGCTGTGTCAGCTTCTTGCATTTACTCATCTTGCTATCTTTCTTAGCTTGCTCTTCCTTCCAGGCCAGCATTGCCCTTATTGTTTTCCTTGTTAAAGTCCCTCCATTGAAAGGCCTAGTTTTTCTGCTTACGTAACTAGAGACTGGTTGATACCATTACGTACTCGCCAGATTGGAAAACGTTAAAATGTCTGATAGTACCAGGCATTGGGTAGGACGTGGAGCCATTGAAACTACTGGTGGTGGTGGTGGTGGGGGGGTAATGGGAGGGAAGGTGTGAATTAGGACACTTTGAAAGGTTTTATCAACTACTAAAGCTGAAGATTGATACTTTGTAACCCAATAGTCCCTCTCCTATGTATAAAACCTAGAGAAACTGGAGCATAAGAAACTGGTGCACACGCCTATCGAGATGTGTGTACAAGTAATAGTGCTTGTGAAAGCCAAAAGCTGTTGTGGCTATTGTGAATTATGCTGCTGTGAACATTGGTGCACAAGCTCACCTGTCTGAGTCCTTGCTTCTAATCCTTTCGAATATATACTCGTAAGTGGAATTGCTGGACCAAGTGATAGTTCTGTGTTTAACCTTTTGAGAAATGGCCAAATTATTTTCCACAGTGGCTGCACCATTTGACTATCCCACCAGCAATGTACAGGGGTTCCAAATTCTCCACATTCTCGACAATACTTGTTATAGTCTGTATTTTTGGTTAAACCATCCTAGTAGGTGTAAATGGTATATCGTGTGGTTTTGTTTTGTATTTCCGTAATGTCTAATGATGTTGAGCACGTTTTCTTGTGCTTATTGGCCACGTGTACAGCTTCTTTGGAGAAATGTCAAGTCGTTTGTGCATTTTTAAATTGGATTGTTTTCTCTGCTGGGCTTGTGTTTAGAATGGAACATTTAACAAGGGAGCCGTGGTATGACCATCCACCCCTGCAGCCTAAGTAGCAGGGGAAAGGAATCAGGTGTGCAGAGAGCGGAGGAGAATGAAACAGGCTGCCCTGAAGGAGTGCGCTGGGTGTCGGGTGCGGTACCCAGAATCCTGCTAGGGCTGAGGCGCCGTTCCTCCAGCTGCCGACGAGCGTCGCTGTGACGGCTCACAGCGGAGTTCCCGCCTGAGGCTTGCCCTTCCCTGAAGGGAGCTGCCGTGTGCAAGGATGTGCCCTGGCCAGTGCAGTCGGGCCAGTGACCTGTCCGCGCAGGGGTACAGAGGGCTGGCCCCCTTTCCTTGATTCAGGAGAACTCTGAAGGGCCACCCCGGCTCTAGAGGTCCGGGTGGAAGTGGCTGAGGCTCCCGGGGGCGCCACAGCGCAGCGTCGGCCGGGTCCAGCTTCTCTCACTCGCTCACCGGCGGCTTCCCGGGAGCGCTCGCTGCCCAGCCGGCTTCGTGCGTGCACGTCGCGGAGACTCGGTTTCTGTTTCCCACGGAACCCAGCCTACGACAGGAGCCTTTCGGTTCAGAGGGGCTGGTGGCCTAACAACTATGGTTGCCATGACGATGCCAGTAATTGCTCCCAGTGCGCATCTCTGCCTTCTTGCTGGGTGCAGCGCGGGGCCTCGCTAAGTTCATGTTCAGTGAATGAAACATAGTTTGACAGAGGTCGGGTGGCAATTTTTCTGGCCTCGGGCATAGCAGGGCAGGTCCGGTCGACGTCGTGAGGGAGGTCAGGGTTGGCCTTGGCATCTCGTCGTTTTTTGGAATCTCCCTCCCACGGGTCCCCGCGCTGGTCTCGGGACGGGACACGAGGGGCCTCACGCAGCCTGACTTCGTTCATTCCACAAGGGCTGAGCGTCTGCGAGCGCGGGGCTCCGTCCTCTCACGCGTGTCGCCATCACAGTGTCCTGGACTGGCTTTCGTCCCCTCGGATGCCTGCGGCCCGCGGCGCCCCCGAGCGGTCCCTACCGCCAGCTGCACTTACCCACGCTCGGTCGGCGGGGCTCACGTTCCTTGCGTCAGGGAATTAATTCCCTCCAGGTGAAACAGCAGCGCCGTCCCCATTTGAGTCTGGAAGGGTCTCCGGGCCGAAGGCCGCACAGACGCTGAGAGGCCCTCACTCGAGCTCCAGAGAAGGCCCCATCCGAGCCGCTTCTGTTGCTACCGCGGAGACAGAGGTATTTCATTCAGTCCCACGGCCCGGGGCCCGCGGGCGAGGGAAGCGCTACCCGCGGGCTGAGGTCGGATTCAATTCGACTCGATTCTCCCGCCGCCCACCAGTCCGTTCCGCCCTTCGGCTGGTTTCGTGGCGCTGATTTGCTTCCAGGTGCGCAGGGGGCTCGCGGAAGGCGGGGCGCGCGCCGTGATCGTGGGGAGCAGGAGGACCGGCGCGCGGGGGCGGCCGCGCAAAAAAAAACGGTGGGGGGTGACGTGAGCGCGCGGGCTGCGGGCACGCGCCCGAGGCGGTTCGGGGGAGCCTGGCGAGCGCGCGCCCCTGGCATGCATCCCGGGGCAGGAGGAACGGCTCCCAGCCGCGGGGCCGCGGAGCAGAGCTGGGGATGTGTGTGTGTGTGGAGGCGCCCTCACTGCGTTCCCACCCTTCGGGGCGGGGCGCGACTTGTTCTGGCGAAAGCGCTTCCCGAAATGAGGGCGGCGGGGTGGCGTTTGTTGGGGGCTCTCCGGGGTGAGTTAGAGGAAGACCCGCCGTTCCCTGATTTCGACCCCTAGTAAGCGGTTTGGGCGGCGCAGCCGGTGGGCCGCGTGCGAGGACGGAGGCGGGCGCTGCGGGGTTGAGGGTGAATGCGAGCAAAAAGGGAAAGACGCGGCGAGGGTCGGTGCCCGGTCCGCACCGCCCGGGCGTGGCACGGGACCCCAAGTTCTCAGCACCGCGCCGTCCCGGGAGGCGGGGAGGGCTGCAGC
>NW_006440626.1:2536231-2546085 GCF_000325575.1 Pteropus alecto
CCGCCCCCCTCCCAGGCCGCCGAGGGGACGCGGGCGCGCGCCGCCAGAGCGTCCAGCTCATTTCAAGACCCGCTGCCCCTTCCTACCTAACCGCTACTTGTTTGGACTTAATTCAAGAGAAAAGGGCAGAAGGACCCTTTTTTCCCTGGCGTGAGAAAATGGTGAGAAATACACATACACTTCTGTGAGGAGTTCCAAACGTTTTCTGTTTAAGGACCGCTTCAGGGTCAAAGATGCTAAAGATCGTCTCTTGCCACTTTACAGTGCCTCAGGAGGAGCTTCTCTTGTCCATAGGATTCGATTATAAAACATTTAATAGGAAAAGTCTAAGAAGCTGCTTCCTGAAACATCTAAAGGTGCAACCCTAGTCCAGTGTTGTGGGATTCTCGAACAAAAAGACGGGGCACCAGGCTACAAGCCCGAAGCAGCGTTTATTGACGCCGGCACTGGCTCAGCGGATTCTTACCCAAAAGCTGAGCCCCGATTGCAACATAACGGGCAGTTTCATACAGTCTTGTCATTCCTACACAGCTACAAAGATAAGGAAGAACATTGGTTGGTTGGCAAGCTATGAGAAAACTGAAGTTAGCCGCAGAGTCCTTGGAAGGTGGGGTGCGGGTGGCAGTCAGGAACGAACTTGTTGGAGCAGGAAATGGTCAGGCAGGGCTAGGCTGCCACACTAGCTCTGCACCCTCTTTGGTCTCTTCAGTTACCCCGGTTTGCAGTTATTTTCTGTTCGTCTGTGGTCTGTTCCGCCACTAGTCTGTCGGCACCACTGACTTACCTTTAGTCTGATTCCCCAGCATCAGGCCGGGGCCTGGTACGGAGCTGGCTCTCAGCGTAGGTGCGTTGGAGGCAGGAGCCCTCTTAGAAGCTGTGTAAGGTAGGACCTGTTTCCATGTGGTTTTCTGGCTGACTCTGCACCCTGTGTCTTTCCCAATCCCCCACCCCGCCGGGATCTCCTCTAACTCCCACGATATTCTCCAGTCTACCTGGAAGCTACATTGTGCCCTCTGTCTGAACTGGACTTACATTCAGTGCATATACGTATATTTTTTTCTTATTATTTTTTTATTTTTTACGCGAGGCAACCCTTGGTTGACCTCACAGACTGAGGACCTTGTCAGTTTACAATCCCTTATTTTTTTATTTTTTACTCCTACAGCACCTGGTCTTCCTAGGTGGTCTTCCATAAAGTACTAACCAGGCCCCACCCTGCTTAGCTTCTGAGATCAAACGAGATGGGGTTTGTTCAGGGTAGCATGGCCGTAGACACAGTGCATATATTTTTTGACAAGCCACCAAATCCTTTCCAAAAATGTTCTCGAATCAAGTGTGCAATAAGAAGTGACAGCATACGAAGGGACAAACCTGACCACAGCTGGGCTCTTCCACTGGCTAGCCAGGTCACTCCGGATTGAGCACTCTGTCCTCATTTGTGGAATTCTTAGGAATTATTAGGTATGTGAAGAATAAATGAGATCATAATAGATGTTTATCGAGCACTTGCTCTGTGTAGCATGGTTCTTAGAATTTCATTCGTATTGAATCATTTAATCAATGAGATAATGCCAGTAGGATGCTTGGCTCAGTGTGTAGCATAAAATAAATGGTATAGATAAAAAGTAGCTTTGAAAAATTATTCAGTGAGAAAAGAGATCACAGATGTAAGCTTCTTGGTGCTACTTTAGCCTGTTGGAGGTACTAGTTATCACAGCAGTCAAAACTTTTCCTTTACTACGTAGGTGAAAACCGACATAGTGGTCAAAGGTTGCATTTTTAATTGCTTTTTAAGCTTCTTGGTGTGATGTATTTTAAGCTTAAGAATTTGTCAAGTCATTATTGTAAGCTTCATAAATTTCATTTGAATAGTTATATTTCATCGTTATTGATTTATAATGCATAAATATTTTTTAAATTGCGCTAAATACCTAAAACTTATTGTAGGATTAAATAAAATAATATATGCAATATTTAGTTTTGATACAGTAATATGTGCTCAATATATGGCAACTGTTATTATTATTACTATTATCAGCTTGACCTCTGAAATAAACAGTTAAAATAAAAACATCTGTGAGAGATATAACTTATTTTAAAATATTCTTGAATTAATTAGGGCCAATAAGTACAATGTGGAAACATGAAATGGGAGATACCAGTTGCTGTTGTTCAATAGAATATTCGGAAAGAATGTCTGTTTTCTAAAGGAGATAATGTACACCTGCACAGCTCCAAAGAAACCTGCTACGTCTGTGGCTACTGTGTTCTAGACACAGGCCTTCCTTGGGAAAGTTGTGTATTTAGTTTTGGTATCTCTCAGGCTTTTAGCGTTTTAAGCATCTGTTGAAATGAGTAATCAGAAATGTTTCAAAATATGTGTTACTCACGAGAACACTGGGTAAAGGTTGCAGGATTTTAAATTTTGCAAAGGCAACAAGTCTCCTATCTATAAGATAAAAATTCGTTTATTTTGGAGGCTGGCGTGAGTTGGTTTTATGGGTGCTTTGCTTCTGTTTATGAAGACGTTTCATAATTAAAGATAAATCTAATTATGAAAAAGAAGCGTGTTTATTTAAATGCCAAGTGTACCCAGTTTCCGTGAATTTTGGGTTTTGTTTTCCTTTCTTTTGGTAGGAAGATAAATTACTGAAATTTTAAACAGGAAGCGTGTGAGGGAAACCTCTGTGCGTGTCTGTCTTTGTCTCCCCTTATTTCTCTCTCTCTGGCCTCTTTTCCTCTCCCGCCCACCCCCTCAGACTTTATCTTCCTCCATCCCTCTTCCCCTGTACACATTTTTTGTTTCATTGTCTTTTTTAGAAAAACTTAAAACAAGCGATGAATGATTTCTCTTTGGCTTAAAAGGACTATGTGCTCAGTGCAGTACTTTATTTTTTCAAATGTGAACAAATTTGCCGCAGATGCTGTCTTCACGTCTTTACGGACAGATTTGCTCTGCCCGAGACAGCGTGGGGATCGGTCCCGGCTAAGGCCACTCACTAGCTCTGTGATCTTGAGCAAGCTACTCAACCTTTCTGTGCCTCGGGTTCTTGTCTGAAAAATGGGTACAATAAAGTCTCACTCCAGAGAGCCTTGAGGGCGGAATGGGTTAATCAGATCAAGGAGTTAGAATCGTGCCTGGCATTCAATAAATATCTCCTAAAATTCTTACAGTATTTGTTCCTTGACTTCGAAAAGCGTGGCCGAGCATGTTTCTCTTTCCTTTTAAAGAGAGTTATGGAAACTCTATAACAGACAAGGCCGAGAGTGCACCTGGTGGAGCGTGGCCCCTCCCACGCTGTCCCCAGCCACCCAGGCCCACACTTTGTCTTGGTGAGCACGTGTCAAAGACAAAGTCAGACATTAGCGAATGTGGTAAAAACAGGCGCTGTTCTGTCACCGCTGCACTGGGGACAGAGCTGAGCTCCATTCTGACCTGTGCAGAGGTGACCGGGCATTTTAAAGGGAATATGAGGGAGGAGGGAGGGGAGCAAGTCAGAGAAGTGGAAAATTACAAAAAGTGAGTAAGAGGGTTGGTCGGTGCCCCTGCTCCAGGCCAGCTGCGTCTGTTAACTGGCAATTATGGGAGTTAGGTTTCTGCCCTCCCACTGAGACTGGGGGACCAGGGGCCCTATCCCTCCTCATGGTGATGTTCCAAATGAATGGCCTTCAGGTCCTTGACAGTGACACTCCTGGGTTCTGGGAGACACACATACGTGTCAAAGGGACAGAGGAAAGAATTACAATTGTAAACTTTCTAAAATAACTGCTCAAAGAGGGGGTTCGGGGTTTATCTTCCAGTGTTGGCTGAAACGAATGGTAAATTTTCGGCAGCCTGAGCCTTCTCGAGTGGGCGTTTTGAGGGGCCGGGGTCCTCATCCTAGGGACAGCCTTGAGCTGCTGGAAACCATGCTAGTGTTCATCTAAGACGAACACTAGCCAAAATCGATTATTGTAAAAGTTGCAGTTCTCATAGGCCAAGGGCGAGTTCTAGAGGAGAAGGGGGCTCCCAGGAGCTTGGCTAGAGTTTAGTCGAGGACAGAGAGGCTTTGTCACATTCCATAGCAACCCTGCAGAGCTGCCTCCTTCCTTTTCATGGCTGATGGCCCCTTATTTATTGATGGACATTTGGGGACAGTGTGGTGAAGGTTTCATAAACCCACGCTATCTTCAAGAAAACAAATTTAAGATGAAAATTGTTTTATTTTTCCCAAAAAATGATCAATGCGACATGTAAAGAAATAGATTCATAACCAATCTGAAGTTGAGTTGTTTTTTTTTAAAGACTTCTGAACTAGCATCCCTCTCCTAGGACTAACCTGTGTGGTGAATGGATTATTACCTCAGACGCCGAGCCCTGCTGCCTGGGTTCAAATCCTGGTTCTGACACTGATAACCTGTGTACTTGTGACAAGTCACTCTTATCCTCCCTTTGCCTCAATGCCCACACGTGTAAAATGGAATACTAACCTCAGAGAGCTATTGTGAAAATTTAGTTAGTTACTCCATGTAAAGCCCTTAATAATTTGTTAACCGGCCGAATCCAACATTTTCCCTTCCTCCCACACTCAGGCCTAGAGGAGCACTGGGAAGGATCAAGGATCACAGCGTTGTGCTTCTGAGTCTCAGTCTGCAACATCCATCCTGTTTCTATAACTTGAAAACCTCTCCAGAATTCACTGATCATTGCAAATGTACCTATTCCCTAAACCTCTTGCTGATTGCACTGCTTCGCCATGAGGATCCTATGTATATCATCGAATTTACTTTGGTTCTGCGTGTGTCACAGCTTGTGGGTTCTTGTCTAATCTTAGCTCCCCTTCTCTTCAACCCTCCCAACTCAACAAACCTACTGTAAGCATTTGATGAGGGTCTAGGCCTGTGTGGGACACACAGATGGAGTAAGATGACGCTTTCTTTCACAAAGAGCATACAGTTCCATTGTGGCCACTAGATTCTAAAGCTTTTCTCAAGCAGCAAAGGAGATAGCACAGGTAATTGGCTTGTTTTCAGTGCATGTCCTGGCATTCTGGAGGAGTTGATATCTTCAAGAAAGGAGGGATGGGTTTGAGATAGGTCTTCAAGGATGTTTAGAGTTTGATAGGTGGCCTTGGCAGGAGGCAGGTGGCTGGGGCAGGATGAGGAGCCAACTTGTCTATGGAGAGAGAATTCCTATTTGGGGATGGAGAAATAGGGTGGGACCAAATTATGGGAGGGGGCTCTGGAAACTAAACAGCTCTTTAGATGTGACGAGAGAGGAAATAGCCCCTGTGTATCTTAAACAAAGTCTTAGGTAAGTACAGCCTACTACGACAAGGCCCTGTGCCGGATAAGATCGGTGGAATTGTGAGCCTGGAAATTTTTCATGAGAACCAGCTTATCTCGATTTTCATCCTTAAAAAAAACACTAACTTGGACGTGGTTCCATAGTGTAGCGGTTAGCAAGTCTGATTTACACGCAGAAGGTCCTGGGTTTGCGCCTCAGTGGAGCCCTGGTCCATGGTCTACAGCCATGCTACTCTGAACAAGCCCGATCCCGTCTGATCTCGGAAGCTAAGCAGGGTCGGGCCTGGTTAGTACTTGGATGGGAGATCACCTAGGAAGACCAGGTGCTGTAGGCATAAAACAAAACAAAAAAACCGCTAACTTCTACTACACCAGTCACACCTGATACTGGCCTTTCTTTTTCTGGCGGTGTTTCTTCCGTGAATCAGGACCCGGCACGTTCTCCCTTTCAAAGGCACATTGCCGTTACTGAAGAGTTAGGCGTTTGCTCATTAAATATTGAAATCCTACTGCATGCTGGATACTGATGGAAAGGGAATCCTACTGCATTAAGGGCTACAGATAAACAGGGATGTACAATGTATTCTCATTTTTGTGGGCTCACTGTCTGGTTGCAAACTGATATATAAACACATAGAGTAGACCGGGAGTTGGCAAACTTCGTCTGTAAAAAGCCAGATAATAAATATTTTAGGCTTTGCAGTCCTACGGTCTCTGTTGCAAGTTCAGCTCTGTCGCTGTAGCATGAAAAGCAGCCATGGACAATAAATACCTAAGTACATGAGCACAGCTTTACCTGTGGACAGTGAAATTTAAATATTGTATAATTTTCATGTGTCACAGAATTTCCTTCTTTAGATTTTCGTTCAACCATTTAACAACATAAAAACCACGCTAAACTCACAGGCTGTATAAGAACCGAAGGCAGACCAGCCCGTAGTTTGTTGACTCCTGCAGCAGACTGTGATAAAGGTGCTAAGTGGACAGAGCAGGCAGAGGATGCTTCCAGGAGGAGGGAATTATACACAGACTTTGAAAAGTAAGCATTCGTATGCCCGGGGTCAGTTTGCGGGGTCAGGGCGGGGGTAGATAAGGACAAAGGAGGAGCCATTTTCCAGGCTCCTTGAGCAAGGACAAAAGGACGAAAAAGCCTGAAGTGTGTGGCACGTCGGGAACCATGAACGGTTGGTGTGGCTTGAGCACGGGTAACAGGAAGCAGGGGAGTGGCTGGAAGTGAGCAAAGACATTAGGCCAAGTTTTACGAAGGGCCTTTATTGACATGCCAGAGAGTTTGGCTTTTATTTCATAGGCAATGGAAACCTGGGAAGTTTCCCAGGAGGGAAGTAGTTCAAAGTGGATCTGTGTTTTAGGCAGACATTGGGGACAGGGGCACAGAGGCTGGGTTAGAGGAGGGGGCCCGGGCGGGGCTGTCCTGGTAGCAACTGGGGAACTGAGCGTGATGGGGAGTCGTGAGCAGAGCCAGAAAGGAAAGAGGCTTTACATAGAGTGCAGGGAGGGAAGCCAAAAGCTGGGAGCCAGACATACAGCCTGGCAGGGCATTGCCTGCAAGAGCTGGACGAATCTTTGGGGGAAAAGATGTCATTTTTTAAATGATAAAAACAACATATAATAATTGTAAAAAAGTGAAGCAGGACATTTATAGAGAGAGAGAGTCCTCCCTCTAGAACCAGACATTCGGAGATTGACAGAAATGGGAGGCAGTGCCTTCCCCGTGTGCGGGAGGGGAGGAGGTTGGCGTTTCCTTAGGCCTAAGACCCTGCTCGGCCTCCATGCTCTGCCGGGCTGGCTTTGTCCTCGCCTCAGGGCCCGGCCTGTCCGCGAGGCCTTCCCTTTCCATCAGTGCGTGCTCGTCGCACTGGACATTTCCAGTTCAGTTTCTTATCTATGTGCCTCTTTGTCTCTTTCACTAAACGGGCAGTCCTTAAGCATTTTGGTTTCAGGACCCCTTCCCACTCATAACAACTGAGGACCAGAAAGCTGAGCAGGGTCGAGCCTGGTTAGTACTTGGATGGGAGACCACCTAGGAAGACCAGGTGCTGTAGGCGTAAAAAAAAAAAAAAAAATCGGGGACCCAAAAGAGCTTTGGTTTATGTGGATTACATCTAATGATATTAAAGCTGAGAAAGTTAAAAAATATATATTAATGCACTTGAAAATAATAATAATGTCTACTGAATATTAACATAAATAGCATGTTTTTACGAAAGATCATTATTCTCCAAAACCAAAAAAACCTATATTGAATAGAGTAGTATTGTTTTCCATTTTTGTAAATCTCTTTAATATCTGGTTAAGAGACATAAAGCTGATAAGACATATTAATTACCTATCGGTGTCTTTGCTCGTGAGGGTTTTTTTTATGGTAAAATATACGTAGCACAAAATTTACCATTTTAACCATTTTTCAGTGTAGAGTTCAGTGGCATGAAGTATATAGCCACCGTTCTGCAGCCGCCACCACCGTCATCTCCAGAACTTTCTCATCTCCCCAAACCGAAACTCTGTTCCCGTTAAATATTAACTCTAACTCCCCATCCTCCTGCCCCTCTTCTGCTTATGGTTTTGTCCACACAACAGAGATTGTATCCGCTTTCTGGAATAATTTTTTTCTTCTCCCTAATTTAGATTTCCAGATCTACTGTTGGTATCTACTGTTGGTATCACCGAAGGCAAACATTTTGAATGCCTCTACGTGAGGCCTCGTGCTGGCACACAAGCAGCACAGGACGTTCTGTGCCTTCAGGTAGCTTAGTTTTAGCTAGATGGCAATGTCAGAAGATCAAATGCAATTTGTGTGAAAGTATGTATTCATTCAGAAAATGTCTATCGAATGTCTGCATTTCATTGATTACAAAATGCCCGTTTTTTCACATTCTAACATCTCTCAAATGG
The DNA here is from genome assembly GCF_000325575.1 of Pteropus alecto. Lineage (NCBI taxonomy): Eukaryota > Metazoa > Chordata > Mammalia > Chiroptera > Pteropodidae > Pteropus > Pteropus alecto. Next base: position 2,544,431 of record NW_006440626.1, read on the forward strand.
GGATGAATTTTACTATCAATGGATATCATATTTGAATCATCAGAGGTTTTCTTCTTGCTTAGTGGTACATAAAATAATGGTGCATTTGATAACTGAAAGCATCTTAGGTACGAAGGAATACAGTTTGTGTCAGATGCCTTTCAAAGTGCCGATGATACTACAGGGATCAAAAGAGACAAAAAGTACAGCGGATGATATATAGCAGGCACTCACTAGATCTTAGTTCCTTCTTTCTTTTAAAAACCAGCAAGCATGCACCTAAAACCCTGCTTAGGACTTTGTGCATGGCTGTCCCCTCCTCCACGGACATTTGCTTAGGCATTTGCGGTCTGGGATATAATAGGATAAGTGCCTTCTGCAGAGAAACAAAAAAACTAGTATCTTTCATTTGGTTGGCATTCTGCGATTTACACAGCATTTCAACATGCAGGATTTAACCAATATTTGCTGATTGAGTGAATTTTCCCATGGGATCACAGTATCCCTTTGAGACAGACCGGTGAAGTTGCATCACCATCTGATGTGGACGAAGGACTTGTCCAAGGTCACCCGCAATAACCCAGGTCTGACTCTGGTACTGATACGCTCCATGTCCGGCTCCTGTCAAGTGTCTCTTGTGTCTGACCAGTAAATATGCGGGAAACCTTAGCCTTTCTTCTTCTAATCAAGGGTCGATTCTGAGATACCACCCAGCTTCGAGGTAAGTAGAATAGTTCAAGGTGGAGGCTACTTTTTCTGAAGTTTCGAAATAAACCATAGAGACTTCTGGCCGGTTCATATATTCATAAAACAACTTGTATTCCTCAGAGGTAAAACGGAAGCTTTTATGGAGAGGGAAATGGGATTAAAGATAGTGAGACGGGGACATACTTAGAGGGCATCCCGGAAACTGTCGCCAGGTTCCACACGGTTCCTAGCGTTTGAAGAAATGTGTGCAGCATCACGGACTCTGCGCTGGTCGTGTTGTGGGGAGGGCTCTGCGTTACTGGCAGGTGGTACAGGGGATGTAGTTTACCCTTTAAAATGAAAAAGCTTTTACTGTGTGCCAACTGCAGCACGGATGATCCGCGGGGTCTCGAGCGATGGGAGTTTCAGAGCTGCCGTTCCTGTCCTTTCGTGTTTGCCTCCTTCACGCTCACCTCGCTTTATGCTCCCTTTTGCTTTCGTTTCTTCCTCAGACTTTCCCCATCCTTTCTGACCCTCTTCAAGTCAATCCGCTCCTCCTTTATTATCGAGAAGAACCACACGAAGCGGAGAGCGAGAAAGCCTGGCGGGAACCTGGCAGGTCATTAGTCCTTTGTGCCCGGGGAGGGGGACAGGCATCCATTCAGTGAGTGTGGAACAGGTCCCCCTCCGCCCTCATGGGTGACGCTTTCCTACTCACCTTGGGTGTTGTCAGCATCAAATCTGATCAGGGGTGTAAACGGTTAAATGCTGCATCAATGGAAGTTCTGAAATAAGACGTCTACTAACATATTCAGAACCAAACTTCTATCTTAAAACAGATTATATTCATCTTTCCTGATTCGATGTCAAAAATTTCACAAACTTTTTGGTCGTTTGGAGAGGCCGGCATAATTCTAAACTGAATCAAATGGACAAGCCCAGCAACTCAGACAATCTAAGATGCTACATAATGTTTTCTATGATTTAAA
>NW_006440626.1:2546132-2579070 GCF_000325575.1 Pteropus alecto
TATTCCAGCGTAACAAATTTATACGTGATAACTTGATTTTCTGTGAAGTCCTAATGAATATATTCATGATTTTCTTTCTTTGGATGAAATTAACATTTCTGCATGAACCAGAAATTAATTTTTTAATTTTACCTTTTCTCTCCTTTGGCAGCAATTTCGCATGGCTTTGATCATGCCTGACAGCTCCCCGCTTTGTATCTCTGGCTGGAACCTCTCCCCTGAATACCCTCTTGTGCCCAGATGCCTCATCAGCATCCTCGCTTGCACGTTCATCTCAGACTGTCCCCCGCCCCCCGTCCCCAACATGTCTCATCTTGCCCGCAGGCCTGCTGTCTGTCAGTGACTGCAACACCCCCCTGTCGCTTAGGCCCAAACCCTTACACTCACCCTTTCTTCTCTCTCCTCTCTTACCCCAGAGTCAGTCTATCCTGAGATGCCATTGGGTCTGCATTAAAATAAATGCAGAATCTGTCCACTTCTTTCTACTTCCGCTGCGGCCAGTTGGAGCCACCCCATCTCTCGTCTGAAATACTGCCATCATGCCTCGGCCTGTCACCCAGCTTCTCCCTTTGTCTCCTAAAATCCGTTCTCAACACAGCAGCCAGAGTGGTGCCCTGTTCAGAATCTCGCAATGGCTCCTTCTTTCCCCGTCGACGCCAGCATCCTCACACGGCATTGCGAGTCCCCCTCGGTGTGCCACTGGTCCCAGTGCCTCTCTGAGCTCATCTGCTGACCTCGATCTTGCTTGTTGCCCTCCAGCCGCATAGGCCTCTGAGAATACGCCCAGCAGATTCTGTTCTGGGCCCTGACGCCGCCAGTCCCCTTTAACGAGCGGGTGCTCGTCTCTCCTAGTTTTCTATGTGACCGGCTCCCCCATCTCCTCTGCATCTTGTCCTAAATGTCACCTCCTCACCAGGTCTACCCTGAGCACTTGACTTAAAATCGCTCTGCACTCCAGCAGCGAGGTCCCGCTCACACCCCCATACCGTTCCTTTTTCCTTTATATTAGCACTCCCTAAGTAGCATGAATAAGAGTTCATTGCTCTTCCTATCTGACCTTTGCTGTGTGTCTCTTTCTGCTGGAGTGGAAGCTGTGCGAGGATGGGGTCTCCGTGTTCCCCCCACCATCTCCCAAGCAGGTACCCAGCAGGCCCTTCATAAACTGAGCGAACGCCCCCACCGACCATCTCCGCCCTGCCCTCCTTCCATTGGTGCTGGCTTCTTACTGGGACTAAAGCTTGGGTTTCAGACAGGTTTATTCTCAGAATCTGCCTGGGGTTCCATATGATTGGGGGGGGGGAGGAACTGGGAGGCAAGGATGGATGGCACATTGGTCTTGAAGAAAACAAGTGATTTATTGTCGCAGACATTCCATTTATTGGAGTTCGTGAATCAGAAACTCTTTAGACTTTGGATAAGGAGAGAGGCCCCTGGGGTGGGGGAGGGGAGCAGAGCCTGTTCCTAGCTGGGATTCCATGCACTCCGGACGAAGCACGGGAGGGGCGAAGTTTCGTGTGTGGACTCGTCTCATGCATTTGAAGAGCATTCCAGAGCCCTCACTGGAGTCTCCGACCACCAGTGACCCACAAAGGGATAGGAGCCGCAGCTCAGGGTAGTCCCAAGTGCCACTGACCGCCCACCACCTTGGCCCTTCTTGCCTCCCATTCCCCGCTTTGAAACGATGCAGTAACTTTATGGACAGCTACTTTGTGAGGCCACGCTGCTGCCCCTATGGAGAGTTCCCAGTTTCAGCGTAATTAATTCCTTTCCTCCTTTACAGCTTTTTTTCAAAAGGGCAAGATGGGGGTTTTGTGACTGCTGGTGTGTTCTCATATACACCTGCAGAATTAGACGCAGACCAGAAACAACGGGAAATCCACTTTCGTTTAGGACTCGGTCAGCAGTTGGCTCATGTTCCTGTTAAGGGCAGCCCCTCGTGGGACTTTCTTAGCCAGAGCAGACGTCTGTCTCCTTCATCTCTGTGGCAAGCGGAAATTAGGCTCCTAGTTGGTTTCGCAATGACCCTTTGGTGTCAGTAGAAGCACGTACATAGCAGGCGGGTTTCTCACCTTCCACTCTTCCTCTCTCCTCTGCTGCTAGTAAATTCTGCAAGTCAGTGCAAAATACGATGTTGCTGAATCTATTCATGGATAGATAAAAGATAAAAAAGATAAAGTACTTTGAATGTCTGATGAACCTTCTTTTTAGTGGGGTGCTTCATAACAGGTGCCTGCTCCTTTATCCTCACACTGCCGTGTCGTAGTAATCGGTGTGCGCTTTCTAGGGTCATTGATTTATTTGGCGAAACTGTGTTGAGCCCCCGTGGAGCAGCCTTGGAGCTGTGCAGAAGATCCGTAGCATGAGGCTGACTCTAAACAGACAGGGACCGTGATTTAAGGGGCTTTTTCTAGTGAGGCTCAGGAGTTGGGCGGAATGCTGGGGGAAAGGCTAGGTCATAGATCCTGGTGTGAGCTGAACTCTGGACCTTGGAGAGCAAGAATCAAGGCCTGGAGAAAATGAAATGATTTGCCCAGGATCTCTTGATTGACCTGTAAGTTTCCTCCTAGACCATGCCCACTGTATTTTTGATTTGGTTTTTTAAAACTTTGGAGGAAAAGAAAAAAATTTTCATACTCTGAAAACATCATTTTCCAAAGTGTTTTCACGCAATATTATTCTCTGAGATATTATCATGTAGCCCCAATTTTAAAAATTGTTAGCAATATATTTTTTAAAATTATAGGTTTATAAAAATGTTAACCCATATATGTATGTAATTATTATTATTATTATATGATACTCTGCACAGTGTTTAATGAATATTGCACCGAACCCTAAAATGCAAGGAGATCGCGCGAAAGGTCACCTGATGTATAAATTGCACGCTGCATCTTTCAACGTGGATCTTACTCATGGGCAGCATTTATCAACCCCACACTTCGTATGTTATTTATTCACGGGCAAGCCTGAGTTCTGGATTATATTTTTTATGAAAACCTCAATGTAGGGTTGATATTCAATATTCATTATATATTAAACAGCCAATAAGACTTTAGAAACCGTATAGGAACCTTAGACAGTCTCTTTTAAAACACATTTGCGCTTAGACACTGCATTGTTCAACTCCGTGTATTTCTAAAATACTCGGTCCTAGACACAGACGAGTGGGTGGGTGTGGTGCCCCCCAGGGGTGGTGGCTTCAGGCAGAAAAGGACAGCTCGTGTTCACGACCAGTTCTATCACTGGCTCCAGGGAGTGGCCTCTGTGCTCCAGTTCCTTTGTTTACGAAATGGGTGCTGATGGAGAACTTTGCAAATAGAAAATCAAAGGGACCGAAAACACAATCTAGGGATAGTTAGGAATTGAGATGAGTTATCCCATAATCTTTATACAAAAAGTCTTTCGAAGGTAACACTTTTAAGCAGAGTTTGGCCCACACAATTATTAAGCACAAGGATGCTGAAAAATGTTTCTTTTGCATGTGAATATTTTTTAAATTAAACGCAAACATATGCTCCATGTAGACTGTGGTGCATGATGCCAATGGACTTAGTGATTTTCCTTTAAAGGCATTTAATCAATATTTTGCAACTCGTAGTGGGGAGCTCAGCCTTGGTAAGTCTTGGTCGTAATTCAGGATTGATTTATGCCTTAGCAAACCTTTCTGCAGAACTCTGAATAACACAAGTGAGGTCCAGAGCTAAACTTTCTTAAAAAGTCCTATGTGCAAAGAATACTTAGTAAGAGGTGGTCAAAGATGATCATGGTTAAATGATTTTTCTGGTGTGAGAAATCTTATATTTTGGTTACGGAGGCATACTTTGGCTTCTAAATAGCCAAATTTTGATTTTTAAAAATATTGACTCTTTGGCCATTATACTGTTTCATAAGTTCCGTTAATGAAAGGAAAACTTTCTTTACTTGAGAGTCTTGTTTGATGATAAATACTGCATATTCGTTCCTCCTGAGTAGTGATGGAAGTTGAAACGATTTACTTGGGTCCTCAGTTGTGTTTATAGCAAGAGTCAAAACATCATTTCCTTCGATTCTGATAGATAGGCACTGCCCCCAAATTTACCCTATTAAACCCTTTTCTTGCAATATGCATGAATAGTTTAAAATAAGATTGTAAAGAGATCATTTCAAATGATCACATTTTATTATGCTTCGTTTAAGTTAGACTCTTCACTGATTCATACTGGCCTCTCCCCAAAGTGGGCCAAATTGGCCAAATCGTCAGACACCCTTGTCACCAGCCCCGGGTCCAGCACGGAGCTCTGATCCAGCTGGTTTGCAGATCAATGATCAGAATGACCCCGCTGGTTTAGCAATACATTCAAGAGCAAGGAATTTCAAGCTCTCCGTCTCTACAGTTCCTGCTGGCTGGAATCTTTGGTTACTGATTAATTTTTTTCAAGAGGAATTTTTAAAGCATGAGCGGTGGGCGTTCCGTGGGAACTTCATTCTGGAGACAGCGTAGGGATCCGTCCTTTCAAGCATTAGTGGGGGTCGCCCAGTGCTGGGTCCTCTGCTGTGCGCCAAAGGCACTCGGAGCCTTGAGGGCCTGTCCTGTGGGGACGAAAGAAGAGCCAAATACAGCGCCGAGGGGACTTCGTAATCCCATCTGCCCCCTGCGGAGTGCACCTTCAATAAGAATACACAGAGGCGCCTTCAAAACAGAAAGGGACAAGAGCCACTACAGAGAACACTACCTTTTGTGAGCGCTTCCCAGCGGCCACCCCTGGGAGCCGGCGTTCCCTGCCCAGCCTGTGCGAACTCTGGCGCCGGCGACCTCTGGCAGAAGCGCACGTGGCGCAGACAGCGGCCCGGGGCCGCTGGGCCTCATTTTCTTTCCTTGTAAAGTGAATTCCCCAAGGGTTCAGTGCTTTTGCTTGGCAGAACACGGAAAGAAACATTTAAAATGTATTCCATTGTCTTTCCCGGTGACAGAGAGGCCTCTTGCAGCACGTTTCCAAGTGCGTCTTTGTGACTGGGCGAGAGCGGAGGCCCCGCTTCTCTCAAAGCAGCAATAATGAGCAGGAAGAAAAAGCGCTTGTTGCAAAGCGCTGGTTATTACAGTTCCCCGAGTGTGCTGCATCCACCTGCTGAGGGAAGCGTGACTTTGACCGTGGAACGGACTTACTGCTGTGTAGTCATTTGCAAGTTTAGAAGATGTAAAAGACAGGAACGGGCCAGTGCTGAGCTACCGAGGCAGAGCCAGCGGAGTGTTCGAAGGGGTGCGACCGTAATTTAAACATCTGGTAAGTTCTTCCCCTCACTGTTCTCTGCCCACCTCAGCGGCAATAATATCTCACATCCGTTGGGCCATGGCCCCTGGTGGCACGGTGTACCTGGCACATTTTCTAGGATGAGCTAACCAGAGGTGGGACTCTCGGCTGTTACAAGCACAACCAAGCACAATGCGTATCTGCTGTCATCTTGCAAGACTGGCTGGTGGGAAGTCCTTCCAAGACGTGGGTGCTGACGGCCTAGGCCCGGCAGGGTGGGAGATGGGAGAGAGACGTGGAGGCAGGATTCCAGAATCTTCCTTTTATCGCATGCTCGTAGCCCTGAGGAAGTCCTGTAAACTTCCAGGGTCCCAAGTACGTCCTTTTCCAAGTGGCGGATGGCCAGTGACCCCCTGGGGTTCTCAGGCCACCTGACTAACGGGATGCAGCAGCCAGTGTCCCCTGCGGATGGCGGAGTCCAGTGCGTCGCCGTCCAGTTCCTCCTTTCGCAGGCCTGGCGTCGGCCGGCAGCTCAGCCCGCAGCTCAGGGAAACTATTTCCATTTCGTAGTGGGAGTTTGTGTGTGTACTAATTAGTTGGTATAAAGGTCACACTTAGATTCCACCTGGGTTTTCTAAGATAAGCACTTTACAGAGAGAAATGGACCTGAAAGGAGGTACCTGGAGGATGTAAACTGTGTTCAGTCCGCTGGGAAAATACACTATAGAAAGATTTATTGATAAAAAAAAAAAAAAAGTAGCTGGAATCAAAGGCTGGGGGAAGGGCGATGGGTTGGAGAGGAGGGATAAGTTGTATGCAGACCTACAGCCAGGAAGTCTGTCTGAGAAGGTGGCTCTGGGCGAGGGCAGCTCAAGGAGAATGGTTGGGGGTGGCCTAGAGAGGCCACGTGGAACCGAAGGTGTCCTGGGTTCAACAGTGCCCCTCAAACAGTCATGTCTACCTGGAACCTGGCCATGTGATCTTGGAAATAGGGTCTTTGCACATATAATCAAGTTAAGATGGGGACCCCCTGGAGTAGGGTGGCCCTAATCCGATGACTGGTGTCCTTATAAGAAGAAGGAAATTTGGACACAGAGACACCGACGCAGAGGGAAGATGGCCATGTGAAGACGGAGGCAGAGTTCAGAGCGGTGCTGCCCCAAGCTCGGGAAGGCCACAGATGACGAGTGTCTTAGCTCAGGCTGCAGTGATAAACACCACAGACTGGGGAGCTTCAACAGGCGTTTATTTCTACACCGTCTGATCCCTGCCTCGCTCCCCAAACACCCCGGACCACTCTCCCCCTAGCTCGGTATGCTGTAGCCACTCTGGGCTACCTTCTTCTTGATGCCCCAAGCTCTTCCCTGCCCCGGGGTCTTTGCACATGCTGATCCCTCTGCCTGAGAAGCTCTTCTGGCTCTTCACATATGCTAGCGCCTTCAGATCTTGCCTTCAATGCCAGCTCTTCAGAGAAGCTTTTCCTGACCGCCTTATCCAAAGTAGCATCCCCATTGTGGTAGGCAGAATAACGCTTCCCCTCCCTGCAAGGATGTTCACGCCCTAATCCCCAGAACTTGTGACTATATTATGTTCCATGCAAAGGGGAATGAAGGTTGCAGATGGAATGAAGGTTACTAATCAACTGTCTTTAAAACAATGAGATTCCCTTGGATTATCATGCGGACCCAGCATGATCATAGGGTCCTTAAATGGGGAGGAGAAAAGCAGAAGATTCAGTACCCGGGAGATGGCATCATGAGAAGGACGTGACTGACCGTTGCGGGCTTTGAAGATGGCGGCAGGTGCCATGAGCCAAGGAAGAAGCTGGAAGAGGCAAGGACCCTCGTTCTCCCCCTGGGCTTTGAAGATGGCGGCAGGTGCCACGAGCCAAGGAAGGAGGTGTGACCTCCAGAAGCTGGAAGAGGCAAGGACCCTCGTTCTCCCCCAGAGCCTCCAGGAAGGAAGGCAGCTCTGCCAGCACCCTGATTTTAGGCCAGTGAGACCACTTTTGGACTTCTAACCCCCAGAACTGTTGGATAATACGTTTCTGTTGTTTTAAGGCACTAAATTTGTAGCGCTTTGTTACAGCAGCAACAGGATACTACTGTGGGTCTTTACCTCAGTGTCAGCCCCTCAGAGAAGCCTTATCTGACCAAAGTAGCACCCCACCTTCATGCAGTCCCTCTCTTGGGCACCTCCAGGTGCTAAGCACTGTTTTAGGCCCTTGGGATACAGCCGTGAAGAAGACATTAAAGGTCCTGCCCTCACAGAGCCTACGTGGGGGAGGGATGGACACAGTAAACAAATGAGGAAAATAAACAGTGTGGCAGATGGTGAGACATTCTAAGGAGGAAAAGCCGATCCTGGAGGAGGATGGGAGTGCCGGGGTCGGGGGAGTGTGCTGTGTAAATGGCATGGTCACGGAATGCATCACTGACGGTGACATGTGGGCGAAGACCCGAAGCAGGTGAGGGTAGGCAGCAGCTATCTTGGGAAAGAACAGGCTAGACAGAGGAGAGAAAACATAATAGCTAGTGCAGAGGCCAGAGCAGCCATCTAATTCATCATCCAACCAGGGCCTTTGAGAGCGAAAGTGGCACTTTTAATAACTGTGCCGGACCAATAGGCATAAACTGAGACACAGGTCACTTCTCAATGGCAGGGCGCCCGAGCAGCCAGGACAGGTGGCTGGATCACAGCGAATAACGAGGGGGGAGTAGGAAGGAGGTCCGAGGAAAGGGGGCGGGTTGCAATGACCTTGCAGCCTCTGAGAACATGGGTTGTCACTCTGTGGGAGCTGAAAACCGTGGGAGAGTTTGAGCAGAATAATATCGGATTTATGCCGGAGAAGGATCGCCGTAGCTGGTGTGGTGGGAGCTGAATGAAGGGCAAGACGGCAGAGGCAGGCCAGCGAGGGCTCCCAGGGCCCCCCAGGATCCCCCAGGACCCCTGCGTAGTGATGCGGGGAGATGGGGTCTGATGGTGGAGCTGGAAGGACTTGCCTTCAGACAGGAAGTCGGGTAAGGAAAAGGGAGCCGAGGTTTACGTGTCATCTCCACGGACTTTTCGAGTCTTTAAATTGCTGATTTGCTTACGTGTTTATCCTCAGTTTCTCTGTAGCTGCAAGATCCACAGGGTGGGGACCTTTCTGTCTTTTATAGCACCCAGCCTGGCACCGAGTCGGCATTCAGTGTATCTTGAGCGAAAGAATGGATGGGAAGGAACTGGTATTTTAATTTCCGTTGTGCCAATAAGGCATCTGAAACAAAAGAAATAAAGAGCTTACCCAAAGTCGTCATTGCCTCGGCGGGCAAAGCTGGGCAAAAACCCAGGTCCTCTGACTCCGCCTCTGCAGCACCGGCCGGTGGGGGCACAGCCTCTCGGCTGCACAGCCCCTCGGCCTCACGCCCTTGGCCCACTCCCTTGCTTTTGTTAGAAATGTGGCGACATAGTTAGGTAATGGCCCCGGAAGGGCCCAGGTTAGGAAGCAGAGGCGCAATGATCCGGAGTCGATTTCACAGAGAAAAGCTGCAAGTGCTTCTGATACCGGGAGGGGCACCAAACTGGGCCAGACCCCGAATAACCAGGAGTGTCACCTCCTTTCCCACGACAGTCAAGATAGGCGGGAGACTGAGGACAGGTCTTCCAACGTACCCGCTTCATCCAGACCGCGGCGGGGAGATGTTGCCAAGTTATTAGTCCTAATAATTTAAGAGGAAAGCACGCGCTTTTCTGAATTGTAATAGCAAGCTACTTTTTTTCCCCTTCCCCTAATTTTCTGTCCTCCATCTGAACTCACCCAGGGGTGCCACCTGGTGAGACAGTGAGCGGGGCCCGGACGGGGAAGGTGGGAAGGAAGCAGCTGCCTGTAGCTTTCTGTGGTTTTCTCTCCCAGTCCAGGACATACACGATTTCCATGCCTTTGCCAAGCGCGAGCTCGCTTCGGTGTGAGGCAGCAGCGTTTTGATAACGTGTGACTCTTGTGGGTTTGCTCTACAAAGTTTTTTTGAGATCTGACCGGTAGCAGGCAGATAATTGCCACTCATTGATAAGGTCACCTTTTAAATTTGCTGAATGGACTGATACACCTTTCAAAGAGAAGAGATGGACTTATTTGACCAATTTTTACATGATTATCATGAGAGACTGAATCAGGCCTCAGTATTGCTACACTGGACCCCCACTTCGATTGTGAAGCTGAGGAAGCCTAGGAAACGGGGTGATGCCTTTTGGGTTTTGGCCGTGGACGCCTGCTTCCTGGTGGGCCAGCCCACTCAGAGGCCTAAGGCTTAGCAGACACCCTTCCTGGTAAAGCTCCCTTGACGGCAGGGCTGACTGCACAATTGGCGGGGGCCAGTGGGCGATGAAAATGCAGCCTCTTGTTCAAAAAGTAGGAAAAAGTGCCATTCGAGATATGAACACACAAAGCGTTTTCCTTCTGAGGCCTGTTGTGTTTTTTACTTGCCACTTAATGTTAGGTTCCCTCTGGCATGAGGGTCCCTGAGGGGAAAGCGTAGACCCTCAGAGGCCTCCAGGTCCCCCCTTTCGCCAGCTACTGGATCCCACAGTGACCTGGCTGGGGGCAGGAAGTCCATCTCCCCTTCCCACGGGCCTGCCAGCCTAGCTCGTGCTGGATGGGGAACCCCAAGGGAATGCAACTTCTGTGCTGGGACATATTTGGTGCTCAGATAAGGGATGGGCGTAGATTCCTCCTCACCAAGTTGCCCATCAGACACACCATGGCACAGCCAGCCTGGAGTGAGGACAGCTGCCACCATGCCTGCCCTGAGGCCCCTGCTGGGAGCTGAGGGTGACGGCAACAAATTCGCCACCAACCCTCCCCAGTCACCAGCCTGGGCTGAGGGCAGCACCGGGCTGGGGTGGAAAGGGCGAGGCCGGGAGCAGGTGAGTGAGAACCGGCTAGTCCCAGGAGGCAGTGAGAGGCGGGACTGCCCGTTAGTTGGGGCCCCAAGCCCCCAAACATCCATTGTCCCATCAGACTTCTCTTACAAAACACAGATTCAAAGGTAAAGTTGTTAAGGATTTCAAGACAGTGACCGCAGAGCATGAAACTCTAAACACAAGACCCTTCTGAATAAGGGTCTGTATGACTGCTCTGGTTACGTGACCGTGAAGCTGATCCCCGACACCCCCTCCCAGGCCCGCTAGCTCAGCACCCCATGCACGCCTCTGTCTGGGGTCAAAATCTGCATGCCATAAGCAGAAGCGCACAGAAATATAACCAGAAACAGTCTGGCACTGATCCTATCTCGCTCACAAGTCCCCACTCCTGCTAAGGGCAGAAAAAGGAAAAAAATTAAAAACACATGAACTTGCTAATCAAAGCTAACTGTCTCCTCAGGCCTCAAAAACTCCCTCCCTGTTAACTCAGAAGCCTCCAGACAGTGGTGCAAGGACATTCGAGTTCGGGGCTCCTCCTCCGAGCTTCTTCCCAAACGGGGCCCTGGCTCCTGCCTGAGACCTGTGACTGAGGTGGTTCTGGGCTGCCTGTCCTGGTGGCCACAAGTGGCCGTCCCCCTGGGCAGCCCCGTGTTCTGGTGCCAGGCTCACCTGGGGCCTTCCCACTGCTGTTTGGACCTGGCGGTGGGGACAGAGCCCTGGTCTCTGCTCCCCTGTCACTCTCTACCGGATGGGAACTCCCCTAAGTCACATCCTCTGACCTTGTACCCTGCTTATGACCAAAGTCCACCAGACTCCATTCTCATTTTTTAAAGGGGAGCATTTGGGATTTATGAAACCCCTTTCTTTTCGGAATCAAGCTCCGTTTCAAGTCTCATGTGCACTTCGAGTCGGTCTTAATACTCAAAAGTAAAAAGGTCCTTGTTTTCTCGTTACGGTCTTACTCTGAAAATTACCATCCTCCCCGAGGCGAACAGAAGCCTGTGGCTGAATAAGAGAAAGGAAAATATTAACGCATTAAAAACGTCATTCCTCTTTTTTACTTCTAGCATAGCACTTACCACAAATTGTTTCCTTATCTGTCTTCCCAAATAGAGTGTAGTTACTTAAAGGCAGGGGACAGATATCACTCATTTCTGTGTCAGGTACCTAAATATAGTGCGTGCCACTTTCTAGGGTCTCATAAATGGATGGATGGATGGGTGGCTGGCTGGACAGACAAGTGGACAGGTGGGTGGATGGATGGATAGGTCAAAAATCTTCAAAAGATATACCTAGAAAACTTCTGCTTATGTCTCATTGGCCAACACTGTGTCACGTGACGCCCTGAGATGCAAGGGAAGCTGGGAACATAGCACTGTAGTTGTGGTCATTTATGGGGCATATTATTATCCCGAACAAAAGTCTGGTTCTGCCGGTAAGGAGGAAGGGCAGAGTGGCTGGCTAATGGCCATGCCACCGGCAATGACAGCCAGAGGAGCTGCATTTTAGCCAAACCTTGCAGGATGCATTAGAGGGGAAGGACATTCTGAGCTGAGGAAGCAGCCTAAGCAGAAGTATGGGGGCAGGCGAGCACATGACGGGTGCAAGGGCTGGCTCGTAGAAAGTTCTGTATCAGCGTTAGCCTATCTCTGTCACTGTACCCAGGCAGAGGATTCTGTAGAAAGGATTTGTGGTTCAACCGAAACTGCAGGTAAACCTCGGAGTACAGGATGAGGTGTGAAAGGCTGATGGTACGTGTGAGCTGCCATGATCCTTGACCCTCGAGCTATTTCTGTTCTTTCTGTTCATTCCCATGACGCCTCGCGCTTTCTCCTTTCTGTCCTTCGCCACCGTTGCCAGAGATCCGCCTATTTTATCCGTCGTCTCAAAGATCCAGCTGTGGTTTCGTCCATCCTCTCATTTTGTCCTTTATTTTCTGTTCTTATCTTTACTATTTTCTTGTCTCCTTCTTTCTACTTTTGTTTCTGTCGTTCTGTTCTCTTTCTTACTTCTAGAGTTGGACACTTAGCTCATTCATCTGGAATGTTTCTGTCCTCATGTGTGTGTTTAAGACTATCTGTCTTCTTTAGTGGTACCCTAGGTTTAGCACATAGTCATCTAATAATCTTCCAGTTCCAAAGAGTTTAAGATTTCTCTTATGCTATCTTTGACCCTTATTTGGGTGATCCATGAATTTAAATTCAAAACATACGCATTTGAAAAAATAGTTTCAGATTTGTCTCTAATTTCGTTTCATCACGGCCAAATGTCAGTTCTTCGTATGGGTTGAGAACGGCTGTGTGACCTACTACATGTGCGATGTTTACAAAACTCCACGTGTACTTCGAAAGGTATATTCTCTAATTCTTGGCTCTAGGAATCTGTTATTGTCCATTGATCTTTAAGAGAATATCTCCATTTTTGCCTGCTTGAACTCTCAATTACTGAGGGCTGTCTGTTACCGTATATTATGACATTCTACTGTGATGGACAGATGCCACTTAGATGCCTCTTCAAAGGAACCTGCCGCAGGGAGCACAGCCTAGAGCTTCCAACTGTGACACCTTCAGACCCACTGTAGCATTTACGCCAAAACCACATTCCCCCCTCCCACTTCTCTGGGCTGCCCCAGCCAATCAATGACTTACCGCCAGCAGGTACGAGAACCGGACCATCACTGCCCCGTGCAAGACTCCCACGGGGCAGTCTTTGCTTGGGGACTGCCACCCGCCCGGCCAGAGCTTTCTCCATCTGCAGCAGTCGGAAGCTTCCTCCTTCCTTCTCTCTCTCCTTTCACGGCTGTCAGACTTGTGGTCTGAGTTTCTCCCGCCCACTTCGTACTTCTCCCTTTACCTTTCACAGGTGTTTTCCCCGGTAAATCTCTTGTGTAATGCCATCTCGCATTTGTTTCTTGGATGATTCCAACTAGCACAGTGGATTTCTCGACATCTCGTAATTCTGACAATTCTTGACGTGTTATTGTTTACATAAAAGTTCAGACTTATTATAAGTGGTCTGAGTTTCTCCCGCCCACTTCGTACTTCGCCCTTTACCTTTCACAGGTGTTTTCCCCGGTAAATCTCTTGTGTAATGCCATCTCGCATTTGTTTCTTGGATGATTCCAACTAGCACAGTGGATTTCTCGACATCTCGTAATTCTGACAATTCTTGACGTGTTATTGTTTACATAAAAGTTCAGACTTATTATATCTTCTTCAGATATAGTAATCTTCAGACTTATTATATCTTATCATAGGTAATAATCCCGTTTATTCCTAATAGTACATTTTATTAAAAGTGTCAATATTCCTGAATAATATGTAGTATTGTTTTGTATCTTTTAACTTTAAACTGATCATTTGGAACTATTCCTCTGCAATTTGTTTTTGAGATTTATTCATGTAGGTACATGTAGCTGCCATTTATTTATTTTTACTGATCTATCGTAATCTGTTATATGAATAAAATACAATCTACCTTCTCTGTCACTGAAGGACATTTAGCTTATTTCCATCTTTTCTCTGTGAACATTCTTACACGTAGCTATAAGCTCATACACGAAAGTTTCCTTAGAAGTAAAACTGTTGGGTCACAGCATATCACTGTATAATGTCAAATCACTCTCTATAGGGTTGTCTACCCTCTGTGTCTCTTAAAATCTCTTGAAGTTTTTTTTTATATTTATCTCGCTACCCTTTGCATTCTAGGTATTTTCTTTACGTATTCCAGTTCATCAATTCTCTCTTTATCTGTGTTCAATCTGCCATTAAACCTGTCCTGAGTTTTAAATTTCAATATTTATATCGTTCATTTCTAGAAGTTCTATTTGGAGCTTTTTATTTTGTTTGTCTTTTAATTTTTATTGTGGAAATTTTCAAATGCATGTAAAATTAGAGAAGGTAGAGTAAGAACCCCCTGTGTATTCATTATTATTCATCTTCAACAAGTATCCGCTTACAGCCAGTTTAGTTGTATACATACTCCCTCCCACAGCTCCCACCCTGAGGTTATTTTGAGGCGAACCTTGGATACTGTATCATTTCCCCTCTAAAAATTGTTCAAATTTCTTGTTTTCATAATGTATTGTTATTTTCTTACGAGTTCGAATCTTTCGTTTTGGCCTTTAATCATCATTAACATTCTTCCTTAGAGTCTTAGGGCTCCATCCTCCTGTGCGTCTGCTGACATGTTCAAGACGTGCTCTTTCTTCACATATACTGGCGATTCCATATTGTGAGTTCATCTCTGGAGGAGCTTTTTTTTTGTTTTTTGTTTTTTGTTTTTTTGGTGGGACTTTTCTGTTACCCGATGTAGAAGGAGGTCCCTTTAAAACCATTTTGCATCTGCCTTACCAGGTGGCCCAGGGTTATAACCGGCCCGGAACCAATCTTTTTTCTGTTGATATAAGCTCCCGGCATGCAATCTAAACTTGGACCTCAAACCCCTCTCAAAGCACAGACATGCAGTTTGCACTTTTCAGAGGATTGTTTTTTAAGCCCCCACTGCTCTTACCTGAGCTGTGATAGACAAGCTTCCTTGTTATCCCTCTGTGCCAGGAGACAGGGTTTCCAAGCCCGCCCTTTCTCCGAGAGATCAGGCCTTAGAGGAGCCTGGCTTTGCAAGGAATCACAGCTTCCACTCTCCACCTTCTGTCGGCTAAAAATCTTATTTCCCGTCTCCACATCTCATCTCAACATGGAGGCCAAAGCCGAGGCCCCAGGGTTACTGGCTCCACTATCCTTCTGGCTCTCTCTTGCATCTGCTCCGAGGCAGCTGTGGGATCAAATCAGGAGATTACCACCCTGGTTTTTCCTTCTGTGTTCTGGCCCCTGGGGGACATCTCTTTCCTGCTTGTTAACTCAGCCATGCACTTACAATTTCTGTGTGCGGTTATATTTTATCATGCATTTCTACATTTTTGTAGGGCGAGATTTGCTCATTATCCTAGTCAAGATTTTGTCAGGACTGAGTCTCATTCCTGTGAAAACTGGTTTAATTTGTTTTTTACTCACAATTAAAAAAAAAAAAAAAAAAAAAAACTAACTGATAGAGTTACCGTAGCATCATGCTCAGATCAGACCCACCTGCCCTCCGAAGTCACTGCGGAGGTGAAGTCATTTTCTCTGGTCCTTGGGTCTGAAAGGGGCACCTGCACTACACAGGCAGAGCCACTCACCACCCCGGTTCACGGTGATGGCACTTCAGTCACCCTACAGAGCTTTGGGGACAGAGCCCCTGTCCCCCTGCCGCCCCCCCCGCACCCCGCTTTTTGGCACCAACAAGTTGTGGTTTTTGCTGCGTGAAACGTGGAAAGTGCTCTGTGCTCCTCCCATTTCGCAGAAGCTCCACAATTCTGGATTTTGCTGTAATACGGCCTCTGTCCATTTTTCTTTGTAAATCGTCTACGTTCATCTGTAATACTGATTTGTATCATTGCCACTAAATAGCCAGCTAGCAAAACAGTGGCTGGAGTGCTCATAACCCAGTTCTTTTCCTGTCGAGAAGAATCTAAGAGATGGAACAAATTTCACCCCATTATAGCCACACATCTCTAGCTTTCGTGCACGGTCACTGCTGTATCATTGCTTGTGTCCTGGACTCGATGAGGGGCCAGGCTCGCCCCTGCACACCCCTCTACCCTGCTGCCAGGCCTCTGTCCAAAACCCTGCTCAGGAGGTTTCTTTTTGGGGATGATGAACATGTTCTAAAGTTAGATTATGATGACGGTGCACAACTCTGCATATATACTACAGATCCCTGAATTGTACAGTTGAAGCAGGTGGACTTTATGGTATATAAATTAAATCCCAATAAGGCTGTTTTTCTTAAGTACATGAAATTATGTGGGTAAAAAAATCCTGCTTGGGTACTCAGGCTCTGATGTGACCTGGTCCTCCACATGACCTTAACCTTCAGCCAAACCAAACTTTCCACAGCTCCTCCCATGTGCCACCCTGTTCCGTGCACCATGACTTTGCACAGACTGTCCCCTTCCCCTGGGATGCCTCTGCCGCTGACCCCGAGCTATCCCTGTGCGGCTGAGCTCCAGCTTGGCTTTCTCCAGGAAGTTTCTCTGACCCTCTGTGAGCTTCTGGTGTCCCGCCTTACCTCTGCCACTGCCCTGGTCGCATTGAATAATGGCCCCAGTTTGTCTCCTGGGACAGTGTCTTCGTCATTCTAGACACCTAGAGAGGCGTCTGCCTCTCTAGGACCTGTCTTGGTGCCTGGCACGTGGAAGATGCTCTCAGTCTATGTTTCAAGCAGACCCCGCTGGCTTCATGGGGCTCCCTACTGAGTCTGCGCCCCCTATAGCCTGTAGGCGCTGCAGCCAGCGAGCCCGTAGTCAGCGACACTCGTGGAACTATGAAACGCATGGTTAGAACTCACTCCTCCTAAGCGCTTTCTTAACCTCCGATTTAGCAATCTCCAATTAGCAATTTTGCAAGATCCACTTTCCTTGGCTTTCTGGAAGGCTTCTCTACTAAGCTACCTTTCCCTTGGGCAGGAGAAAACGAGGGGACTACATGTACTAACTGGATGAAGGGGTGGGGAGGAAGGCCGGTTAACATTCAGCTAAGAGAGAAATGATTTCTCCTATCAGCAATAAAGACTGAGAGCTCCATCAGAAAGTGAGCCCGGGCCACAGAGCCTGGCAAGGCGGGCAGGGAGGGAAATCTGCCGGCCTCATCGCCAGGAGTAAAGGCGGCTGAGGGCAGAGACCGCCGCTGGGAGGCAGGGGAGCGCCCCGACATCCAGAGGCCTGGCCTTGGGAGGTGAACCCCGTCCTTCCTCCTTCCCTCCTTTCTGAGCCAGCCCTGCGCCCCTCAGCAAGATGACTCGCACTGTTCAGGCTTTGGACCCGGAATTCAGAGCCCTGCCTCTCGGAACCGTTTCTCCCAGTGCTCTCGTTTGCTCTGACCTTATCGTAAAAGGAAGCCACGTGATGTCTATTTATGGTAGCGATCTGGTCTGGGGAGAAGGAGGCTCGCAGGACGTGAAATCCAAGGGCTGATGAAATTGCTCTGGCCTCTGCATCTCGCCATGCCATGAATGAATAAACGGGCGTGGGGGCAGGGCGCTGAAATCAAACTCCAGTGTTATCTGACAGGCAAGTTCCTTCTTGAGTGCCATGTAGGTAATTTGTTCTATAAATCAGAGCTTATAAAGCAGTTAGGAGTTAATAGAGCTCAAATTCAATAGCTTTAATATGAGAAGTGCAGAGAGAAAAGATGGGGGAAATGCCCTCATTTGGCCTGGTAGGGAAGATGTTTAGCTTTTAAAAATATAACCATTTGCTTTCTGTTTTGAATATAGGTACATTTTGCGGAAAAAGAGTGGCCAGTGAGACAGATACAGCCAAGGATACAAGAGAGGTCCAAGCCTAGAGCAGTGTTTTAACCGGAGACACATCGAGAGGCATGTGGGGTCGTATTTTGTGTATGGTTTCAGACCCCGTCCTCCCTGACTGCAGAAATGAAGCATAAAAACCTGAGAACAGGTTCAGTGACCAAGAGCATCGGCTCCTCCCCGAGGCCTCCGTGTGCCCATCACAGGGACGAAGGAAACAGAACAGTGTGGTGAGACAGTGCAGGGGTCCTCATTTCTCCAGACACGTGTCTTCAGCAGATGTGAGTGGGGGTAAAAGCAGAGGTCCAGGCTGGCATTGTCAGAGGTGTAAGAGGCTTAACAGTAATGTGTTTTCCTCTCCCATCTGTTAAAAAACCACGAGTTCTCAGCATTACCTCCAATTCCAGCTTCTGCCTTTCCATATTTGTCTCTCCCATCTCTGACAGAGAGAAACTTATCTCCCATTTTTCCAGTCCCTTTGTTTGACACCTGTCTCCTGACCTGCGGACTGCCATTCACCTGTGGGCTGACCTCCCAACCCCCCAACGCAGTTAGGGTCTGCCTGGTCCCGACAACCCACCTTGTTCACATCTAGTGTCTAGTGTCCTTTTGACGAATAGAGGAAGGAAAAAGCCAATAAGTATTTTACAAATTAGTAAGGGAAGAGGAAGAGTTTCAATAGTCTGAGAGCTTTCTCGCTTTCTAGTACCAGACATTCCAAGCTCATCTTGTCCTTTCTTTTGCCCAGACTTGGAATCAACCAAGGGGCCCTAACTCCTTTGAGTGGGACATGGTGTTTAGAGACCACAGTCTGGGAGCCGAGTGCTTTGTTACTGGCTGGTTATTAGTTTCTAGGCCTCTTTTGAGTAGAAAGAACTGGAAAAACTTTTTATTTTAAAGAGAGGATGTGTAATGAGTTCATGCTTAGATTTCTAGCTTAAATTTAGGATGATAGAGTTTTTATTTATTGTCTTTGGTTTTATATTTGTTTCTTTTTCCTCTCATGCTGAAAATCTCGGTTCCTGGAACCATTAACGTCATTACTTATTTGTTTTATCCATATATAATTTACATGTAATACATATTATATAACATATAATATAGTACATTTAATTTATGCGATATATTTCAGGAAAAGACCAATATTATTGCTAACCATATGATTACTGAAAACAATTTAAGATTTATATGCCTTTTTTTTTTATAAAATCTTTGAACGATCTCATCGGGGATGGGCGGTAAAATGACTTACTTTTGAAATAGTTCCTGAGTGGTCGAGCCATCAACTTTACACAGTTACATCTATTTGTTTCGCTTTGCTTGTGTTTGTAGGGAATTTTTTCATTTCATTTTAGTTTTGGTTTATAATTAAATAGAGCATTGACATGCTTCCGAAGTCAAAATTGAAAGACGAGGTATAGTTAGTCTAGTTCCATCCTTGTCTTCTCTACACCTTTCCCTCTTTCCCCGTTTCTGTGATCTTAGTTTTTAGGTTTTCCTTTTTTGTTTAATATAAATAAATACCTTCATGTACTTGGACCCCCCTCCCCGCCTCGCCCCATCCGGTGGCAGCGCACAGTACACGTTTTTCTCCTCTGGACTCTTAATGTCAACGCACTTGTTTTGTGGCTTTACAAAGTGGCAAAGGACCCAGGTTCATGGTCAAGGGGCCATGTCAAGAGCCTGGGGAACAGGTTTATATTCTTCAACTTTCTAAGTATTTTGAACTCCTCTTGTGTATCCAGAATGGGTATCATTGGTCATTTACTGAGTGCACGCCACGAGCCAGGCATTTTATATGCTGTATTAGTTATTTATTGCCGCGGAACATATAAAAATCAACATCTTAGCTTAAAGCAACAGACAGGTATGATCTCACAGTTTCTGTGGGTCAGAAGTCTGGGTGCAGCTGAGCTGAGTCTTCTGGCGATGGGTGTCCCCAGGGCTGAGGTCAAGGTGTCCCCAGGGCTGCAGCCACCTCAAGGCTCGGCTGGGCGAGGACCCACGTCCAAGCTCGCTCGCGTGGTTGTTGGCAGGGTTCAGTTCCTGGCAGCCTGTTGGCTGGAGGCTGCCCTCAGGTCCTTGCCATGCGGACCTCTCTATAAAGCTGCTCACAATGGAGTAGCGGAGGAGGCAAGTGAGAGAGGGAGAGAGAGGGAGAGGGAGCGAGGAGAGGAGGAAGGTCAGCAAGTCATCATCTTTTATGGCCTCATTTCTGAAGCGGCGTCCCATCAGTCCCGCCATGTTATTTCATGTCTGTGACGCTCCGGAAAGGGCAAAAGGAGAACAGACCAGCGGCACTGGGGGAGGGGCTGGCCACAGTGGGGCAGAGGAGGGAATTTGGGGGGCAGAGGAGGGAATTTGGGGGGCAGTGCAATGTTCTTTATATTGACTGTGGCAGTGGTTATACAACTCTTTGCATTTCTCAAACCCCAGAGCACTGTTGACCAAAGAGTGAATTTTACTGTATGGAAGTTTTTAAATAAAAATTTTAAAGTTAAAAAAGGAAAACCCTCATTGTTTTCAAAGAAAGGAAGAAGAAAGTTGTGATACATCCAAATTTAGGGATTTTGAAATGCATTTAATTTCATTTTGGAGTGTTTTTTATTTATTTATTTTTTAATCAGAGGCGGGGAACTGGTAATCGATGAACTCCTTACTCAGACGTGGTGAGTAGCCAGGCACATTCTGGGACCTCATGCGTGTCTTGTTGTTTAATCCTAACACATTCGGAAGGACAGGATTATCAGCCCCACTCCACAGGGGATCAACCGAGGCTCAGAGAAGTGAATTACGGCCAAGTCAAAAGGAAGGTGATGGAGCAGGGATCGGAACCCGGGTCTGCAGAGTCCAAAAGGTGTCATGCTCTTCCCTATTGCCCAGACTTTTCTCAAGGTCATGCAGCTTTACAGTAAAAGGCTGCTTTGTTTCCCTCCTGCAGCCCTTCATTGTGAAGGGGTCGCTCCCGGCATGGTCTCGGAGGTGCTGAGATCGCTTGCCTGCCTCCTCTTAAGGGGAGTCCCCATTCTCTCAGTCGATCCTTACTTTCTTTTCATTTTATTTTCTTCCTGTTGCTCGCTTTCTTTATCCAGCGTATTGGTGTCCCAAGGCCACCATAACAAAGTACCACAAACCGAGTGGCTTCAAACCACAGACATTTATTCTCTCGCAGTTCTAGAGGTTAGCAGCCCCAAATCAAGGTGTCAGCTCCCACTGGCAGCTCTGAGGAAGGATCCCTCCCGCCTCTTCCAGCTTCTGGTGGCCCCAGCCTCGGCTTGGAACCACATCACTCGTCTCTGCCTCTGTCTTCACGTGGCCTTCCTTCCTGTGTCTCTGCGTCTCTGTGTGTCCCCGCCTCTTCGTGTAAGGACACCAGACAGTGGATTTAGGGCCCACCTTCACTCCATGATGATTTCATCTCGAGATGAAAGGAACTAATTGTCTGTAAAGACCCCCTTTTCATATAAAGTCACATTCACAGGAACAGGGGGTCAGTCCTCGAACATGTCCTTTTGGGAACACGGTTCAACCCACTACGTTCGGTAGGACTTGCTTTGAGGGGGCAGAGGCAAGCCGGAGCCTTGGTCCTCACTGCTGGTCCCGCAGCCTTCACTGTCCTCTGCCTCATCTCCAGACCTGGGCCGGGGGGGTCTCCCCTATCTCCTCTGTCCCGCCTGGGGGAGGGGGCTGCGGAGGTGAGCTGGAGTTGCCACTTAGCAGAGAATCGCAAACAGCCTTCCCAGTGAACCCGGTTGCTTCTCCCTCCCCACTTTCCCCAGCACTTTTCCCTGCGGTGTCCCTGGCGAAACAAGCTGACGGGTGACAGGAAGGGGATTATGGATTAGAAAAGCACCTGCTAACGTAGCCTTTTATGATGGGGTGCTTTTCTGAATCGAGCTTCCCAAGCCAGTCGACGTGCCTAGCATCCTCCCCGACCTCCCGTACTGCCAGGAACACCTTGATCTTCCTGTGGGGATCCCCGTCTTTCCTGAAGCCATGTAGTTGGGCAGGGCCAACCCCACCCCAGCTCCTCCCTCTAGCTTCTTTCAGCTCCCTGCCCTCTGCCTCTTTCCCCCGCAGCCTCCTCTCCTCCCCCAGATCTTTGCTCTTCCGCAGCCTTGCCTCGTCCCCTGCTGCCCCCCACTCAGCCGACCGGCCAGGGGCAGGCTGTGCTGCCCCACGCAGGCCTGCCCACCAGCCCCAAGCAAGATGCATTTAAGTAAAAACCTGATTGCGCACACAAAAACACAAGCCCGGGCTCCACGCTTTATATGTTCGCAGAGTCAGAAGAGAGAGGAAGGTTGTAGGTGAGCTCGAGGGTGTAGATTCATTTGGGGTGGGGGGATGCGGGCGATTAGCTCCTTCGCTGAGGTCTTTGATTATTGCGGTCGCTGAGCTCTGATTTCACCCTGCCCCCCCGCACCCCTCGCCGGGTCTTGGTTTCTGCCCGGCTGTGTGCTGCCTCCTTCCTCACCCTTGGAGTTTCAGGGCTTCCATCCTGAGCCCTGGGCCAGGGTCCACTCCTGCCACCTGCAGCTCTCTGGCCCTGATGCCCACAGGCTCCCCGCCCTGGTGCCCCTGGCCTTTGCCATCACTTAACCAACCTGTGGCCCTCTTTGCCAGGAACTTGTGAACTTGGCAGTTTCTCAGATCCCTGGGAAACATGGGAGCTGCCAGCCCTACAGGGTTTTGTGCTCAAGGGAGAAAATGGTTGGAAAAAAAAATTCCGTGTACAACTGGGATTTGCTGCCAAATGAGAAAGCTCATTTATTACCAAAGACGTGGGGTGCAGAACACTTGACCAGCATTCGATCAATCTCCTTTGCTGTCAGGAAGGCTGAGCAGAAGAGCTGTGGAATCCAGGATTCAGGACAGAGATGCCACCTTATTCCCTGCCACTCCAATCCCCTCCCCTCCTACCCCTGCTCTACCTATCTGACCTCCAGGGGGCACCAGATCTCCACCCAATGTGGCAAAGGGGGCGAGCCAGGGAGCCTGGGGGCTGGGGTGGAGGGTGAGGGGATAAAGGGGTGGGAAGAAAGCAGGGCATCCCCCTAAAGTCACATTCGGGGCACACTGATCTATTGCCAGGGTGCAACGCATAGAGTCCTGCAAGATTCAGAACATCCCTAAATCGCCACATTTGAGGAAAATGGATGAAAAGCTGATCAAACAGACGTTTGATGCCGGGATGAAAAGGAAACGGGTCCAGTACGTTGGAGCGGGAGGCAAAGTGTGGGCTGGAGCGCTGACAGCTGGAGGTGGAGTCTTCCATCACCCATCATGCCTGAAGGAGAAAATGAAACGAGGCCTCCCCGGCTCTCCTTCTCCAGCCTGGCTGCTGCTGTGGCACAGCTGGCGGGCAGAGCGCCCAGGGTGGGCAGGGGCAGGCGCGGGCCAGGGCGGCGGGGATTCTGGGGCCCAGCTTGCTGGTAAACCACAGCCCAGTTTGGAGTTTGGCTCGGAAAGCTCGATTCAGAAATAGCACCCCTTCTCCATGCCTGGGGAGATAGATGAGCTCCCCAAACCAGGCTCCTGGGGTCACCCCAGCAGAACTCTAGATGGTGATATTCCCCAGACAGGAGCTGGCTGCCTTACTAGGGAGGATAGCCCCACACCCAGCCAGCGGCTCTCACAGGTCGCGGGCAGTCTCCCGCTTTTTATGACCTCTCTTCGCCCCATCTGTTTTTCCAGGTGGGGCAATATGAACTGCTGTCACCTCCCTGAGGAGGAAGGTGAGACTCAGAGAGCCCTGGACTTGCCCAAGGCCCCAAGGGTAGGAGTAGCAACTGGGCCTTGAACACAGGTCTCCTGCCTTCAAGTCCAGATTCAAGTGCCTCTAAGGCAGAGGCCACACCTACCGGGAAGGTTGTTTCTGGAAGCCTTGGCCTTCTGAGCGAGATGGAAAACTAGCAGGAGTTTAGGCGCTGCCAGCTCTTTGGAGCACTCTCTCTGGAAGGGCCAAAGAGTGGCCCGGCTCCGTCTGCCTGGATGTGCCCGCTGGGTCGGTGCCGTTCAGTCAAAACCGATTCGGCGTTTGCCGCCGAATTGCAATATGTAATTGCAGTGTGTTCCCATGGCCATACGTTTCTGGAACGTTGACAAATGTGAGACATTTTAACCTCCGTGAAGTCTCTTTCCGCTCCTTTTTTTCCCCTTCGTTCATCAGTGGGAGCATCCCCAGGAGCCGTGAATGAAGAAAAGCGAATCAGTGAACATGATGGAAAAAAGATTTAAATGTCTTGCTGATACGACGAGAAATAGCAACATCACCAAAGATAACACAGAACTCCTAATAAGCACCTGCCGTGGGGGCAGCGAAGCCACACTGGGTAATGAGTGTCGTCCATCCAGGTTGCATTTAAGGTTGGTCTCTGCGTGAGAAAACTCGACACGCTCTACATTCTTACTGCTCATCCATGAAGAAAAGTTGGTCCACGTTCGTATTCTCTCTATAGAACTCCCCAGCATCCTTGTCGGACAGAGGCGACGTATGACCTCACGGGGAATGTGTCACAGAGGCGGTCGGGTGGTTAATACAAAATATCCTGTTCCTTTCCTGAATTGCGTGATGTTTATGGTATTTGTCAGCTTCTTAGAATTTGTAACTTGAGGACGTCTATTCTCCTTAGCAGGGGACGTTAACGTTCACCGTCACACCTAAGTTTGGCTTTGTGATTGCTGGTTAGTTTTTTCGATGAGAGGCCCCACAAAATTGTGTAAGCCTCAGACCCCAACTTCCTCTGTGCTGTGAACGGGCGTTTGATAGAGAAGAGAGGGGCTCGGTGGCCGACTTGCTTCTCTCAGCCCGGGTTCAAAGGGGAACCGTGTCCCTCACGGGGGGCCGTGAGGTCATGTGTGTAAACGGCCTGCAGGCCCCCCGGGCCCTCATCAGGTCCAGTCCCTTGCCCCTCCCCTAGGTCTTTCTCTGAGGCATATGCCACGAAGATGGTTTCAGTTCCTCCCCGGGCCGTGCTTCGTGCCTGAGTGTCATCCTCGCCTACACTTCGAGCTTCCTCACCCAGAGCCTGAGGAAGCCTTTTCCTAAATCAAAATGGCCCGTGGACGATCTCAGCCAACGAGGCAAGGGGTTGGTATAAGAGTGGGATGCAGGGGACAGGGAGGGGTCTTGTAAAGCAGTCTGAGTCCCTACAGGTCACCTGATGGGTCTCTCCAGGGAAGGGAGGGGCTCAGGCTTAGCCATGTGGGAAGTACACATTAGTCAGCATCATGGATAACCAAGAAAAAGGACCCATGTAGCAAGTGGCTCCCACACCCCCAGGGGAAGGAAGGGCTTCCCGGGGCATAGCGGGGTATAGCAGACGGCCAACCAGCAGCTGGTCGGCCCCACCCCCAACTTGGAGGAAATGGGGGACCCAAAAAGAGGCGTCTGTCCAGAATGACGGAGGGGGCCATGTCACACTGGGCACCAGGGAGCTACAGCAGGAGGAGCCCTCCATGGGGAAGGGTCTGGAAGCCACTTGGGGGAATGGACAGGACTAGGGAGAAAGGAAGCCTGTGGCCACAAACTCCTGTCCCCACCTGTGGGAAGGACAGAGACCTGCTTGGGAACCCGGAGAAGGGCCTGGGGTGCAAACTCCGAGGAAGTCTGTACGTCCAGGGCCCAGGGCTGGGGCTGCTCCCTGAGCTTGAGAGAACCGCCCCCCCTTCACTGGCAGAACAAGACCGGAAAGGGAGGGAGGGGAAGGGGGGAAAGAGGGAAAGTGGAGGAGGAGACCCCTGTGGAGAGGGGCAGCGACCCAGACAGCCCACTGAGCCTGTCCCCCACCCTCCCTCACCTCCGGGTACCCCCTCGCTCCTCCCCACGTTCCCCAAGCAGCCAAGGCTTCCTGCTCCCACCCTCCTCACCTGGCCCAGAGGCACAGCTGTGGCCTCGGCCGCTCACCCCTGGCCCCCAGGGCTGTTCAATAGTCCCCTCCCCTCCCCCTCAGCTGTCACACCTGTGTCCCTGGGAAGATGTCTGTGACATAGGGATCTCAGATCCTGCCCGCTGCCCGCCCAGAGGAAAGAAAGGGAAAGGGCGAGGCGGAGTCTTGTTTCTTCCGTGTCCTCGGCACTTTGCACAGAACCCTGACCCCGGGCCCCCTTTGAATTGAAGGGCGAACTCCATTGTGAGGCCAACTTCCCTGTTGCTTTACAGTTCTGCATGCCAGCCGGTTCTTTCCTAAGGTGGGCCAGATTCTGGTTTCCAGATTCTGACATCTACTTCCTACAAGTCTGTAAGCAGAGCCCTATCTACCTCTTATTAATTTGATTGGAAGTGGCCATGGGGCCCTTTATGCCTGGGTGTTAAGGGACTCTTCTCCCAGTTTCCTGCTTGTCTGTTCGTTCGTTCAGGAGATCCCTGTGTTTGGCTAGAGCACCTGCAAAGATGCAGGTGTCACCACCTGGGAAGTAGGGGCTGCCGTAGGTAGAGCAGGTGAGGGGCTGGGGGGGAGACACGGCTGCAGAGAGCTCTCAGTCTAGCCCAGGAGCGCAGA
Organism: Pteropus alecto; assembly: GCF_000325575.1. NCBI lineage: Eukaryota > Metazoa > Chordata > Mammalia > Chiroptera > Pteropodidae > Pteropus > Pteropus alecto. Next base: position 2,572,111 of record NW_006440626.1, read on the forward strand.
TCCCCCCAAAGACTGTCAGAAGGCGGTGCTCATGCGCAGGCAGAATGGGATTCAAACCCCAGGTCTGCCCTCGATGGCTGTGTGGCCTTAGAAAAGTGACTTCTCTTCTCTGAACCTGTTTCCTCATCTCTGATAGAACCTGCCTGGCAGGGTGGCTGAGAGGATAGATGGGGCCCAACATCTGGCGGAGATGAGTTTCCATTGCTCCTTGGGCCCTCACCTCCCCACAACCCCAGACCACCCAGGCCCAGCAGTGGTCGGTTCCCCACGGTGGGGGAGGGGCGTCAGAGGAGGCAGAAAGGCTGTGAGTGAGGAGCGAGGTCCAGGCCCTGGGCCAGGGACCAAGGGCCTCCTGCCCACTCTGAGGTCGGCTGCATCCCGCAAGGAGCCCGGCCTGGGTCCCACGGGCAGTTCCGGGATGGCCATGGCCTGGATGCGTCTCATCTTCCAGAAGGTGCTGACACAGGACAAGCGGATAGTCTTGGGAAGAGAAGAAAGGAAAAGTCATGGCCGGCAGGGCACAGGGAAGCCGTGACTCAGACACCGGCTCCCAGCCAGGAAGGCGGCTGCTGCTTGCGGGTCCTTTGGCCCAAGTCAGATGAAAAATGCCTGAAAACACTTTCCTTTGGTCCTCAGCAGAGGTGGGGAGTTTCCAGGGGCGGAGGCTGCTGAGTGAAGCCCTAAGGCCTCTGGCTGCTGCTCCTCTGCTGTGACCCAGTGGAAGTATCGGAAGATGCGAAGGGCGAGACTCAGCTGATTTTCAACCTTTTTCTATCCGGACAAAGAACGGACTGTGGTTCTTGCCAATCTCTTGAAGGTTCCTGGTCCTATAAAGGTGGTGGTGTCTCTCCAGTGTCGAGGGAAGTTTGTGGAGAGTGAGGTTTCACTCCGGTGAATGCGGAAGTCGCTTAACTTCCAAACGGGGTGCCTTCCGGGGGAAAGACTTTCCACTCAGAAACCGCGTGTACCGTCAGTGAGGCCAGGCTCCCAGGGCGGCCAGGAAGCTGCTGAAGCCACTGTGCCCCGAACAGCTGCGCACATGAGGGGAAAACAGTAGAAATGGATACTAGTTGCAATACCAGTAATTTTTTTTAATCAGAAAAATAAATGGGTTTAATTATCTGACTGTTGACACTGGAGGCAGAAGGTGGTTTTGCGAGAGGGTGGGAGGAGGGAGGCCTTCCCAGCCCGGTTCCCCGGGGGCCCCTCTCCTGCCCCAGCCGCCTGCCCTGTCTCTTCCAGTCCTGGGAGCTTCTCACCAAGCCTTCGTGAGTGCTGTGGCCTCGGCTTCCACGGCAGGCTCAGCCTGCTCTGGGCTCGTGTCCCCATCACGCTGGGTTCCCGCCAAACTGTGGCTTAGACGTGCAGGTGTCACGCTCTGCCCTAGATGGACAGTGTGTAGGGACAGGGCCTGGCCCTGAGCAATGCCCTGGAGAGGTTTGTTGAATGAAGGAACAGGTGACTCAAAGTTCCTCGTGAGTCACCGGAGGGGCTTCTGGACCCCTACGGGGATTGGAGGCACTGGCCTGGGTTCTTTGCCGTCTACGAACCTAAGGCCTCCAGACTGAGACCCAGGTTTCTCATGGGGGTTTGAGGGAGCCGGCCCAGCCCCAGGGCAGTGGGAAGGAACCTGCTGGGCAGAGAGGAGAGAGGGGAGCAGGAGATACGCGGAGCTGGTGGCAGTGTGAGGGGCTTCTGGACCCCTACGGGAATTGGAGGCACTGGCCTGGGTTCTTTGCCGTCTACGAACCTAAGGCCTCCAGACTGAGACCCAGGTTTCTCATGGGGGTTTGAGGGAGCCGGCCCAGCCCCAGGGCAGTGGGAAGGAACCTGCTGGGCAGAGAGGAGAGAGGGGAGCAGGAGATACGCGGAGCTGGTGGCAGTCCCTGGGAGAGTCCCCTGCCACCACCAGCCCCTGCACCTGCCTCTGGAGCCTTAATGGGGCCAGATCCCAGACCATACTCCACTCTGCCTGGAGGTCCTCCCTCTCCTGCCCCTCCTCGCGGTCCCACTCCCCACCCTTCCTCAGGGTCCCCCTGCTGGCTCATCCCAGAACTGTCATCCTCCACAGACCTTCATTCATAACGACACGCCATCGGGAGCTGTACCTGCCCCATCTCCCCTTGCCAGACCCTTGTCCTTCTTTGTGAATCCCCCAAGCCCCTCAGAAAGAAACCTACAAGGAGAGGCGCTCAGTGAAGGTTTATGGCAGGGCAGCTGCTTCCAGCCACCACCTTATTCTTCGCAATGGGCCTTCACCTCTGTCGCTCCAACGGCTCATCCAATCCGTACGCGGCACGAGGTGGATACTCACCGCCTTCCATACTATAGATGAGGAAAGTGCCCCCACTGGCTTAGGAGGTAAGGCAAGCGGAGGGGACTTGCTCGAGAGTCCCAGGACACTATGCTGGCTTTTCGAGTGGGGAGAGAGGAAGGAGCAAATCTCTTTGAAGGGCTCTCCCTGGCCGGTGGCCAGGCTGCCCATCACCAGGCCCACAGCCTCTAGGGATTCTGCCTCCGAAAGTGCTTTGGGCGGTTTCTCAAGTGTGAGAACCAGGGTCTGTTAAAATCCAGATCCCCTGGCCTCCCAAAGCCTCCTGGAGCTAAATCTCTGGGGTGAGGCCAGGAATCTGAATAATTAGCAGCTGCCACACGCACCCCTCTGCCCCATAGAACCGTAGAACTGTGCGGGGCGACAATGCATGAACTAGCCTCACAGGAGGCTAATCGTCTCCTTAACTGGCTGAACTCACTATGGGGAGCCCTGCCCGAAAAGGTTGTCACTGCAAGGCAAGGGGACCGGTTTGCCTGGTAGCCCATCCCTGGCTCCAACGATGGTTCCCCAGGAGGGGTTTGGGAAGTGTTCCCAGCCACAACGGCTTGTTAGAACAGAGAGGAGCTGTGTTCCCTCAGCACGTTCCTGGGCCGGCTTGCCCTTGACCCCACCCCCACCCCTACCACTTTCTCATGTGGCCTCATGAGCCCCTGGCCTGGCCTTGCTGGGCAGCCAGAGATACCTGGTGGGGAAAGAAGCAATCCGAGGAGGAAGACGTTGCAGGCAAGGGTATTCCTGCAGGCCACCAGGTGGCGCCATTGACACAGGACAGTCGGGGGTGGGGGAGGTGGGGGAGGTGGAGGGTAGGGGCTATTCATTGTGGCAGGGAGGGGAAGGAGGTGGCACCATTAGTGCAAAAACTTTGAGGCTCTGGTGCCTGCTACAGAGGACCTCCAGTAATGGCCTCCTGCTTGTCAATCAGAGACGCATTCGTGCCAAGGGCCCAAGCCTAACAAGGCCTTGGCACGTGGCAAGCACGGAATAAATGCTGAGGATGACTCCGCGTTTGCTGCTTCAGGTCTTCGGGACTATTTCCAGCGTAGCAGGGGCTGGGAGGGGGCGCTAGCGCCACGGAAGCGAGGAGAGTCGTCTCTAACTCTGGGTATGTGGTCAACAGGAAAACCCTGGACCCTGGTCCCCAGTACGCCTCTGGTCCCCTCCGTGACCCCGGGCCAGGTCAGCTTTCCAGCCTGGGCAGGAAGCTCGCAGCCGCGTGTAGGGTGCGTAGATTCCGGGGTACGCCTCTGGTCCCCTCCGTGACCCCGAGCAGGCCACGTACTCTGTTTTTCTCCATCACTAAGTCTGTAGGATAAGGACTGTAACACCAGCCCTCCCGGGGGGACCGGGCGAACGGCTCGTGCTGGTGCTTACTTGCTGTGTGGCCCTGGGCAGATGGCTCACACTCTCTGGACTTTAGGTTCCTCGTCTGTAAAATAGGAGCAGTAACAGCCACCACCACCCCCAGATTTCTGAGGACTGAAGTAGGCAATGCCTGAAACAAATAATGAACAGGAAGAAATACGGGGCGGCCGGGGCTGAGAAAGGACTTTGGAGATGGGCCAGCTCAGCTTTCCAGCCTGGGCAGAAAGCTCGCAGCCGCGTGTAGGGTGCGTAGATTCCGGGTGGGTTTGCACACCTCCGGTAACAGAGAGCTCACTCCCTCCCGAGAGAAGCTGGTACACCGCGGGCCAGCCCACAGCTGGATGGTCTCCCTCAACTGGGTCGTGGCTGGTTCTCAGGGCTGAACCATGGCCCGGGCCTAGTGGTCAGTTCCCTTCCCAGAGCGAGTGGGGTCAGTGCCACCCAGCTGCCCACTGCTGCGTGGTACAGAAAGGGGACCGCGAAGGCAAACCTGGGTGTTGCTGGGAGGGGCGGGGTTTTGCCCTCCAACGCAGTGGTCCTTGAGGGAGGGCATGGAAGGAGCCGGTCAATCCGCCCCTGGAGCCTCGGGCAGTGGGCACCCGAGGACAGGGTGGAGAGCGGACGGGGGGTGCTCTGGATCTCAGGCACTGGCCAGTGCAGAGGGCATTATGAAGGGGCCCCTCCACCTGGTGGGCTCCTCGTGGTGCTGGAGCCTGTGGGGAGGAAGGAGGTGACTTCCCACAGTGGGCGGGGGGAGGAGAACAGGCCCCTTCCCAGGGCACTTCTGCTTCCTGTGCATCTGCTTGCATCCCGGGCGGGGGTGGGGGGCAGGGGGACGTGGAGAACGGAGCATCAGAAGCGGACGCGGCCAGGCCCGGGCCTCACACTCACTGGCTCACGCACCTTCGCTCGCTCCCTCACCCCCGGCAGGTGCGGGCCTGTGTGGGGTTCCGGTTTCCTCCCTACACAGGGAGAGCCATGAGGGCAAAATCGTGTCTCATGTTTTGTGCTTCCATTGCCTGGCACACAGTAGGTGCTTAATAAGTATAGGTGGGAACTAATCTGCAAACGGGCCAGCAATTGGGGTCCGGTTTGGACGGCTTTAGTCGTCATGTGGACAAGGCGCCTCAGGACTGCAGGGGACATCGGTCCTCCCCCACTTCCTCCTCCGTCAGGGCTGCCACCTCCTCCCTGGAGTCCTCCTCTTTGCTGTGTACACACTCCTACCTTTGAGGTAGGCGGGAGCAGAGATTAGGAGCACGGAGGCTGGGGCTGTCCCCAGAGTCGCTTCCCCTGGACACACTTCTTAGCTGTGTGGCTCTGGGCAAATTTTATTTTAACCTCCCTGTGCCTCAGTGTCCTCGTCTGTAAGATGGAGGTGTCATAGTACACACCTCGCGGGATTACGGGGAGGATTAGATCGATCTGTCGATTAAAAGCGTCTGAACAGTGTCGTGCCGGTAACGGCTCTGAACTGCTGTTCTTGCTAGGCTGTGCCCAGTCACTGCTCTCCTGTCCTGGACGGGGGCTCCTCGAGGCTGGGGTCTGTCACTTCCACATCCTTCTGCTGAGGCCAGTGCCTGGTGCACACAGGCACTCAGCAAAATGGGAAGGGATGGCCGGATGGATGGATGGACGGGCGGGGCAGACGACTGGACGAGAGCAAGTGCCGAAACGCGCTGTCCCCCAGGGACTCGCCTGCGGTCTCTGCTGTGGGCCGAAAGGCTGCCCCCTGGGGAGGCCAACGGGGCCAGTACCCTCCACTCCTTGTTTCACCCACTTATTCACGGTTCCCACCAAGGGCCTGGGGAGGAAAAGCCGATGGATCCAAGTTCGGTGAGTTCACTGCTTGTCACCCACCTGGGTGATGGGAGATGGACTGACAGAAAGGAGGTTTCCGAATGTGCTGTGGGCCCGTCCCCGTCCCCGTCCCCCTGGCTCCCGAGGCCCTGACAGCGCAGCCTGGCCGGCTGGCGCCCCACCCGAGGCCCGTCTGTGCCTCTCCCCAGGAGGCTGTGTGGCTTCCAGCAGCTCAGAAACTGCACGATGACCCAAGGTGCCATGGCCTTTACTTTTCCAGTCACGTCTGTGCTCTACGGCCTAGGAGCCTGCCTGGGGAGGGTGTGAGCCCACCCCACCCGAGTCCTGCCATCCTTCTGAGGCTTTTTGGGAGCCTACTCTGTGCCAGTCTCAATATTAGGCATCCACCTACACAGTAAGCCTAGGAGGAAGGCACTTTACCCCTCAGGCCCATTCATCCAGGCACCGGTGTTTATCGATCACATCCTAGGTGCCGGCTCTGTGCTCGGCACAGGGGCGTCACAGGTGAAGAAGATAAACAAGAGGCCTCAGGCGGTCTAGAGGCCGTAGGTAGGATCCAGGCCCAGAGGCAGCAAAGTTCCGGAGCTCAGGGCTGCACACCGGAGCATGGGCTGCAGTGTGAGGGCTCCGAGGGCTGGGGGCGGAGGCAGAGCAGCCCAGGTGAGACGGTGCCGTGTCCGTGTTCCGAGGCAGCCTGGCACTTGGCCGCCTCCCAATGCCAAATCGTAAAAAGACTCCTAGAGGCACAGACAACGCCTCTAAAACACTCCCTCCGTGCGCAGAAGCATTAACGTGACGTCTATCACCATGGCATCGAGGTGCTTAGACAACCTGCTCCCCCCAGGAGCTCAGAAACAGCGTGAAGCAGATTATCTGTGTCTGACTGTGACATATGCGATCATGTATCATAGTGATGGATCAACAGTCAATACCACTGGGGTCCCCCTCCGCCCCCCAGCCGGTGGGAACCGTCTTGCATTCATATGTCTTCCCCACCTGGTGGGCGGTCCCCACTCCTGCCTGCAGCCCTCCCAGCACTCCCCGTGTCGGTGGGAGAGATCTTCTGGCTTCCATCATTCACGTCCAAGGCAGCTGGGGGAGGGGAGACACCTTGGGCAAAGGACAGAAACTGAGCCCCATTTTGCCACCATTGGGGGCCGCGGTGGAAGGTGGGGGGAATGCCAGCCCCACATACCTGCCCTGGTCCTGGGCACGTTGCTTTGTCTCTTAGGGGTGTAATTTTCTCCTTTGTGCAATTGGGATCATAACATTTATCTTGAGGGTTGATGGGGAAAGGAGGTGGAGCACTTAGCAGGTGCTGAAACTCAGCCACCTTCCCCCCTGCTTCCCCCAAGTGCTGCGTTCCTCACCGTGCCCCCAACTCCTTCCGCCACTCCAGACACGCGGCAGACGCCTTTCCCCTACCCCATTCGGCTTGGCCC